>NW_012149952.1:2794883-2812934 GCF_000956105.1 Propithecus coquereli
GAACACGTGTCACTCAGGCCAGCGCCGGCGCAGGGACCGAGCTCCATGCGGCTATCGCTGGGCCACACCCGCGCCCCGTCCTCACCTGCGGCAGGATGTGCTGCGCGTGGTGCACCCAGTTGGCCATGGAGTCCACCAGCTCCAGCACGGGGATGCCCTCAAAGTCGGGGTTCTCCTCGTAGGAGTCGCGCCCGGCGCCGCCCTCCTCCTCCTCATCGCCTTCCTCCTCGCCGAACTGGTAGAAGCCGAGCGGGCTGACGTGCGTGGCGGCCGAGATGCGCGCGATCTGCGCGCGCAGATAGTTGGCCTCGTTGCCGGGGAAGGGCGGGTAGCTGACGACCGGCGCGTCCAGGCGGCCGGTGAGGAACTTCCGGATCTTCCGGGCGTGCACGATCTGGGCCGGAGTGACGTGGGGCAGCCGCGTCCACGGCCGGCCCGGCTCGTTGCACACGAAGTACAGGTACTTGTTGGCGCCCGAGCGGCTCTCCTCCTTGGGGACGGCGGGCGGCGGCTTCCACGTGGGCTTGGGGACCACGTCGGCGAGCCTGTCCTCGTCCTCCTCGCCCTCCTCCTCCGGGGGCGCCTCCAGGGCCTCGCCGCCCTCCATCGGCTCCTCCCCCTCCTCCTCCTCCCCCTCCTCCTCGCCCTCCCGGAATTCCACCTCGGCCACCAGGTAGCTGCGGCTGAGCCCCAGGACCTTGCCCCAGAAGCGGCACGTGCGGATGGGCTGCTGCTCCACCAGCTGCTTCAGCGCCAGGAAGACGCGGAAGCTCTCGTCGGAGCTCAGGCCCACGCCCGCCTGCTGGAAGTAGAAGGCCGTCTCCATGACGTTGGGCACCGCCGTCTCCGCCTGCCGGGCGTGGGTGGGGGCAGAGGGAGGAACGCTGAAGCCCTGCTCTCCAGCCTGGCCCCTCTAGACCGCTCTGGAGTCTAGAGACCTCAAACACTCTGAAACTCAGGGCTGGCCCCTGAGATGTAGGAGAAGTCCTTGGGGAAGTGTTCCTTGATGGAAGAGGAAAGGCAAAACCACACAAGGAGATCTTTTGCCCTTCATCCTTCCCTCTTCTTCCTGCCTGGAATGGGGATGTGAGAGCTAAAGCCACAGCAGCTGTCTTGGGGCCATGAGGCAACACATGGGAGACAAAGTCTTACACCCTGATGGTGGGGGAGCTGAAAGGTGGAAGCTGATTGGTACCCAGGGCATTGCTGGGTTGCCTTATGGCGCTAATTTTTATATTTTTAGAAGAAACGGGGGTCTCACTCTTGCTCAGGCTGGTCTGGAACTCCTGAGCTCAAGCGGTCCTCCTGCCTCAGCCTCCCAGAGTGCTGGGATTACAGGCGTGAGCCACCGCGCCCAACCTCAACTGCGTTTTTGACCTATGGTATTTTCAACGTTTCTTGCGCATCTCGGGACCTGAGCCCACGGCAAGGCCAAAAGTACCCGTATGGTGAGGATGGTACAACGTTAATGAGCCCTGGTGGAGGAGTTCTTAGCGGCTCTCAACGTATACATGGGGAAACTGAGGCCGGGGGAAAGGAAGCGATTTGATTCAGTGCTGAGAGACTCCAGGGGGCAGTGAGTTTCACAGAAAATGTCCGTGGGGCGGAGTTAATTTCTGGAGGGAGGCATCAAGGGGTGGCAGGAGAGACCAGCCTTCGCCTCCACGTGGCAGCCGGAGTCAGCTTTCTAAAAAGCAGAGCTGACCCGCCTGTCCTCTGCTTCAAACCCTTCCTTGGCGCTCCAGGGGTCTCAGGAGAAAGCCCGAGTCCCTTTGCTGGCGACCCGGTCCTCGGCCACCGGGCCCCGCCCCCTTGGCCAGCGCACACGCTGGGCGGAAGCCGCGCTTGTGCCCGGGTCGCGGGTTGCCGTGTGCCCGTCTGTCCCCGCCGGCTCACTCACCACCTCCTCCTCCATCTCCTGTTCGCCCTCGGCGCCGCCTCCGCCGCGCACGAACAGCGCCTTCTGCTTCTCCGCCACCTCGTAGGTGGGCTGCATCTCGGGGTCGTCCCGCAGCGTGTCCAGCTTGGGGTGGAACCACTCCCACTGCGTGGTGCGGTTCAGCGACTCCAGGATGGACAAGGGGTCCTGTGGCCGCTGGTTCAGGATCTTGGTCAGCAGGTTCACCAGGTGCTCATACCTGCCTCCCGCGGGGGGAGTGGGAGGTGGGGGACATCACTCAGCTCACGGAGCCCTGTGCCTGGTGCAGGGGACACAGCAGGAAACAGAAAAGGCCCCTGCCCTCGGGGAGCTGACCTGGGATGGAGACCGACATTAATCAAACATGCAAGATACGTGGTGTGCCAGGCACGGGGTGGTAATTTCTAGGGAGACAGAGCAGGGCTTGGGGACTGGCAGAGTCAGGGGTGGGAGAAGGTGTGTGATTTTAAATAGGGAGGCCAGGGAAGCCCTCACCAAGGTGATACTTAAACTGAGCTCTGAATCAAGTGAAGGGACAAGACACACCATGCAGATTTGGGGGTGAGAGGGACAGTGCCTCAGTCAGAGGGAACAGCAGGTGCATAGGCCCTGCGACATGATATGAGTCTAACCTAATCTTGATACCAAAACTCAAAGACACTAGGAGAAGGAAAATTCCATGCCAATCTCATTTAGGAATATGGATGCTGAAACCCTAAGCAAATATTAGCAAGTGGCACCCAGCAATTTCTAAAAAGGATGACACATCGTGATTACATTGGGCTAATAACACAAATGCAAGACTGGATTGACATTAGAATAATATAGTTCATCAGGTTTAACATGTTAATGTTAAAGGATATCACCTCAATAGTTGCAGAGAAATTGATAATGTCCAATTCACAATTTAAAAAATTTACAATATTAAAAATACTTGTAACAAACTAAGAATAAAAGGTAATTTTTAAATAATCTTATAAAAGGTAACCACAAGTAACCCGCAGCACACACCAGACATAACAGTGAAGACTGAATAAATTCCCCTGTGAGCCTGAGAACACGGATGCCTGCTCTCACCACTTCTATTTAATACTGTACTGGAGGTCACAGCCAATGCAATAAAGCATGAAAAAAAAAAAAAAAAGAAAAGATATACGGATTGGAAAGGAAACACAGAAATTGTCACGGTTTGCAGATGATACAACTGGAAATGTGCAAAGGCCTTGAGAAAGGAGTGTGCCTGGCATGTTGGAGGAACATAGAGAAGGTTCAGTGTGGCTGGAGTGGAGAGAGGGAGGAGAGTTACACAGAGGAAAAGGCCAGAGTGATAATAGGATTGCAATGGCTTCCATGCCCCTAAGCCAGGCACCAAGCCGGGTACTTGAGGGCAATGTCGAATCCTCCCCACAACCCGCATCGAGGGAACAATTATGATCACCACTCTCCAGAGGAGGAAACAGCTTAGAAAAATTAAGGTCATGAGGTCACACAATGCTGGCACAGTGAGCCTTTGAAACCAGGTTAGGCTGATTTCAAAGCATGTACGTGTAACCTTCTGCTGTGTGGAAACCTCTTTATCATTGTAGTTGGGAAGGGTAAGAAGAGGTAAGACTTTGGCCAGGGCTTTTCCAGAAGAGACCTTGAAGCTCCCAAGAGCTGGAACTTGTTGAGGAACAGCCAGGGGTTAATTCTGATCTAAGGAAGGACTAGTCAGGTAGTGACTAAAAATGAAGTTTGTACAGTGGGCAGGGCTGAACGATACAGGATCTTGAAGGCTGTGGTGAGGAGCCTGAACTTCCTCCTGAGGGCAATGGGGAGCCACAGCAGGTTCTGAGCATTGGAGGGACGGGGGCAGCTTTGTGCTTTGGCAAAACCCATTGCTAATCAACCTCAGTTCCTTCCACTCTCCCTCTCCCCACCGTGGTTCCAGACATACCAGCCCCTCCTCACTGTTCCTCAAACACAGCCAGCCTCGCAGCCTTTGCATGTGCTGTGCCTTATGCTAGGATCGTTCTGTCTCCAGCTGTCTGCAAGGTGCCCTCCCTCATGTCCTTCAGACTCTCATCAAATGTCACCTCCTCAGAGGCCTTCTCTGACCTCCCACTATTTAACACGCTCTCCCTAGCCCTCTTACGCTGCCTTATTTTCACCTTAGCCCTGACCTTTGCCCTGCCATTTTATGTTTCTTGTCCATTCTTCTAGAACATGAGCCTCATGAATACCTAACGCAGGCTGAGAGTCGTGTGTTGTGACTGCAGCTAAGAGGCTTTGGCAGGTGGCTTCCTCGAGCAGGGAACGTTAGCGGATAAGAACAGGGCCTCCAGCCAAATCACCCGTTCATCCGTCCTGACTCGGCCACATCCTAGCTAGCAGTGTAGTCTTGGATAAGCGACCCAACTTCTTTGTGTCTCGGTCTCTTCTCTGTAAAATAGGGACAGTGGATGTGCTAATTTCAGCGGCGAGAATTAGGTGTTAGTGTGTGAAGTGCGGGCACGTGTCTGGTGAGTAAATGCTATTATTAGTGTTCATGCCCCGTGTCCTAGCTGAGTTAGATGCCCAGAGCAGTCACTGGTTTTCCGTAAGGGGCAATCCCTTGTCTGACTGAGGCAGGGCCTGGGTCCCCCACACTCCCCCCTCCCGGCCCCCTCTCACAGGCTGAGGTGGCAGCTCACGCTGGTCTGCAGCAGGTAGGCCTTTGCGTTCTGCACGGCCAGCTGCCGAGGCCCTGGCTCGGGCACCTCTGTACCGTAGGGCGGGAAGCCCAGCTCGGAGGGTGTGACGTGCAGGGCAGGGTCTGCCCTTACGTAGGGCCAGTGCTGGCTGCCTTCATATAAGTGCTGGGCATCTCTCTGGTAGAAGTGGTCCAAGAGGTTGCCTCGGGGGTCCTGGTAGGCAGACTCCAGTTGCTGGAAGAGATTGCTTTGGTCCCCCTGTAGCTGCTGCAGTATTAGGCTGGATTGGTCAGCGCCTTGGATCCTGCTTTCATCCATGTAAGGCAGGGTCTGGAACTCCGAGGGGAAGACCATGTTCATGGGTGGGTACTCCGCGTCGCCCGCCCGGGCTGCCTCGGGCGGGAACACGGGCATGTTCTCCTGTTGGGGTAGGCTGCCCCACTGTGACCAGCCTGGGAGGTTGGCCTGGCCCATCAGGGCACCCTGACGGGTCTGGACGTCGAACGGCGTCTGAGGCACCTCCTCCTCGGGGACGGCTGCCGGGAGCTGAATTTGCCCCGGACTAGGCTCGGAGACCTGGGAACCCCTGCGGATCGCGGGCTCCTGGGAAGGGGGCTCAGGGTGGGGCGGTGGGTCCCCCATGGTTCGAAAGGCGGCGCAAACTTCTGGCAGGAAGGCTTGCAGACAGGCACACGCCCGGCAGCCGCAGCGCTAGCGTCGCCGGTTTCTAAGGGCCGCGGAGGTGCGGGCCGTTATCAGGGGCGGCGCGCGGGACGCGGGCGGGGAGCCGTCTCCGCGCAGGCGCAGCCCCGCTCCCGGGGGCTTCCAGCCGGCTCCGCGCAGCCCACAGCGGTCGGACGCGGCGGCAGAGACGACACCGCACTAACGCTCTAGACCCATCATCTCTTTAATTTTTTTTAAGGCAAAGCACCCGCTGGTCAAGCCCCCCCGCATCCCCCCCGCAGCTCCCACCCCACTCCCCTTCCCCGCCAAGCCCCGTCAGCTGTTCCCCTTGGTCTCGGCTTCCCCCGCTTCCTCGGCGGCCGGGCTGGGGGTCTTCACGGCGTCTTCTCCCGCAGGCGCGAGGGTCTGCGGGCTCCGCTCTTCCTTTGAGGCCAAGCCGCCCGCCGCCGCCTCCTGCGGCAGAAGGAAAGCGGCAGCGGGTCAGAGGGCGTGGCCCGCCCAGCCGCGCCCCCCAACTAACTCATCTCGCCCCCGGCTGGAGGCTCTTGCCCGCACTCTGAGGCTGTCGTCCCTACCTTAGGGAGCGGCCCCTCCAGGCTGGAGTCCAGGAGCGCGGCCTCGGTCAGCCCCGAGTCGTCGTCCATGCTGATGAAGATGGCCGGGGTCTCGCACTCGGGCCCCTCCTCCCGGAAATCCATGGCTTCCTCCGACGCGGGGGGGCCGGGCCGGGCCGAGGAAGAGGAGGGAGACAAGGAGGAAGAGGAGGGGGCTCCCACTCCTCCGGGCTTCAGCTTCTGTTCCTCCTCCAGCTGCCGCTTTAAGGCCTTTTCCTGGGCCAGCCGCAGGCCGATGAGGTCCTGAGGGGGTCGGGGCGCTGGGGCCGGCCCCAGGGCCAGGGGCTCCAGGTCGTCCTGGGGGCGGGGAGGGCACACAGCAGGCTCAGGGATGGGTGCTCTCAGAGGACGGTGGGAGAGAAGAGGCAGAGACCACCCTGAGGCAGAAAACTGGGGCAGCATAAGGGACAGCGGCTCTTCATTGTGGGCACTGTGGGGAGGGGGCAGCTGTCCCTCCACCCCCTCCCTTTCAGCGGGAGCGTCCGTTCGGAGACAGGTGGCTCAGAGGCAGGTGGCTGGGGTCGGGAGGAGGAGGTGGGGGGCCTTGCTGGCTGGGGGATCCAGATGGGTGGGCTGCAAGGGCCCTCACCTCTTCCAGGGGCCCTGCTGGTGCCTCCTTGGCCTCTGGCTCCTGCTTGCCGCTGGCCTCCAAGATGGTCATGATGGAGTTGGGGATGTGTGCTTGCTAGGTGAAGAGCAGCCAGGGGGTGCTGGGGACACCTCTGGCCAGGAGACCCCTCTTGGACACCCCAGATGCTGGGTCCCTGACCCTCCAGAACCTTCCATGGCAGTGCAGGGTTCCCCTCCGCCTGCCCCCATCCAAGTCCCCGGGGGCCATCCTCCCCACACCCTGGGGTACCTGGTGGGGGGTGAAGGAGCGGACGTGGGCCAGCAGGGGCTCTCGGAGCTCGGGGCACTTGTCAAAGACGGCTCCCAGCTGCTGGGGCGGCAGCTGCAGGATGACCTGGAAGCTCTGGGGCTTGGTGCGTTGGCAGCACTTGATGAAGCCCTCCCACACCTTGGGATACTTCCACACCTGGACCGGGCAGGGAGGGAGCGGTCGGGAGGGGCAGGCGGGCAGTCACCCCAGCCCCAGACCTCGCCAAAATGTGCCCAAATCCCACCACCCGACATTCTTCTGGGCTACGTACAGCCCTGACCTCCCTCTGGAAGACAGACTGTCTTCCGGATCCAGGGAGATGGAACGCGAAGGCAGCTTGGGGAAGGGGTGGAAGAAAACCGAGAGCCGCCCCTTCCCCGAGTTCTCCCTGGGCCAGCCCAGGCTCCATGCTGCCGGAGCCCCATCTCCTTCTGTCCTCATGACAGCCTCCTGCTAGACAGATGAGGCCCAGGGAGGTGCGGAGACTTGTCCAGGGTCACACAAGGACAAAGGGGCACATTTCAACCCAGATCTGTCTGAATCTACTTTTAACATCTAAGCCAGATGTTGCGAAGCGGCCACCTGTCGGCTGAATCCAGTCTGGGGCTTGCAGATGGCGTTTGCTTTTTGTTTCATCAAGGTATTTGTACAAGCTCAAATTTCTAGCATCTCTTAAAAAAACTGGACCATCTTTCAGCTCTAGGATGAATCCCGGCTGGGTGCACAGTGGTGGGGGATGAGGGGCAGCATGGCCCTGCTGGGGTGCACGCCCCCTGAAGTCTACCTCCGTCAGTACCGCTCAGTGGCCCTCCCTCGTCACCCTGGAGCACTGCATTTTCCTGGCAGGAGGCAGGGCACAGGGTCACAGTAGAGCCTGCTCCCCGCCCGGCTCACTCTGTGGGGGAGGACGGAGAAGAGGAGGGCAGGCAGGCGAGAAGCCCTCTGGTTCTGCCTCAAGCCAGCCCTCAGTGGGCCTTGCTGCCATCAGCTGCCAGGGGTGGGGTCGCAGGGGCGGGTTACCTGCTTCATGATGAGACGGGAAAGGATGTTCATGACGAAGCCCCCCAGGCGGGGGTACATGGTCAGGGACTGGATGACGGTCCTCATGAGCAGCATGGGCAGGGGGCTCTGCTCCATCAGCTGCTGCATCACCACGGCCAGCACCTCCGACGTGTACACGTTCCGCTCCGCAAAGCACAGGTTGGTGGCTGCGAGGAGGCGGAGAGCGCGCCTGTCCTCCTTGCCCAGCTGGCCCTGGGAGGTGGAAGCCCCACCACCCCTCGATAGCCTAAGCCCTGCCGTCTGTCCGTGCGAGGGGAAGAGCCAGCCCTGGCTTCCTGAAGCTCCCAGGGAGACAGGAAGCCTCCCCCACCCAGCAGAGGGCCCCTTCCCAGGGCACACTGTGGCCCGACCCTTGGAAAACATGGGGGCTTGACCCAAGGACAGAGATATGTCCAATTCCTGGAAGCCCCACACTGGGTGGAATGGGGAGACCTTGTCCCCTTCTCTTTGAGGACAATCCTGGGAAAGGCTGAGGCAGGAGAGACGTGTTGCCAACCCGTGGGGACACACTCTGGCTTGACAGGGTGGCAGGGCACCCCCAGCCCTGCTGGAGAGAGCAGGCAGCTACTGACTGCCATCAGCCCTCCCAGAGGGGACAGGAGAGGCCCACAGGCCAGCTCCACCAGAAGCCCGGCCAAGGGACTGCCCCCGCCAACCCTGCCCAGGACACAGGGCTTGTGCCAGGGACACCAGGCCTAGGTTGTGTGGAGGATACAGGGACACAGTCAGTAGAGTATTAGGGAGGGAGGGACAAGAGGATGGGGCCAGGGCATACAATGAGCCTCCCAGCTCAACACCCAGTGCCGGAAGGACCCAGAGGGCTGGCACAACACGAGCACCTACGAAGGCAGGCCTTGGGGCCGCTTCCCTGAGTGGGTGGCAGTGCCCCAAGTCCTTGTGCTAACGGGGAGACCCCAGGAGCTGCTGCTGAAGCCCTTCTTCCCCAAACACCACTTGCCATGTGAGTCTGTCAACCAGGAAGTCTTTATTGAGCCAGAAGAGAGGCCCCCCAATCCCTGAGAGGCTAATGGAGAACAGGGGTGGGGGCTCAAAGGGGAGGATGGCAGCGTTACAGGAGGACAGGCAGGAAGGAGGCTGAGGGGCAGAGAGTGGAGGAGGCGAGGCCCTGTCAGGAAGCAAGGAAGCACCGCGCTCCATCCCCCATGGCCAGGCCGTCCCTGGGTCCTGTCTGCTCTAGTCCCTAAAGGCCTCTGGCATCGGCCCTCCCCTCCCCTCCCCATCAGCCCTGCCCTCTCCTCCTGGGCCTCCCACCCACTCTCCATACAGCAGCCCGAGGGGGTCTCTGGAAAGCTCTAACCTGATTCCTTCCCTCCCAGAGGCTCTGAAGAGCTCAAGGCCGAATTCCATGGCTGTGAGACTCCCCGTGGGTGGGCCCTGGGCACAGTGTGCTCAATGGTCACAGCCTGACCTCTCCTGACCAGTCTCCTGCTTCAAGGCCCAGCCTGGCTCTGTTCTGCGGTTCTAGAACCAGGTCGGCCAGCGCACCCCTCGGCCCCTGCAGACATTCTTCCTTTCGCTGCTACCGTCTCCCCACCGCTACCTCCCCACCGCTACCTCGCTCCCAACTCATCTTTGCCTGGTCTCAGCTCGGGTGTTGTCTCCTTCAGGAAGCCCTCCCGGTGACCCAGCCTGGGCTGCCCTGCCCTGAGTCATTACTGTGCAGGGACAGCTGGTCTCCTGCCCTGGACTGTGAGCCCTGGGAGAGCAGGGCTGAGGCTGTCCCTGCTGTGTCCCCAGCACCACCCAGGATATGGCTGAGAAGGGGTGCTCAGGGCGTTTCCTTAATTGCTGGGACAGATCCCTGAGGGTGGGTCGAGTTACAGAAAAGCTCGCCAGAGACAGAGTGGTTTATGGGCAGAGCAAGTGCCAGGAGCGACTGCTTACGCTCTCAGGCACTGGGGAGTCCAAACGTGTACAAGGAAGGGCTGGATCTCTTGATCTGGAGCTTATCGCGGGGGTGCTCGTGCAACCAGGAAGACCGCTGGTGCCCAAGCAGGAGAGAAACGTGCTCTGGGAACCGGCCGGATTGGGAGGTGGGGACAGCTGGTGGGGAGACCACGTGGCGGGCTGCCAAGAGCCCTGCAGGAATGGAAGCTGTGTGCGGGCCCGGACGTGCCACAACAAAACGGGGGGTCAAAACGGCAGGCCCCGCTAGTCTGGGTCCACGAATGGCCTTAGCAGGGCTGGTGGTGTGTGCGAATCCCCTCAAATTATTCACAAGCCACGTGAGCACACGGTTCTTGGGAATGGGCCAGAACTTTCCTCAGGTCACCAAGGGGTCAGGGGGTGCAAAGGCCACACTCCTGGACTATGACCTTCGAGATCCTTTCCTCCCTACTCTTCTTCCACTAGAGGCCTTAGCGCCCGCTCAGTTTTAATGTAGGTTTTGTATGTTCATTAAGCTCCTCTCTTGACCTTAAAAGTTTCTGAGAGAACCTGCTGAGGAAGGCAGGAAGTGAGTCACTGAAGAAGCTACTTCAAGCTGCAACATGAAACTAAGTGGCTCAAAGAGGAAGCACCTTCCCCCCTCCGAAGGTGAGAAGACTAATCAAAGGACAGTTGTCTTCTGAGCAGAGAGGGTGACAGTTGGGGCCTCCACTTCTGTGGGACAGGACGGCTCCTGGCCCAGAAACCTCCCAGGGCGGGAGCAGAGGGGAGCTCTCAGGGGAGCTGGTCCTCAGACCAGGGAACTGGTAGGGCTGGGATTCCAACTCGGGTCCGTTTTACTTCCGTGTTTTTTCCACTACACGACTTAGCTTCTGTGTGGCCCCGAGCAAGTTACTTCACCTCTCTGGAACCTCCATTTCCTTGTCTACAAACTGGAAGCCAACATACTTACCAGGTAAGCGTGAGGAGGGCTGGCAGGAGCGTGTAGGGAGAGCCTGGCTCAGTGAGTGCTCATGACTAGTGACCACTGCGAGCCGGCCAGTTTGTCACCAACCTCCCTGCCACGGAGGCAGGCCCTCCTGCCTCGACGTGGGCCTGGCATCTACCCCGGGTCCAGCACTGAGCCTGCTCTGCCACTGTGCCTGTGACCACCGCTCCCTGTGCGCTCTGCCTCCTGCCGCTCCTCGGGGCCAGGGCAGGAGGCGGCTCCCCCTGACATCTTTAGGACCAGTCTGTGGCAGCGCACAGTAGGTACATGAGTGACATGAGTGCCTCAGACAGAGGCAGAAAAAGGCGGGGCTGTAAAAGGCAAGACCTGGGAGGGCGGAAGGTGGGAGAGGAGAGAGGGAGGAAAGGAAGGAGGGCGGGTCTCCGGAGCGCTGAGGTGGGGCTGTGGGCGGCACAATCTTCGACTTGGCAGATTCCAGAGGGGGCATGTGGGTGACTGAGGTTCTGCCCCCCTGGTCCGCAGGGGCCAGGCCGCTGAAGGGGGGGAGCACCTCACCTTTGATGATGGACTTCATGTCACACTTGGCCGAGTCAATGTTGTGTAATGCGATCAGGAGCTCTCCGGGGTTCAGGGGGGACAAGGCCGAGTTCCCTTCACCTGCAGTGGGTGGGAGTGGGGTGGGGGAGACAGTGCGGAGGCCTCAGTGAAGAGAGGGGTCTCAGTGCCCCGGACTGGGGGAGCAGTGAATGAAGATGAGGTGTCTCCTGCTTCAAGGGGATTGGGGGACAGAGGGCTAGAGCAGGGGAAGCAACTGACAACACAGAAGTGGGGCAGCGAACGAAGCAGCAGCCCTCTGGGCAGCCCGAGGTCTTCGTCACACACTGCTCTCCCACCCGTGGCAGCACGCGCTCGGCTGGCTCCCCGCGTCCAGCCGTGCCCTTCCGAGGGTGAGGCCGGGACCAGCTCATTGCCTGGCCCCCACGCAGAGTCCAGCACAGCACGTGCTCACGGGCGTCTGCAGGACAGGGCAGGATGGGGCCGGGCAGTGGGCTTGCAGAAAGCGGCTGGAGCCTCCCCCTGTGCAGGGGGCTGGGGGAGTGGCAGGAAGGAGGGCGGGAGGCGGCCCTCTGGTGGTGCCACTTTGCGGGTCCCAGACCCTTCTCTGTGCTGTTTAAACCATCAGGTTCCTCCGCTTTCCCTAGCTCTGCCACTGGCTGAGGGGCAAGGAATCCACTCTACATGACTTGGTGGTTCTTCTAACTTGGAAGTTTTATTTTTGCTTCTTTTTGACCATGTCAAACAAAATGCCCCTGGCCCCCACTTGAGGGACTCAGGCAAGATATGAGGAGGGACCAGAGTGCAGCCTGTGCCCAAGAGGCTGGAGAGTGGCTGAATCCTAGAAGGGAAGACACTTCTAGAGGGTGAGCCCCCAGCTCCACAGCCTCCCCCTGCCACGGACGGTGGCCTGGGAGTGCTAGGACACGCTGAGACATCGAGTCCCACTGGTATCCCAGGGTGATGGATGAACCCTTTCTCCTTGAAGGTGGCACACTGCACCTCACCCGCTGCCTGGCCACCTGGGGTGGGGCCTCCCGAGGGAGGGAAACAGGGCCAGGGTACAGCTGGCCCTAGCGGGGATGGGCGTATCACCTACCGTGCTGGGTGCCCAGCAGGCGGTTGAAGACCTCCTTCACCACGATGGGGTTGAGCTTGATGAGTTTAGGCAGCGCCTGGATCACCTCCTTCTATGGGGAGAAGATGGGGGTGGGTCAGATACACCCTCACCCCCACTTCCAGGCTCACCAAGTCCCTCCCATGTTCCCTTCCCTCATCGCCCTTCCGGACGCTGAGGGCGGAGCCGTCTCCCCAGCTCACTCCCCTTGCCCGTCACAGGCTCCCTGGGCCAGGCTGAGCACTTTACATAACCGAGCCACCGCGCAGGACAGTGTGCAAGGGGACAGTGTCGTCCCCTGCTACAGGCGAGGACATGGAGGCTCACCCGAGGTCCCACAGCTCACTAGGGGCAAGACCCCGTCAGGGGACACAGATGGTTCGGGGGTGGGTTCCTACATGTTGGGCACAGTGCCACCTCTGTGGTTTCCGTGCAGCCTCTGCACAACCTCATGCGTGTGCGCCTGCGCACAAGAGGGCTCACTGTGACCCTCGTTTGACAGGTGAGGAAAGTGAGAACCGAAGAAGGGAAATGACCCGCCTGATGTCAGGGGAGGAGGCGGCAGAGCCGAGACTGCTGCCTCGTGTGACGAGCCCGGGAACATGCCCCATAGCCAGTACCTGGGTGTCTGTGGCTTCTAAGATTTCTGACCCCAGACGAGATATGCTCCCACCTTCTCTTCTTCGCCTCTGGCTCGACTACTGCTGAGGGAAGCTTGCTCTGTCCTCCCCCCTGGCACACCATGTCCCAGCAGCGGGGCAGACGGGCATCCTGCTCCGTACCTTCTCCAGCCCATTGAGCACGGGGATGAGGAAGCGGACGTCTGGCAGCCGCTTGTGGTAGAGATCGCGGACCCGCTTCACCAGCTCCGGGGAGGGTGGGACTGCAAGCAGAAAAAACCACGTTGGGGGCCGAGGGGCGGACACGGGAGGATTAGCACCAGGGAAAGAGAGTCAGGAGCGGGTATGTGGCAGGCAAGGGGCAACTCAGTTTCAGAGCTGGAATCCTTGGCCCTAGTTGGCATCGCACTGTCCCAGACGGATAAACTGAGGCACAAGGATGGGGAGACCCACAAGAGGGGAAACCATCTGGGGACCCAGCAGCTCTGATCCCCAGGGACTGGAAAGAAGTGGGGAAGGCCCAGGAAAGAGAGGAAAAGATGAGGTCCCTGGGGGGCACCTTTGTCCGTGAGGCTGTGTAGACATCGGGTGACCAGCGTCTCTGCTCCCTTGGGACAGTTTTCCACCAGGAGGAGCAGCTCTGGCGAGTTCATGCCCATTCCTCGGATCTAGAGGCGGAGACAGGGATGAACGGACGCAGGAGAGGCCTGGGTTTCACAGGCAGGGTGGAGGGTGCTGGGACTCGGGGTGAGAACTGGTGACAGCGTTAGAGAACAGGGATCTGCGGCAGGCGGAGAGGTGCGGGTCAGAAGAACCTTGGTGTCTCCCCCAGACTTGCTCCAGCTCCCCAGCCTCTGCCAGCCTGTCCTCCCTGCAGGCCGTTCCCTCCGCTGTCTGGGACCCAACCTGTGCTTTGAGCCCTCCGCGAAGACTTCTCAGGCTCCTGCCCGCCGCCCCTGTGACTGCCACGGGCCCAGCCTGGCTGTGTGCCCAGATCAGCAGCAGCACCTGCTGCTGCTTCCGGAGCCTGCCCTGCTGCAAGCGCCCAACACGGGGCCCGGGGGGCCGGGCTCCACTCTGGCCCAGCAAACGTCTACAGTTGTGACTGGAACTGACAGTCTTTGCTCTAGAGGAGCTTGTGGCCCAGTGGGGTCGCTGTTCTGTAAACCACAGCTTTGGCTCACCTTGAAAATGAGGATACAAACTGCTTCCTCCTCACAACAAGCCTATCAGCCCCATTTTACAGGAAGGACACCAGTGAATCTGGACGGCAGGTACGTGGGGACTAAGGTACAATTCCGTTTATGTTGGAAATTTTGCATAATAAAAAAAAATGTCAAGAACAGAGATATAAAAAAGTGGTTTCAAATCCAGTTGCAAATTGGAAGGGCAGACAGTCTGCATCTCGGGTGCCAATTTGCTTCTCTCGTGGGCAACCCTGTGGCTCCAGAGGAGCAGGAGGGACTTATTTTTATGTGATGACAGCTAAAGATTCCTGTTAGCCACACAGGGGAGCGCCAGCTCACAAATAACAATAGTGGCACAGGTGTTTATGTGCTTGAGTTCACGGATGTCTTGGAACAGCTTGGGGGGGCTGGAATATCTTCCCCATTTTTACGGAAGGGGCCCAAGGTCGCAGTGAGAAAGTGGGCAGCAGAACGTCAAAGCCAGGTCTGTGCGACTCCAGGCTCTTAACTGCGGGCCACCCTGTCATCTTCTCATGAACAGACGATGTGTGGACCACCCGAAAGCCCCAGAGCTGTCAGCCTGGGGTGACGACCCTTCGTGCTTAGCACACACGGAGGTGGAGATGGGGGGGAACAGGTGAACTTGGGGACTCAGCCCTGCCCACGGTGGGCAGCACCTGGTAGGCTCAGGGGCCTCACCGGCTGCTCGATGACTCTCAGCACCGTGCGCTTGATGTCAGCAATGGCCTCAGTGTACACGGCCGCCAGCTCGTGGATCAGCTTGTGGTTCTGAGGCAGAAGGGCCAGGTAGAGGTACAGACACTGCTTCACCGTCTCCTCGGTCCAGGGCGCTGCCACCTCTGACAGGGCAGGGGCCGGGCATCAGGCTCGTACTCTCCTCCCAAGCCCACCCACGCCCAGCATCCGTCCCTTGCCGGCAGAGAGGGGTGGGCAGAGAAGGGAGCTGGACTGGGGAGCAAACTGTTCTAGGGCAGGGAAGTGGGCTGGGACCAGACTTCCCATCTCTGCCCTCCCCTGACCACCAATCCACACCGCAGCCAGAGGATCTTTCTAAAGTGCGAGTCTGACCCTGTCCCTCTCTTGCTCAAAGTCCTGCCACGACTGCCCCGTGGCCTTGGGATAAAGCCCCAGCTCTTCCCCTTGCATTGTTTACCGGGCACTGTATGGGGTGGCCCCAACCCACTGCCAGCTGTCCTCTATGGTCACATGCCCCTGCGCCTGTGCATCTGTGCCTGCTGTCCCCTTTGCTGGGACCACCACTCCCCAGCTCCTTTTTTCACACCTGCTCAGCCTCTCGGCCTCACGCAGACTGCGCCTCTCCCGGGAAGCCTTCCCAGCACCCAGGCTAGCCCGGGTCTCATGTTTCCCCACCACGGCCCCAAACCTTCCCATTTAATGATGCATTTACTTGGGGCCTGGGTCTGCCTGTCTGAATCCTGGGGGACCTGGGGCTTTGCTGAGGGAACTGTCCTGGTCCTTCCTGGAGCCCCACCACTGGGTAGCTCTCCTTGTCCTCTGGGTCTTTCCCTGACCTCTTGGGCTGGGTGAGGCGTCCCCGACCCCAGCTCCCACAGTGCCCGGGTTGGCTGTCCCAGTCCTGCCCGTTCCGTCATTACTGCCTGGTCGACTTCCCCAGGCCGCAGCAAGCGCTCAATACACATCTGATGAATCTGCACCAAACCTGTGTCCTTGTCGGCTCCAAACAGTACAGACGGCGGGTTGGGGTGGACCAAGAGCTGCAGGTAGTTGAGGGCAAATTTCTCCACGTACTCTCGTAGCTGCTCCTTTTCGTACATGCGTTTGATGAAAAGCAAGGCCTGGGAACGCACCTGAGGAGAGAGTGGGGGCAAGATGGGAAGAGCGCAGGGGAGGGGAGGGATGGGTGTTCTTCCCCGCTTGCCAGCACACGCGTGAAAACAAGCCCAAGCCTGAGAAAGGCCCAGCCCAGCTGTTACCTGTGCCCAGGGCTGGCCACCAGCTCAGAGGGAGGCACCCTGGCCCGAGGAGAGCTCTGCACCATGGCGTCGCCGTCTACCTCCTAGCCCCACCTCTTACCACTGCCTGCCTTGCTCCTTACGCTCCAGGCAGAGCGAGTTTTCCTCAGTTCCTCAAAAGTGACACTCCCTGCCAAGGCTCCCTGGCTTGGAAACTTGGCACAGAAGGCCAAGAATGCCTAGAATGCCTATCGCTGGCTAAATCCTGTTTCACGCAGGTATCATCTGCTGGGAGCCACGAGCGCAGGGGCTGGTCTTGGGCACTGCTTTGTCGCCAACAGCAGCACGGGCCAGGGCCAGAGTGTGCAGTGAAGGTCTGCTGAATGGATGAATGAACACATGCTGCCAGGTCTGGTGAAAGGCTGGAGCGGGGAAGGGCCAGGGGCCCCCCTCAACACAGCACGTACACATTTGTCCCCTCTGCCTAGAGCACACCCACCTACTCCTATTTCAGGTCTCAGCTCACACATTCCCTCTTCCAGGAAGCCTTCCTTGAAATGCCTCCCTAACTAGATGGGTGAGGCCCCTCCCTGGGGCTTCCGTAGCCATACACTGCTCTGCTCAGGGCGCTGAGCACGCTGTGTCCTGGCTGCCGACTGAGAAGTCACACTGGCTTCTCACTGGTCAGCGTCCCCAGGTTCCAGCGTGGGACTAGGCCACTGAAGAAACAAAATAAAACAAAACGACCCAACAACAACCAAGAAACTGTTGCGTGACGGGCATTAGGCCAGGGAGAAACCTTCCGGTGGGTGCAGAAGAGGCTGGGCTGGTTGCTCGGGACCGAGGAAGGCCTTTGCGAATGCTGGTGAGTGGAGCCCTGCAGCCGAACATGCTCCAGTGGGGCATCACCTTGTCCTTCTCATGGGAGCTGAGGTCTAGGAGGACGTGCAGATACTGGAATTGGCGGGACGGGCGCTTAAAGATCAGGTCTCGAAGCGTGGACATGCCCAGGTAGGTGCGACTCTGCAGCGAGAGGGAGGGAACCAGAGCTCAGCCCACCGCAGTGTGCCTTTGGGATCTGTCGCTTTTGCTTCCCTCAGATCAGGTACCTGGACAAAAGGGCCCGGTCCCTTGTGAAACCCCCGTGCCAAAAGGTCCAGGCTGTGCGCCCTTCAGACCAAGGCAGGCCCCGTCCCCACCACAGGCTGCAGTGATCCGAATCTGCCTGCCTACCTACCCTGCAGCCACCTGTCCTCACCTCGTCCTCGCAGTACTTGCGAATCACCTCCAGGGCACTCTCGGTGATGAGCGGGGCCTCCAGCACCACCTTGGTGAAGATCCTGCCAGAGAGAGAGGGAGAAGGGGCAGCTGCAGAAAGGCCACCTGGCTGTGCACGGCAGGAGCTCGGAGCTGGCAGGCCATCCCTGGAGACAGCCTGTTCACCCCATGGTTACAGAGCTTTGGAGGCAAACAGACCCCGGTTCAAACGCTGCCAGCTGGGTGATTTAGGCAGACTACTTCTCTGAATTCAGTTTCTCCCCTTTGTCAAACGGGTATTCATAACTTCATCTAATGCAGCAATGGGAGGGAATGATGGGGGTGGAGGAGGGTGCTGGTTACTTTAGATATGGTGGCCACAAATGGCTGCTTTGAGGAAACATTTTGGATTGACACTGGGATGAAAAGCAAGCCATGCAAAGAGTGGGGCAGAGAGCATTCCAGGTAAAGGCCCTGAACTTGGCACGTTCGAGGAACAGACAGGAGGTCAATGTGGCTAAAGTTTGGGGGGGTGAGGGGCAGAAAAAAGAGGCTGGTAGGGGTTGGGCCACACGAGGCCTCACTGGCCAGAGTAAGGAGGCTGTACTTTATGCTAAGAGCAATGGGGAACCATGAAATGTTCTAAGTGGGGAAACAAGAGGATTTACATAAT
>NW_012149952.1:2813229-2816886 GCF_000956105.1 Propithecus coquereli
GGGCACACGGAACACTGACTCAGTGGTGATAAAGAGGAAGGTGGTCAAAACCAGAGAGGAAGGGTAGGACACAGGAGGGGGACTCTCAGGGACAGGGAGGTACGGGCCCATCCCCTCACCCATCCTTCTGGTCCGGTTTCTCCTGCAGGCCGGAGAGCAGGCGGATGAGGCAGTCCTCGTACTTGTCCAGGGTGCCCGAGGCCCCGGCTGCCAGATAGGCGTTGTACTCCTGGTAGAGCCAGGCAAAGACCAGGTCCAGGCGGGCCCGCACATCCTCTAGGATGAAGGACAGGACCTCGGCCTTTAGGCCCGAGTCGAACTGCGTCACCAGGCTGGCCAGGATCTTTATGCGCACCTGGTGGGGGAACAAGCCAGCATGTTGGTGTGGGGGTGGGCAATTCTGGGGACCCCACAGTCATGCCCTTCAACTCCTCCTGCCTGGGCTGAAGAAGCCCCCATGGAGACAGGGAGGGTTCTGTCTGTGTGGCATGGGGAGAGGGGATCAATCACCACAGAATAAAACTGAGTTTCTAGGAGTGGTATCTACACACTTAAGTGCACAGAAAAAGATCTTTAAAGATTCCCCTAATTTGTACATTGGTCACCTCTGACGAGGGGGACAGGATGCAGGTGATGGCCAAGGAAGGCTGTATCATATCTGTATTGCCTGGAGATATTTTTTATTTTTAATTTTTTCGAGATGCTGTCCAGGCTGGTCTCAAACTTCTGGTCTCAAGCAATCATCCCATTTCAGCCTCCCGAGTAGCTGCGATTACAGGCATGAGCCACTGTGCCCTGCTGCAAGTATTTTTTAACAGAGTGTGTTCATACACTACCAGTTAATTAAAAATTAACTTTAGAGAATGGGGAGAAAAAGTCGCCTGAGGTTAACAGCAGCAGCAAGTGCGGAATCAGGATTTAAAACCAGATACGTGTGAATCTAGACAACAAGAATACTGTTAACAACCACGAAGAACAAGACCCCAGGAGCAGCCCTCACTCGCAGAGCACTTCCTGCCACCGGCCCGGTGCTGATTAAGCGCACACGGGCATTTGCGCATTTCTTCCTCATCGCTGAGAAGAGCTGCTGCCACTGTGTCTGGGCTGTGGAGGAGAGGGCCTGATGCTTGGCTGGGATGTGAGGCAAGCTCTTGGGGAGAAGGACTGGAAGGATGGGCTGCTGGGGGGACGGGGGCACACCTGGGCTGCCCCGCTGCAGGCCACAGCCTTCTCAGCCCGCAGGATCCGCTTCACAGCGCCCAGCTTCATGGCCTCAACCTGGGCATCAGTCAGGGGCTTCAGCACGTCGCTGAGACGGAAGATTTTCTTGCGCCCACCAGCGCCTGCCAGCCTGCGTGGGAGAGTAGGGACAGGGACACAGTGACTCAGAGCATCCTTTCCGCAGCCCAGGCCCATCGGGTGACTCTCCCCTCCTCAGGGACTAGGCAGGCCACAGGCCACACGGCCCCCTCCTCCCGAGCTGCCTAACCCCCTGTGACGCTGAGGCACAGCAGGGGTAGCAGTTAGGGAGAGGATGCTATTCTGGTTTTGTATAAGGTGTCTTAGGGAAGGCTTCTGTAAGGAGCTACTATGGGAGTGGAGATCTGAATGCAGGGAGGGAACAAGACACAGAAATGTCTAAGAGACAAGTTTTCCAGGCTGACAGAACAGTAAAGGTGAAAGCTTTAAGTGGGGATCTGCTTGTGGGGTGGCTGGAGGAGGGAGTGAGGGGAGCAGGGAGCTTGGTGGGTAGCAGGCCGTGCTCAGCTATGTTAGCGAGACTTGGGTGGGGCCAGGGTTGGGGCTGGGACTGGCTGGGTTTTGTGGTCTCTAAGGGAGGTAATAATGAGGGCAATCATGGTGACAAGTAGCACTTACTACACATCAAGAATCATGCAAAATGCTTTACAATCACAGTGACTTTTAACTCAAGAGCTAATTAATCTAGTTATTTAACCATCACTGTGAACTATTAATCATTTAATTCTTCCTTGATTCTTACAAGAAAGATACTATCATTATACCAATTTTAGACATAAGAGAGGGAGTGTTTTTACAGAAAAGAAAACAACAGCGGCTTAGTGGTTACGGCACTGACTCAGGAGTCAGACAGAACCCGGTCCAGACCTTCTTCTGTCCCACGCTCACTTGCATTTGCACAGAAACCAAGAAGCAGACCCTCAGGGCGGGGCTCCTGTCTTGCCCAGCACCCGGAAGGGGACTCACCGGGGCTGTGTGACAGGAATGATGGGCTCTGGCCTCCTCTTGGCCTGGGGCGCCTCCTCCTCCAGAGGGGACATGGAGCTCAAGGAGCCCACTACCGAGATGGCTTGGCCCTGGGCTGGCAGGCGCCGCTTGATCAAGACGCTCTCGGGCTTCACCACCTTCTCCTCCTTGGGCTCCTCCTTGCACTGTTTGGTTTGCTCCACGCCTGAGAGGGAGGCAGCAAATGGGCACTGGGCACATCAGACCCATCTGCTCCTGTCTGAGGACTTGTGTGCCCAGCCGCCCAGCGCTGAGCCTCGCACACACGAGTCCTTGCTGAAGTCTGCGTAATACCTTCCTGGAGCGGGTTCTCTATCCTCATTTTGCAGTACAACAACTGAGGCTCAAACTAGAAATGCCATTCATTGCTGGTGGGAGTAGCGAATGGGACAGCCACTTTGGAAACATGGTGAGCAGTTTTTAATAGCACTGATCACACCCTAACCTATGACCCCATAATTCCCCTCCTTGGTATATACTCAAGATGGGTGAGGGCACATGGGCATCAAAAGACCTGGACACAAATGTTCATGGCAGCTTTATTCGCAATGGCCCGAAACTGGAAATAAGTCACAGGTCCCTTAACAGGAGTGTGCATAATCAAATGGTTGTATATTCTATATATAAGGGAGTACAACTGAGCAGTAAAAGATAAGCTACTAGTTCACATGGCAACATGGATGAATCTCAAAAACTTATGGTGAGCAAAAGAGGCCAGACTCTCTGTGATCCCATTTATACGAAGTTCAAGAATATGGAGGCAAAAATCAGAACGGTGGTTATCTCCAGAGTTAGGATGCCCTGAATGCTGAATGGAAAGGAGCGAGGAAGAATTTTCTATAGTGGTGGAAATGGTCTATGTAGGTTAAGCATCCCTGATCTGAAAATCTGAAATCCAAAATCTGAAACTTGAGTGTTAACATGATACCATAAGTGGGAAATTCCACACGTGACCTCATGTGACAGGCTGCAGTCAAAATAGTCAAAACTTTGTTTCAGGCCAGGTATGGTGGCTCACGCCTATAATCCTAGCACTCGGGGAGGTGGAGGCGGGAGGATCGCTTGAGCTCAGAAGTGTGAGGCTGCTGTGAGCAAGGCTGATGCCACAGCACTCGCCCGGGCAACAAAGTGAGACTCTGTCTCAAAACAACAACAACAACAAAAACCGCAAAACAAAAAACAAACAACAAACTGTGCTTCCGGCTGGGCACAGTGGCCCACACATGTAATCACACCACTTTGGGAGGCTGAGGTGGGAGGATCACTTGAGGCCAGGAGTTTGAGACCAGCCTGAGTAACATAGCGAGACCTCGTCTCTAGTAAAAGTAGAAAAATTAGCTGGGTGTGGTGGGGCACACCTGTAGTTCCAGCTACTTGGGAGGCTGAGGCAGG
>NW_012149952.1:2817270-2819679 GCF_000956105.1 Propithecus coquereli
AATGAAAACTAACCAACTTTGTTCATGCATAAAAGAACTAAAAATATGTAAGTTTACCTTCAGGCTGTATGTATGAAGTACATAAGAAAGAAATGAATTTTGTGTTTAGAGGTGGGTCCCATCCCCAAGATACCTCATTATGTATATGCAAATATTCCAATATCCAAAGTCTGAAACACATCTGGTCCCAAGCATTTTGGATAAGTGATACTCAACCTATATCTGGATCTCAGTGGTGATCAGGTGTACACAAAGAGTTGCGCATTGAGGTGTATTATACCTCAGTAGTACTGTTAAAAGGGGGAAAACCTCTGAGGCTCGCAGAGGTTAAGTAACTTGACCAACATCATACAGCTCTTATGATGATGAGGCAGTCTGGTTCAACTCAGACTTCAAACTCAGGTCTGTTGGATTTCAAAGCAAGAACCTAAAAATACTGAGCACTCAATCTATCTATGGGACCCATAGTTATTTACATGTTAGCTCTCACATGATTTTCATCTGTACCACCACGGGGAGGTTCTCTTCCAGTAAGGAGAACCCAGTAGCCACAAGTGCCAAGCCCTGGCCCAAACTGACTCCAGGAGATACTGACCTGGCCCTAGTCCTGCAGCCGTCATCTGTGTGGCCATGAGCCGAGCCAGGTGCTTGATCTGGGCTTCAGTGCCTGCTGACTCCACGGGTGTGTAGATGGCTTGGAAGGAGGCGGGCATGGTCTCAGGCAGGTACACCATGCTGATGAGAACCTGTGGGATGCCCAGGAAGAGGAGCCTCTCTTTAATCATGAACTCAACAAGCATGTGTTCCATGCCCAGCCCAACACTGAGGAAATTGCAGTGACTAAGGCTGACCTAGGCCTACTCTCCTGGAGCTCAACCTCTTGGGGAAGTCAGAGAGAAAATGAGTAATGAAACAGGTGCTTGAGAGGGAAGTGAAGGGTACTATGAGCTGCATCAGGAGGGCAGGCAAGGCTCTGGCTCCCTGGGGAGGTGGCACTTGGGTTCAGAACTGAGGGGGGGCCGGGATTCGGCTTGGCCCGGGGAAGTTTTTCCGTTGGGGTGGGGGAATGTATTCCAGGTTCAGGAACAGCATGGGAGAAGGCTAAGAGGCAGCAGAGCTGGTACCTTGTCTAGAGAGTGAAAAGCGGTTCAGCAAAGAGTATATGAACTAGGAACTGACTTAAAAAGACAAGCAAATAAAAACTTTACCCAGTATCCTAACAGAGCATCCATGGATGTTAGGAATTGGTAACAAGAGATAATCTCCAACTCCCCACACATT
Organism: Propithecus coquereli; assembly: GCF_000956105.1. Taxonomy (NCBI): domain Eukaryota; kingdom Metazoa; phylum Chordata; class Mammalia; order Primates; family Indriidae; genus Propithecus; species Propithecus coquereli. The sequence goes on from NW_012149952.1 coordinate 2,818,552, forward strand.
TGGAACTTTAAATGTACACTCTAAATAATAAAATAATTAGAACAGAGAGATGATGAAACTACTATAAATCAAAATGTGTGGAATGTAGCTACAATGGTACTTAGATGGAAAATCAAATCCTTAAATGCTTACACTGGAAAAGAGGACTGAAAATTAACGAGCTGACAATTTAACTTAAAACTTTGGAGAAAAATATTCAAAGAAAGTAGCAAGAAATAAACAAAGGCAACAGAAATAAAATAAAAAGTTCTAAAAGAATAGCAATAGGGCTGGTTGCGGTGGTGCACACCTGTAGTCCCAGCTACTTAGGAGGCTGAGACTGGAGGATCACTTGAGCCCAGGAGTTCGAGACCAGCCTGGGTAACACAGCAAAGAGCCAGTTCTTTGAAATAACTAAAAACAGGCAAATCTTTGGCAAGATTGGACACAGTACTATGGACAAAAAAGGGCACATTACTATAGAGACAGCAAGTATTCTTATACATGTAAAAGAAGACTATGAACAACTTCATGGCAATAAATTTGAAAAGGACAATTTCCTCAACTGATGATAGAAAAGGCTGAACAAGTTAACAGAAGCCAGAGCAGAGAGGGCCTACTAAGGCAAGCCGAATTTAATCTATTTAAATTTTATTTAACTAGAAAGTCATGGCAGGGAGTTGAGCAGGGGAGTACCATGATTTGTGCTTTAGAAAGCTACATGTCGGCCGGGCGCGGTGGCTCACGCCTGTAATCCTAGCACTCTGGAGGCCGAGGCGCGAGGATTGCTTGCGCTCAGGAGTACAAGACCAGCCTGAGCAAGAGCAAGACCCCGTCTCTACTATAAATAGAAAGAAATTAACCAAACAACTAAAAATAGAAAAAAGAAATTAGCTGGGCACGGTGGTGTGTGCCTGTAGTCCCAGCTACCCGGGAGGCTGAGGCAGGAGGATCGCTTGAGCCCAGGAGTTTGAGGTTGCTGTGACCTAGGCTGATGCCACGGCACTCTAGCCTAGGCAAGAGAGTGAGACTCTGTCTCAAGAAAAAAAAAAAGAGTGGGTTGAAGGCCAGGCGCGGTGGCTCACGCCTGTAATCCTAGCACTGTGGGAGGCCGAGGCAGGTGGATCGCTCAAGGTCAGGAGTTCGAGA
>NW_012149952.1:2819994-2828558 GCF_000956105.1 Propithecus coquereli
CTACTTGGGAGGCTGAGGCAGAAGGATTGCTTGAGCCCAGGAGTTTGAGGTTGCTGTGAGCTAGGCTGACGCCACAGCACTCTAGTCCGGGCAACAGAGTGAGACTCTGTCTCAAAAAAAAAAAAGAGTAGGTTGAAGAAAGCCAGTGCCAGGGAGCAAGCAGGGGTCATGCTCCAGGGGAAGAGGGTAGGCCTGGCCCAGGGCACAGACAGGCAGGGTGGAGAAGAGGGCAAGGACTAGGGACAGAAGGAAAAGAGGTTCACTTCCAGGTTTCCGGGCTGAGAACTGGGAAGCTGCTGTGCCAAGGAGAACACAGGAGGGGCCATGGACCCGCAGAGGAGTGTAGGAGGACATTTGAAAACCATACTTGTGACATGTTGAGTCTGAGGCAGCTGTGGGACATCTAAGGGGAGGAAAATCAGGAGATGGCTGCATATCCAGGCCTGAGGCACATCCAAGGGATTGGAGATGGAGAGAAAACTCCTTCTCACCACCATCATGACAAAATTTCCACTCCATTCACACCAATACTAAGCCCCTTGGAGTCTTCAGGCGGAGGGAAGGGAAGGCTGCCATTGAGCATGGGAAGAGGCATTCATTCTCCTTGAGCACCCAGTGGGAAGGTCTGGATGCTGCTGTAGCCAGAAGACTGAAGTGAGACCCATTCCCCTTCCAATCAACTCAAGTACGTGGTCCTTTGCTTTGGAGCAGGAAATCTTTGAGAATCTAAGGAACACGCTGGCCATCCCGCCCCACCCATGCCCATTTCCACATCACTCAGCAAACAATTCATGGGGTTCGTGAACCCCCCAAACTCTCCAGTGAATAGACCCTCCCTTCAAAGGTGAGAAGGGAGAGTGAGAGTGAATGGGTTTAGATTAGATGGGGACTCAGATCACGCAAAGAGGGTCCATTGGGCAGTGGTGACAAGTGACCTCCTCAAAGAGTAAGGATCAGAGGAGAGGTCCATCCAAAGTTAGGAGGGACCTCTGGACCAGGCCTGCAAGGGACTGACATCACCTGGAGGAGGTGGAGAGTGTGTAGCAGAGGTGGGGGAATGGATGAGGAGATCCTTCCTCCTCGCCCAGAGGGGAACCAGCCCTCACCCATCCTTACCAGATTGGCCACGTTGTCGGGTGTCAGCAGAGGCTGTAAGAACTCGGCCGTGATATCTGTGTCTGACTGGCCTGAGATCTGGGCTGAGGCCTTCGAGGTGCCTGACGGGCCTGGCTCCAAGTCCTTGTCCTCATCGTCTTCCCCCAGGTTGGGCTCTGAGATAGGGCAGAACAAGACGCTGGCTCTAAAGAGGGCAGCAGGCCCTCCCTCTTCCCAGGGATCCCAGGTGGTCCCTGCCTCCAGCCAGCCTCAGCAAACAGGCGCAGCACAGTGGATGCCAATCTAGCCTGCAGCCCTGCTCTGCCGTCACAGTGCCACATGACCCTGGGCGACTGACTGACTACCTGCCTCTTTCTGGGCCTCAGTTCTCACCTGGGAAATGGGATTAAACCTTAGCATTCCAGCTGATCACAGTAAGTTCCAAGAAGACAATATTATTAACAAAAAAGATCAAGGAATAATTTCATAGAACTTTATTATTTAAAAATTTCTATCTTCAAAATAGTGCTCAACTTTACTAGAAATCAGGAAAATGCAAAAAACCAAAACAAAATCCCCCAAAACCTAATAATATTGCATTTTTTGCTGGCATGATTTACAAAACAAAAAGGTTAGTACTAATGGTTATTAGTAGGATTGCAGAGTGTGGAAATGTAAATTTGAAGAGGAACAGGTATTTTACATAGTTTCAAATATCTCCCCAAGCTTATTATTTCCAAAGGGAAAAATGGCAGTTTACACTAGAGAAACCTGGCGATCACCTCCTTAACTGAGTGAGCAAGTTAACATCACCAAAAACGGGACAAATTGATGTCATGTGGCTCCTGATGCCATGTACTGAGGCAGCCAGGGCATTAGTTCTGTAAAAGTGCAGAACCTGAATCCAATCAAGACGCAAGAGCAGACAAACACGAAAGGAAGGACATTCTACCAAACAACCGTCCTGGGCTCCTCAAAATGTCATGGCACGCAAAGGAAGGCCAAGGAGCTGATTTGAGATAAAGGGACATGCCAACTAAATGTAATGTGTGATAATGCCTCGTGAAGAGTACACAGTTTTCAGTACTATTTTTGTAACTAGTTTCTAAGTTCAAAATAAAAAATAAAATTGGTAGGCAAAAAATAGCTTTCAACGTGCAAACCCTTTGCCCCAGCAATCCCATCACTACGAATTTGCCCTGTGATTAGACATACACAAGACGGTTATACTATAGCAATCTTTATACTTTCAACAAGCGGACTGGTTAAAGTCTCCATGTGCGCTACAGATTATTAGGCCATCATTAAAAAGGATGCAGCAGATTTCTACGTGCAGATATGAAAAGAACTCCAAGATGAAAATTAACGAAACTAAATGAAAACAAATCAAGCAAGCTATAGAACACTCTGCTTAGTATACTTAATTATGGAAAAATATAGTTAGATCCCTCATTCCTCATACCAAAATAAACTTATTTTTTAGAATGAAAACATGAATTTTACATAAATGTTCTAGAAACAAACATGGGTGACGGTGATTTTTAAAAAAAATTTTGGAGCTAAGGAAGGCTACCATAGTTGACACTGTTGGTAATTAACATAAGCATTAAAAAATTACTTCAGAAAAAAAATCTACTTATAAATAAAACAAAGGAAAGTAAGGAGAGCTCTACACAAATAAAGCGCGCCTGGAAGAAAACATAAGGAAGTGGCTGGGTGTGGTGGTTCACACCTGTAATCCTAGCGCTCTGGGAGGCCGAGGCAGGAGGATCGCTTGAGGTCAGGAGTCCAAGACCAGCCTCAGCAAGAGCGAGACCCCATCTCTACTAAACATAGAAAGGTATTAGCTGGACAACTAAAAATAGAAAAAATTAGCCAGGCGTGGTGGTGCGTGCGTGTGGTCCTAGCTACTGGGGAGACTGAGGTAGAAGGATTGCCTGGCCCTAGGAGTTTGAGGTTGCTGTGAGCTAGGCTGACACCATGGCACTCTAGCCTGGGCGACAGAGTGAAATTCTGTCTAAAAAATAAAAAAAAGGAAGTGTTCATACTTGGGGAGTGGTTACTTATGGAGAGGGGTAAGAAGACGACTATTTTCATTTTATTCTTTTCTATGTAATTTAAACAATTCATAATTATTTATTAAATATATTATATATTCTAATAATTCTATTTTGATATCATTTACTATATGTCATATTATAAAATCTATAATATTAATACAAATTCAGCATATAGTTTAAGGTAAATAACTAAAGATTTTAAGCATAGTCAGCCTCCACCCCACCCCTGCCAGGCCCCACACTCAGCCCCTCAGCTCACCTAGCTTCATCTTCTTGAGTGTGGAATCTGAGTCATCTCGGGGCCGCTTGCGGGCATCCTTGCTGCTGGGCATGTTGCGGGCAATCTCGGCCTGAGGTGTGCCCAGGTCCACTAGCAGGGTGGTGATCTGGGCCTGGAACTCCAAGGAGGCGGGATGCTTCAGCACACTCAACAGATGCAGCTTGAGGTTCTTCCGCACGCTGCTCACCTGCGATTTGGCTAGCGTCGGGGGGAGGTTGGCTGTGAGGAAAGCAGGTTAGTGCTACAGACAGATTTCATAGCATCCTACCAATCTTAATTCCCAGCCCCTAACTTGGGCAGTGGTCTTATAGTCATCTGCTAGAAAAGCTCCTTCGCCCTCAGGTCTAATGTATGTGGCATTCCCCCTCATAAGCTGATGCTTAAAACCCTTGAAAGGTTTCCATCACTATTAGTCAACCCTTAAAGAGAAAAACCCTCCCTTTTATTAAACATAAAGTCTCATCTCCCTCCATCTCCAGTCCGGAAATTCCAATCCACTTCCCCGGGGAAGGGTTACAATCACTACCTTCACCTCCAGAAATTCCCAACTGAACTGCGGCAACAGCTTACTGCTGGTCTCCTGCCACTCCCTGATGTAAGAATGACTTTCTAATACCTAACGGTCACCTTGATGAATGAGCCTTCCCTGTTCCACAGCAAGAAAGGATGCCTGTAATTTTGCCTGCCCAGCATCCAATGCCCCTTCCTGAGCCAAAAACATTCCCATTCTCCTTTGAGGGAACCACCCTGTCTCCATTCTCAGTCCAAGTGGGCACAAGAGCCAGGGCCAGTGAGAACACCGCATTCCCTTGGCCGCTGTAATTGGTCAGAGATAGGATCGTACTCTCTGCTCAGCCAATCAGAAACAATGGGCATCAGCCCTTGGAGTTTTGCTGGAATGATCGGGAAGGAGACACTCTCTTTCCCCTTGGTTGCTAAGTTGGTGGAATGTAAGCCTGGAACTATGAGGGCCATCTTTGCTACCCCAAGGAACGAGCCAATATGGAGAAAATAGGAGCCAAGAGATGAAGAGAAACAGATCTATGACCTGCACACACTCATGCCTCAACCCCAGACTTCTCGGTTTTCATACTGCACTTCTCGGTTTTCTCTGCACAAAAGCAGAGAAAACACTATGAGTTTCCATGTATCCATCCATATTTTTCTAATCTTGGAACATCTATCCTCCCCCTTTTTTTGGTGAGGGGGCGGTGGGAGAAGGTGGAATATTTTAAAGTTTTTCACAGACATGTCATTTTACCCACATATACCTCAATATTAAAGCCAGTTTTGAAATAGGTTTTGGAACGTGCCAAAAGATTCCCATCTAATCTAGAGAATCCCACGGTCTGCTAGATTGATGACTAGCACTCAGGGGTCCACCACCCAGCTCACGTTTCTCAAGAGAATGGCCAGTGGAGAGGGGAATGGGAGGGACTCAACCTACCATGCAGGGTTTCATAGGCCTGGATCACCTCAGACATGAACATGGGTCTCTGGCGGGCGATATTGGCGAGGGCACCCAGTGCTGTGGTCAGGTTGATGGAGGAGATGGCGGGGTGCACCATGAACTTGAGCAGCTGCTCCAGGGCTGCCTTTCCCTCTTCCCACAGCACGTCTGACGAGAGAGAAAAGAGAACCGGTCATGCGGTCCCCTCTCCCAGGCCTCTGGTAAGAGTAGCTTTTGGGGCCAAATAGAAGGAAGGACCCTGGTACTTGGATGTCTGTGATTGGCTAGAAAACCAGAAAACTTAGTGGGTTGACGACTCCTATGCGACAGACTATTAATGAGTATAAAAATTCAGTAATGAAGATGTTCAAAGCATGGGCTTGCAATAGTGAAAGACGAGAAATAATTTTCTTTCTTTCTTTCTTCCTTTTTTTAGTGGGAACTTCAAGTGCTGGACATAAGAAACAAGTTTAAATATCCAACTACAGGAAACAGACTACATGAACCATGTTGATGTAAAACTCTGAATATGTACCTCTGTGTAAATACATAGATGAAGAACTCAAAGTCCCTTACAGTACCACTCCTCTCAATCTGGTCCCCAAAAGTTAACACTTAAAACTTTGGTGGATATCTTTCCAGACATTTGCTATGCAAAAACACACTGAATATCACCTTACTTGAAACAGTGAATAAAAAACAGACTGATGTCCATCAACAGAGAATTGCTTAATAGAATGGATGTCACTGTACTATGAAATACTGAGTAGCAGCAGAACATGACTCTGATAGGGAAAGGATGTCACTGATATTACTGTTAAATCAAACAATATGTAAGAATAGGTAAATAACATTTATTGAATGCTTACTATGCCGGCCACAGTAACTCACTAAATGCTCACAGCTACATTCTAAAGTCGATGTCATAATAATGATCCCCCATTTCCCAGTGAGGAAATAGGCTGAGAGACAGAGAATAAGTTACCTGTCCAATAGCAGAGCCGAGTTTCAAACACAAGCCACTACTCTCTAATATAATCTCTCAGCTGAAAATATAAAGCATGATCTCATTTTTGTAAACAGAAAAGCAAACAAAGGCAGACACTATGAATATATACATAGAAATATCTATATGTGCACAGAAATGGTCTGGAAGGAAACATAATACTCTTAACATTGTTTATTTCTAGGAAGCAGAACTGAAGGAGGGGTATTATTCCTTATATCTCTCTACATTGCCTGACACTAAAATAGTGTGCATGTACTATTTTTATAACTTGCAATTAAAAAAAACCATAAATCTATCTAGCATTTATCAGCTCACATTCGCATGGAACCACATTACAAATCTGTGAAAGGGCTACTATGATCATCTCCATTTTACAAAAAAGAAAATGAAGTTCGTAAGAAGTAACTTGGCCAGGAGAGGTTGCTCACACCTGTAATTCTAGCACTCTGGGAAGCTGAGGCGGGAGGATCACTTGAGCTCAGGAGTTCGAGACCAGCCTGAGCAAGAGCGAGACGCTGTCTCTACTAAAACAGAAAAAAGTTAGCCGAGTGTGGTGGTGCGTACCTGCTTTCCTAGCTACTCAAGAAGATTGCTTGAGCCCAGGAGTTTGAGGTTGCTGTGAGCTAGGCTGATGTCACGGCACTCTAGCCCAGGCAACAGAGTGGGACTCTGTCTCAAAAAAAAAAAAAAAAAAAAAAAAAAAAAAAAAAGGAAGAAGCAACTTCCCTCTGTTCATAATTTCACAATGAGTAAGCGGTGAAGGTGGGATTTAAACCTAGTATCAGGGCTCGTAACCACTATACTATACTGTCTCCAGAAATTAAAAACCAAAAAAGACAAAGGGGAGGGAGGGAGGGAAGTGAAGGAGAAGAAGAGGAAGGGAGCCAGGGCAGCGCTGACAAATGCCACCAGTGGATGGGAGGCACTCACTGTACTGGATGTAGGGGTGGTCCCGAGGGATACGGTCCAAGCTGATGTCATGCTCCTGGCGTCGGGGTATCTCTGAGTCAGCCATGCGGGGTGACAGGGTGACAATGAGGCCCTCCACAAACTTGATGGCGTGGGTGCGGATGCCATCATTGTCAGAGTCCAACAGCAGGATGATGTCCCCAGCCATGGCAGACACCATGTCCCAGCAGGCCTCCTGGAGCTCGCTGATGACCCGTGACTTCACCATCCACTGCCAGTGGTCCAGGGAGTGATGGGAGAGACGGAGACAACACATCGATCACCAACACCCTCCAACACTACCCAGAGATCCACAAATGCTGATGAATATATTCATTTGGTTAGCGAGCTGGGTGATGCTGGGGACAGGACCCACTGGTGGCCAGGACAGGTCTCGCTCTGCTCTCATGGGGCTCACAGACAGTGACAACCCAGAGTGACAAAGGCTCAAATCTTAAGGAAGACAAAGGAATAACAATGCTGACCTCACAGGCGGTGGCGATTAAATGGATCCCCTCATTTCATTATTGCCAATGAACATTGCACCATAGTGTGTTCTTTCCCTAGCATAGTCTATAATCAATATTTGTGATTCTTTAATTAGTGTTTGTCTCCTTCAATGGGTTATGAGCACCACGACGGCAGGACCTGAACTGTCCTGGTCACTGCAGTGTCCCCAGCATCGCCTAGCACAGGGCTGGGCACAGAGGAAGTGCTCGGGGAATGTATGTTGAATGAATAAATGAATGGATTGATCGAAGAAAGGATGGTTAATGGCAACTGCCCGAGCCAGGAGACGACATTAGATCCCTTTGTTGTCTGTTCCCACAGACCAACAGCATACCTTGCTCGTAAAGAATTCTGACCCTGGTTTTGAACCCCAATAGATTAGTCTGCAAATGAGACCCGTCAGGTGGGATGCCCTCAGGTGGGGAAGGACCTCTCACCTGCAGGGCCACCTTGTAGAGCTGGGTCATGGTGAGGATGGCCTTCTTCACCACGTTCACATTCTCGTCCCTCAGGAGCATGTTGAGGTTTGCAATCAGTTTCAGCAGTAACTCGATGTCTCGCTTGCTGGGGGATGGAGAAAAAGGGGCAAGGTCAGGATGGTCTTAGGGCAGGTGGTGGGAACCTGGGGTCCAAGAGGAAAGGGAAATCAGGGCCCATGTCTCAGGGGACTGGAATGGAAGCGGCAGAGTCAGGGACTATACAGGGAACTGGAATGGAAGTGGCAGAGTCAGGGACTATACCTGCCTTGCTTGCCAGCACATTCGGAAGCTGGAAATAATGCTTGGCACCTCCAGACTGAGCCACCTCTGAACCCTCTACCCAGGCTGGTCCTGCAACCCCCACTCCTTTGCTCGATGCCATAATAATGATCCTGTTCACATTTCAGCGGCATGACTCCCCGCTACGTGAGCAGGAGTAGAAGTGGGGAATGAGTACCACAACTCCTCTTTAGGGGATGAAAATGCTTTCGAACTAGATTGTGAATGTGCTCAATGCCACTGAATTGTTCGCTTTAAAGCAGCTAATTTTTAAATATAAATTTCACTTCAATTTAAGAAGAGCAGAAGCAGAAGAGCCAGAGAAAAGGCCCACAGACATCCTACAGGCAGGACGGCTTGGATCAGCAAAGCGGTAGAGGAAATGGCTGAAATATAGTCATGCTTGTTATCCCAGCACTTTGGGAGGCTAAGGCAGAATAAACAGTGAGACCTC
>NW_012149952.1:2828915-2839531 GCF_000956105.1 Propithecus coquereli
GTCCCAGCTATTCAGGAGGCTGAGGAGGGAGGATCGCTTGAGCCCAGGAGTTCAAGGTTATATGAGCTATGATCACGCCACTCCACTCCAGCCTGGGTGACAGAGCGAGACCCTGTCGATCGATCGATCAATCAATCAATGAAAGGTCACATGCTGTATATATCCTGAAAGTAGAGCCAACAGTCCTCACTGATGATGTAGATGTGAGGTGTGGAAGCAGCAGAGGAATCACGGATAACCCCAGGCTTCCAGTCTCATTAAGCATTTGCTGGGGAATCAGCGTGCACAGGATAGAGAATGGGGCTAGGAAGCGGACGGCAGGATCTCAGGGGTGGTCTCCAGGCCAGGCCAGGAGCTGAAGAGACGAATGATTCCACTGGGGCTGCTCCCCGGGCTCCCGCGCCACCCCATACCATGCCTCCTCAATGAAGCCGATGACAAATTTTCGCACTTCGATGGATTTGTCTGCTTGAAAAGCAATGATCTCCTGCCAATGTCAGAGAGAGGTAGGTCAGGGCTACACCAGGATCCACCCGCTTCCCCCCATAGCCAGATGCCTTTCCCTTCTGTCACTCACATCCAGGAAGTTGTCCAGCAGTGTGGGGTCTTTGTTGATGATCAGCTCCTGGACCTGGAAGGAGATTGGGGTGGGAAGGAGAAACACACATGAAATCGGGATCCAATCGGTGCAGACAGGGGAACAGAGGGGAAAACGGCGTGGGGCTGGGCAACGCATCATTTTAATGCCTGCCTCTGCCACTCCCTAGCGAGGGCCCTGGGCATGGTCTCTGAACCTCACTCTGCTCTTCTATAGGACGGGAATCTGAAACATCAACTCGCATGGCTGTGGGAGGCCTCAACGAGATCTTACAAGGCACAGGTCCTGGTAGACAGTAAGGACGTGATACGTGAGGTGGCTAAAAAAAAAAAAAAACAGGGCAATGCCCCAGGCCTCCTACCTTCCTGAGGCTTGTCCTCCCTTCACCTGTCCATCAGTTCTCCCCAATCTCTGTCTGCTTCTGCTCCCCATTTCACGCTGCCGCAATTCAGCAAGCATCTTATGACACTGAGAACTTGTTTCCCGAGGCCCTGGTACCTGCCAGCATCTTTGGAAGGAGCCCTTCCTGTGGACATTCTCCTAAAAACCCAGAGCTGGCACGGGACCTGGCTCCTACAACTCAAGCCACTGTCGCTAAATGGCCCTCAGAAGCGCCCCACGAAGGGGGCACCATGAGCACCTACTCCACTGCAGAGGTGAAGCTGGCTCCCCAAGGCCACACACTGGGCAAGTAGCAGAACTGGGGTTCTCACACAAGTAACCTGACCCCACAATCTCTGAACTCCAACTGCCTCCTGCTCTGCACCATGCCAGCTCCATGTCCTCTTCTGCCTTTGTACATACTTTTGTGCACTTTGCTTGAGATGCTCTCCCTCTCTCATTTGGTATGCCTTTCTCTTTTTATCTCTGGGGCTTGGCTCAAATGTCCCCACTTCCAGAGATTCCTCCTGACCCCCCATCCCTAGTCCAGGTCAGGGGCTCCCTCCAGCCTCCCACAAGCCCCCTAGACTTCTTCATTCTAGCCCTGCCCATTCTGGGTCATCACTGTCTGGTGACAGTCATGTCTTCCCCACTGGACTGGACCCTGGCAGAGAGGAAATGCAGTGATGAAGAGCATAGGACCTGGAGTCAGAATCCAGGATCCAAGTTCTACTTCGGCTAGCTCCTAGCAGAATGACCTTGGACTAATTATTTAAGCCCTGCTTCTTTCTGTATAAAATAGGGTTGAAACTACCCTGCCTTGTGGGGCGTTTATGAGAATTAGACGGGAGCACGCCTGCATAGCACTGAGCACCACGGTGGGCACGTACGAAGTGCTTAAATGTGGACGCCAGTGTTATTACCAGTGTCTTCTTTCTCAGGTTCCCATCCCCAACCCCTTGTCCTGCTCAGCCCAGGACCACCCCCAGGCCCTCATCACCTGTCTGAGCACTGTGATCTTTGAGTCATTGGTGATCAGCGCCGCCTGGTTGAGGAGATCCACCACCTACAAGGAAGGGCAGAGGCAGATGACAGTGCTAGCCTTGCCAGCCCAGTCCAGCCCCCTCAGCGCTCTCAGGGCCCTGCCACCTGGGGGTGGATTATCCAAAGACAGGGGATACATACACCTCCCCACTCTACACCCTTCTGGCCACATCTACCCTCTCTGAGGTGGTCATGCCATCAATGCCTGGCCCCTCCTCTTGAGTGAAAAACTGTGATGCCACACTCCGGCGGGTGACGCTGTCCCCACTGCTGCTTGCCATGGCTGCCGTCAGGTGCTCCCTGGAAAATAGAGGGGATGGGGTCAAGCTCGGAGCCCCCGTGGATGGGCTGGCCTGGATTATCATCTCGACATCCACAAAGGGCTCAACCCTTCTTCCCAGCCTGTGCTTTCTCTGAGTAGCCTTACAAAGCCCCCTCTGCCCTCTGGGGTCTGTCTCTAGCTTATGTATATATGCTTGAAGGTTGTAATTTGGGGGAGACTCTTGTCTCCCAGGTCAGAGGCAGCACTCTAAGCCTCACTCCAGTACTTTACGCATCGTGGGCCAACCCCAAACATCTGCTGAACGACTGACCAAATGAACACACAGCAGCCGCCTCGCTGGTCTCTGTGCCTCCTGTCTCTCAATCTGGGCTGTACCCAGCACTGGGCATGAGAACAAACTTTCTAGAACACAGCTCCAAGGAACACCACTCGCAGAGCCCTGCACACGAGGCCTGCTTAAATATTGTTTCAGCCATCCTCTGGAATACTACAGAGCTGTTTTTAAAAGGGAGGGAGGGAGACTTTTGGGCATCTATCACTGGCAATATTATGAAATGATTAATGCGGAAGGATATCGTTTACAGCACTATTTATGGCTGTATGATAGCAAAAGACTAGAAGCAACTCAAGTGTTCTAAAATAGGGAGATTGGCTGAAAAAGACACATAATATAAGACTACGCAACTGTAAAAAGGAATGAGGGAGGAAAGAAAAGGGAATGAGGAAAATCTCAACGCACTGATAGAGAGTACACATATTAAGTGCAAACAAGCAAAGTGGAAGACAATGTTTACTACCATGCTCCCTTTTTACACAAGAGAAATATGTTAAAAAAGAAAAAAATTGAAAGATAAACCAAATAACAGACGAGGAAGGCAACAGGGTAAAAGAAAATACTGGTGGATCTTAACGTGTTATCGCGAAAAGATGTCCGTGATAGCGTGTGTGCATCACAGTACAATGCATACAACTCAACCCATTTTTGTCAAGTTTCTGTGTACACGTTGTATGCAGAATGACATCTGTGTATACAGAATGACCTGAGGCAAGAGACTTAACTTCTCTGGGGCTCCGTTTCCTCTTCTGTAAATGGGGATAGTACTGTGCCCCGCCTACCTCCTAGGACTATTCTGAGGATTAAATGAGTTAGTATACAAAGTAAACATTAGATAAATATAACTATTATTTTTACGTACGTGGGAAAATATGCGAAGGATCTTAACTGTTAACATTAACTCTTAATATTAATTATAATAACGAACAATCATTTGAGGAGGGCAAAAAAGCTATTTTTAAAAAGGAACAATATCGATTGTACGAAGCAACTCTTTACAGTGGTATCACACAGTAGGTGTCTGCTGAATGAACGACTATCCAACAGTCTCCTCCCGAGTTTCCCTGCTGCGTATCACCCCCGCGTTGTGTTCAGAGTCGGCCAAAATCCTCACCAAAGCCTACAATACCTTACAGAACCTGGCCTCTTCTACCTCTGTCCTTTTCTCCCCCTCAGCTCTCTGCTCCAGCCACTCTGGCCTCCTTGCTGTCCCGTGAATATGCCAAGCACACCCCTTCCTCAAAGCCTTTGTGCTCCTCCTCCCAGATATATCAGCACGACTGTCTCCTTCCGCCTTGAGGTCTCCCCTCAAAAGTTTCTGCAGGGAGGCCTTCCCTGACCACCCTATTTCAAATTTCAACTCCCTCTCCCTCCCCCATCTGTGCTGTTTTATTTGTCTCCATGGCATTTAGCATCAACACATTTACTTATTTATAAGCTCTGAGAGGACAGAGATTTTTTGGTGTTTGTTTACTTTCTATATCCCCAGCATAGAGCGGTGCTTGGCATCCAGTAGGTGCTTAATAAATATCTGCTGAACTAATCAACACTCCCACCAAAGGGCTTTCCCAATCACTGGGCTCAGAATCCCTGCCCTTTCATTCTAGAATGCTTGAAAAATAACAGCTAGTATATACTGAATATTTAGTATGTGCTGAGCACAACTCTTTTACCTACATTAACTCATTTAAACCTCATGACACCAACTCTTTTAAGTATTATTTTCCATCTCTATTTTACCGGTGAGGAAATTGAAGACCAGGGAGGTAAAGTCACTTGACCAAAGGCACACAGTTTGTAAAGAGGTAGAACCAGCAGTATGGTTGCAGAATCTATCTTCCTTACCATTGTGCTATACTGCCTGCCTGAAAGGAATTGTTCTTCTACCCCAGTTCTGTTCACATAAGCCAAGAAGCACGGCCACCCGACAACCGGCATACTGGGATCCTTGACCAAAGCATAATAAACCTTTCTACCTTTTTTATGATGGTAATGCATCAAGATCCATCAAAATTTTTTGCCCTGTTTCCTTCCTCTTCTGTTTTTTCATTTAGGCTTTCAGTTGTTTTTTGTTCCTTTTTTTTAATCCCATATGCCTTTCCACCCATTCAGTGGTTTTTTGAAAACATAGATACATATTTCCTTTTCTTTTGCAAAGAGGGAGCACACAATAAACGTTATCTTCCGCTTTACCTGTTTTCACTTAATATGCTAAGTGGTATATTACCATACAGAGTGGAAGCCATTCTATCAATGTATAGAGATTCCCTTCATTCTCTTTTCCTTTCTCCCTCACTCCTTTTTACAGTTGCATAGTATTTTATTATATGGATGTACTATAGTTTTTTCAAGCCTGTCTTCCAATTTCAGAACATCTGTGATGTTTGTACTCCTTTGCTATAATGAACAGCGTCATTGTTTTCTCCTCCCTCCCCGTGTACTCCCTATGGAGTACCCTGCCCACTCTCACCTGGGAATATGACCATTCCCCTGTTCTATCCCACAGAGTGGCTCTAGGAGTATCTTTCATTCATTCAACGAACCGTAACTGCGCATCTCCAGTGTGATGGGCGCTGTGCTGGGAACACAGCGGTGACCAAGACACACCCAGTTCCCACCCTCATGAAACTCAGGGTCACAGACATAATCAAAGAGTACACAGATGAAGGTCTAACAACAAATCAGACCACACGTGACATGAAGGAAAGAACGGGCGAATTTCAGGACGGAGCGCAGGAAAGGAGGGCTTCGCAGAGGAAGTGACGTTCGCGCCGAGCCCCGAAGGATGAATGGGACTTAGCCAGGCAGAATGAGTAAAAGGATGTTGCGGGCAGAGGGGGCAGCCCGTGCAAAAACACTGACGCGGGAAGGCGCATGGCAAGTTTGAGGAACCGAAAGGCCAATGCAGCTGTACGAGGTGGGGAAGGAGCCAAGAGGCACAGTCCAGACCGGCGAGGTCTGCGGGGCGGACGCTCCTGGAGGGCCACGCTGGAACTTTGCCCTGCGGGCACTAGGGAGCCAAGGAAGGGTCCTGAGCAGGGGAAGAAACGGGGGTCTCGAACGTCACTACTCCCCTCTCCTCGCAGCGGCCCTCCCCTCGCCTGAGCCCCTGCCTCTTCAGGGCTCCTCCTCCCTTCGTCCCCGGGTTCTCACGCAGCCTCCCGCTCACCACGGCTCGGGCCTCCGTCCCCCTCGCGCCCCCTCAGCAGTGCCTCTTCACATACGCTGCCGCCGCCGCCATCTTCCGTTCGCCGCCAGGAACATTGCGCACGCGCCACACGCGCAGGGCCGCCGGGAAATGGAGTCCAGAGCGGGACCCACCCCCGCCCTCGCCTCTAGCTGCGCGAGCCTCCTTCCGCCCTCCCCCAGACTACGCCGGGGCGGCCCTTCGTTTCCGGCCTTCGAGCACCATGCCTTGTGGGAAATGTAGTCCCCCTTGACAGAAGCTCCGGGCGGAAAGGGAGCTCGAGGATTCTGGGAAATGCAGTTCTCGGTGGTTCTGCGTCCCTGGACGGCGGGCTGGTGTTAGTGGAGAGTCCCGGCGGTCAAGCTGCTAGGTCTTGGAGCCGGTCTTATGCCTTACCGGGATCTGAGCAGAGGCACCGATCTCCTCCACCTTTGGTCCTGATCCTTTACATAGTATGGAAGCATTTCTGGCCGTCGGAAGCCGCAGTCTTCCCCTCCGTCCAATGGGAATGTGATTTTGAGGGTTTCTTATGAGTTCTTACAGTGAGTGGCACGTAGGTACCCCTGGAGTTCTCAGCGCTCTGAGCCCCCTTCCTTCGCGGGGGTCATGCCGAGCTCTGCCTTTTCGCCCTCTCAAGTCGAGGTGATGAAACCTCCTGGGATAGACAGTCCCTAGAGTTCTGTTCTTTGCGGCCATAGTATCAGCGCTGTCTCCCCCCTGTAGCTCCCTCCTCTTCAGCCATCTCCAGCTCTCCGGTCCCGGGGCTGCGGTTCCCGGCGCCTGAGGTCTGTCTCTCAGAATCCTGCAGGGGGCGCCCCAGTCCGAGTGCGCCGCCCTCGGGGAGGCGGGAGGGGAGCCCGGGGCGGGCGAGGGCGGGGTGGGGGGTGGGGGTGTCCCGGCTATAAAGCGTGGCCGCCTCCCGCGGCGCCCGGGACAGCTGGACCCCGGGGCGGTCGGACGGACGGGCGCCGGTCGAACTCGGACCGTGCCCGCTGCCGGGGCCGAAGCACTCCGCTCCCCCGGGGTCAGAGCGGGGGTGGGTGGGGGCGCAGGCCCGGGGGATGCTGGGCTCGGTGAAGATGGAGGCTCATGACCTGGCCGAGTGGAGCTACTACCCGGAGGCGGGCGAGGTGTGTCCTCGGGGATGGCGGAGCGGGAAGTTGGGGGCAGGTATCGGGGTGCGGGCTTAAATGGAGCGGGGACCGGTGTGTGGGCTCAAACGGGGGCCAAGACACCTAGTTGGGGAGCCGAGGAACTAGGGACGTGGAGACCAGGTGAGGGAGTCAGGGCCGGGGACGAGCCATGGGAGCGCGGGGTAGGCAGGCTACTCGCGGCCACGACTTAAATGGAAGTCAGGAAAATTTAGGTCACACCTTAAACATGAGAGCCGGGTGTTGGGGCCCCAAAATGCTAGGGATTAAAATTAACAAACCAAAGATAGGAATCAGAGCTTCAGGGTGGAGGACAGAGTTTAGGGGTTTCAGGAAATGGGGTTCAAAGTTGGGGGGGAGATGGAGACTAAGATGGAGGAGGAGATCACCATTAGGCAAGTCTGCGGTGGGAGCTCAGCGGTAGGCCGTAGTGTTAAAGATGGGGGCTGCGGGAGTAGAAATCAGAATTGAGGTTCAAGGATAAGGATTGGCTGGTGATCTAAGACAGGGTCAGAAACAGGGGTTGGTGCTCAGGGATAAAAGATGGAGGGAGGCGCTCAGATGTGAAGCTTCATTTTGGGAGTCTGAAATAACAGGTGGTTTAGAGTTGGGGCTTGGATAGATGGGGGCCCAGATGGGGTCAGTTGGGGACTTGAGAGCAGGAGATGTGGACATCAACATTGGCATCCCTGCCCACGACCCTCAGCAGGGACTCCCCAAGTCAGAGGCTGCAGGGTTTCCCATTGTGTGTCTCCCCACACCCCCGGGCAGCAGCCTTTAGCAATTGCTGAAGTCCTCGTCGAGTCTCACCTCGGACAAGGCTGTCCTGTGGTGGGGGATAGGGGTTACCGGTGTGTCCTAATTCCTGCACCCCAGCAGACACAAAGTCCTTCCTCACGTCTAGCTCCATTCCTCTTGTTGCAAGGATTCCTGCTCTGTAGCTCACTTGCTGTATAATCAACATTGTGAGGTTGGAGGGGTGGGGATGAGGGTCCCACTCTGAGAGTTATGCGGGTCTAGACCCTTGGATTCCTAATCTGGAAGGGAACTGTGGGCTTGAGGGGGAGGTGTGGGGCTGGGATGGCTGGGTTCTCCAGGGAGGCAAGACCTGGTAGTTATAGGGGCCCCAGTGTGCCCGAGTCTTGGGTCTGGGGCTCGAAGCTGTAGAATGGGGACTCCTGGATCCCCAGGCTTTTGGGGCTTGGCCAGGTGCCCGGGAGGGGCCAGTCCTGGGGGTGGGGAGGTGTGAGGTGCACGTGGAGTGGGGCAGGGCCAACTGGGGAAGGGACTGGGAGTGTTGAGAGGTGGAGGTGGGGCGGCTGGAGGTATCAGTTGTAGAATGGGGAAAGCAGAGACCAGGGTGGGAGGTGGAGGCTCCCAGGTAGTGAGGGGATCTCTGCTGGCCCCCTGGAGAGCTCTGAGTCATGATTTAAGGGAACCAACTACAAATCACTATCTCAGGGGCACATTTTAGAAGTAAATTGTGGGGGTCTAGGCAGGAAGGGTCAAAATTTGGGGTACAGTCTGGATGGGTCCAAGTTTGGAGGATAATTTTTGTGGAAATGGTGTGAGAAAGGAAGGGACAGTCTGGCATATTGTGGAAGAGCAGATATGCGGAGGGCTAGAAATCGTCCGGGGGGTTCTGTCTGAGGGTCTCCCCAGTCTCCCCAGCAGGTGAGCCCACGCTTCCCCTTGGGTCGGAACAATGGGGAGAGAAATATCTGTATTCAACCGGCAACTGAGAACCCAGAGTGTCCCCAAACTGCCTCTTGCCTACAGCACCCTCCTGCTGGGGGCATGTTGACACCCAGAGGCTGGCTCCCTGTCCGAAGGGAGCTTGGGAAATTACCACCCTGGGCATCCCCGCTGGCCTCGGGATCTTACGGATGAGCTGGCCCAGCTGCTCCCCGACTTTAGAGGTGGAAAGTCTGAAGCCCGCAAGAGTGCCGGGGTCCTGGGTTGAGTCTGGGACTAGAAACGAGGCTTCTGGCTTCACACTGCCTTCCTCTGCTCCCTGTCACACCCTTCTCCAGAGACAATAAGGAAATGAAAGAGGAGAAATTCTAGCCTCCTAATGTAGGGGTGCAGGTCCCCTGAGGGCTTTTCCCCCCAATCTCAGCCCCACCCTGGCGGGGGAGATCCGGTTCAGACCCGGACACCAGGGCTTCATCCCAGCCCTGGGCGTGGGAAAGCCTAGGGTGGATTAGGGCAGCTGGAGTGCTTGAGGTCAGACCTCAAGGAGGACTTCCGGGAGGGTGGGGAGCCAGAAAAGGAAGGCTCTGGGGTGCCAATCTGTCTTACTCTGAGATACCAGAGAGCCCGGCTGGGTTGGAGAAGGGGGGTGGGAGTGATAGGGATTTAGGAACTCTCTGTGGACCCCCCCTGAATTCATCACCTTCTCCCCTCTCCTCTTTCCTTATCCTGGGGAGGGGGCAGAAGCCACCAACCAGTGGGGAGACCAGGACATGGGGGGAGGGGAGAGCTGTGGCTCCAATTTCACCTTGAGACTCCTGGGGAGCTGCAGACACTGAGGAAGCTGGAGGAAGGGGGTGCGGAAGGGGGTGCAGGCAGGAGGGGAGAGGGGTGCAGACAGAACGGTAGACCGGGGGAGAGACAGTGCCAAGGAGGGGAGAAAGAGACAGAGGGGAAAGAGAGATGGGGGTCGGGGGAGAGCAAAAGAGGTGGGGGAATAGATGGGGATGGGGGAGGGGAAGGAGTGTAGAGGGACTGAGACAGGGACAGAGAGGGACAGATAAACACAGAGACAGAAACAGCCAACAGAGAGATTCAAAGAGATGAGAGAAAAGAGCTACCTGGAGAGACATTTGAAGTAGAGAGGGGAGAGTTTCTTCACTCAGACCTGGGGTTGGTTGCTACCTGTCCCTGGCTACCTAAGTGCCCCTAGTAAGAACCTTTTCTCTCTGGACCTTGGGACCTGCAGAGGCTTACAGTGGCAGGAGACTAGACAGTATCCACTAACCCACAGCCACCGTGGCTCTGGCCAGAGCTCTGGCCAGAGCTATATATAGCAGCAACCTCAGTGCCATGAGACCCCAGGCTGCGGAGGGGACAGGGCAAATGGGGCAGAGGGGGGCAGATGGGTGTTGGGGGAGAGAGGGTGGGAGACAGTGGGTGAGAGGAGCAAATACGGACAGAGAGAAACCAGGGTCCAGTGCTTTTGTTTTCTTTGTTTATCCTGTTAGACTGTCGTCTTCCTGTTAGACTGTCAGCTCCCCGAGGGCAGGCATTTCTGTCTGTCTCATTCACTGCCTTGATAGCATGATCCAAAACACAGGTCTGGAGCCAGACCTCCTTGGATGCAGAATCCCAATTCTACTCCTTCCTTGCTGTGTGACCCCAACAACCTCTCTGGGCCTCGGCCCATGTAAAATGGGCATCATAATAACGCCTCCCCTCATGGCACGGTTGTAAAGATTAAAGGAGACCGTTCCCATGCAGTGCTTGGAGCAGTGCCTGGCAGAGTAGCTGGCCGATAAGTATTTGTTGAATGGATGACAGATTATAGAGGGTTATTTAGAGAGATGTAACAATGCCTACCTTGTTTCATTGAGCTAAGATGTACCTTTTTTCCCCATTTAAACATTTCCAAAAATGAGATGCGTTTGTAGTCAATGGTG
>NW_012149952.1:2840871-2856092 GCF_000956105.1 Propithecus coquereli
AGGCAGGACAGACAGATGGACACAGGGTGGGTCCTGTGATCCTTTGCTGACCAGCAGAGTGGAGCCCCACTGACCCCTCCGCGTCTCTCTTTCTCTCCCTGCAGGTCTACTCTCCAGTGACCCCAGTGCCCACCATGGCCCCCCTCAACTCCTACATGACCCTGAACCCCCTAAGCTCTCCCTACCCTCCCGGGGGGCTCCCCGCCTCCCCACTGCCCTCAGGCCCCCTGGCACCCCCAGCTCCCGCAGCGCCCCTGGGGCCCACCTTCCCGGGCCTGGGTGCCAGCAGCGGTGGAGGCAGCAGCTCAGGGTACGGGGGCCCGGGCCCTGGGCTGGTGCACGGGAAGGAGATGCCGAAAGGGTACCGGCGGCCCCTGGCGCACGCCAAGCCCCCGTATTCCTACATCTCGCTCATCACCATGGCGATCCAGCAGGCGCCGGGCAAGATGCTGACGCTGAGCGAGATCTACCAGTGGATCATGGACCTCTTCCCTTACTACCGGGAGAACCAGCAGCGCTGGCAGAACTCCATCCGCCACTCGCTGTCTTTCAACGACTGCTTCGTCAAGGTGGCGCGCTCCCCAGACAAGCCGGGCAAGGGCTCCTACTGGGCCCTGCACCCCAGCTCAGGGAACATGTTTGAGAACGGCTGCTACCTGCGCCGCCAGAAACGCTTCAAGCTGGAGGAGAAGGTGAAGAAAGGCGGCAGTGGGGCGGCCACCGCCAGGAACGGGACAGGGGCTGCCGTGGCGACCACCACCCCGGCTGCCACGGTCGCCTCCCCGCCCCAGCCCCCGCCTCCAGCCCCCGAGCCCGAGGCTCAGGGTGGGGAAGATGTGGGGGCTCTGGACTGTGGCTCACCCCCTCCCTCCACACCCTATTTCGCTGGCCTGGAGCTCCCAGGGGAGCTGAAGCTGGACGCACCCTACAACTTCAACCACCCTTTCTCCATCAACAACTTGATGTCGGAACAGACGCCAGCGCCTGCCAAACTGGACGTGGGGTTTGGGGGCTATGGGGCTGAAGGTGGGGAGCCGGGGGTCTACTACCAGGGCCTCTATTCCCGCTCCCTGCTTAATGCATCCTAGCGGGGATTGGGGGACACGGCGGTGGGGTACGGCTGTAGGTCACACCACCAGGCTCTCGGGGGCCTGATCCTTGGGTGACACTTTGCTTGTCTCATCGGGTAACATCTTGGTCGGTCTATTCCTTACCGTGATGATTGCTGTCTCTGTGGGCATCATTTTGATCTGCTGCGTACTGTGATAACCACCATGGACATCTTGGTGGGCCCACTGGGTGTGCCGAAGACTGCCATGTTGATTGGTGTTATTGGTTGATCCACTGAGTGCTTCAGTGGCCGCCATCTGGGATGCCATCTCGGTGGGCCCTCTGGGTGCTGTGATGGACATCTCCTGACTCACCCTTTGGGCGTGGTGGTGATACCATTTCATCTCCTTTGACCCATTGGGTGCTGGGGTCACTTCTTTCTTGGTGGACTTCTTGGCACAGTACATACCAAGTTGGCCACCATCCTGTATAACATCTTTTTTGGCCCATCGAGTGCTTTGATTGCCACCCTACTGGCTGGGTGACATTATCAGTGGGCCATCGTGCCCTGTGATAGCCACCACAGCCTCATGTTGGCTGAGCTGTCACCATCTCTTTGGAGTGGGTTGGGTGAGGGGTGGAGGTGAGAATACACCTTGGTTTTCTCTGAAGTCCATCTGTCCACTCTGGTCCAGGGGAAACCCGAAAGGGCTGGTTAGGGTGTGGGGAATGTCTACTGAAGTCTGGTTCTTGCCTGGGAAGCGGGACACTGGCTGTGTTTGACCATTAAAGGCACCATTGCCACCTCTTATGAATGTCTCTTTTCCTTGGTGGGTGAGCCCTGTGGGGCTGAACACCCGAATTTCTGTTCCCCCGGCCCCTCTCCTTCCTTCCCCTAGACCTGGCTGCCTCTGGGGGAGGGGCTGAGGGAGGCATCGACCTGATCTTTGGCTCTTTGCTGTCCCTGACCCCAAGGACAGTTTGTTCACAGATAGCAGCCCCCGCAGCAGTGAGGCCAGGGCAGCAGGGGGAGGTGGCTCTGCGGTGACCAAGGCCATCTCCCTGCCCCCACTTCCCAGACACACACACCCCTCTAGCTCGGAGGCTCAGGCAGCCTAGGGGCTGCTCAATTTTGGGCTAAGCTGGGGAGGAGGAGGACAGGCGAGATGTTAATCGAAGGACTGGAGACCGTGTGCATGCTGGGATTTACGTGCGTGTGCGTGTGTGCACACGTGTGCTGGGGTTATAGGGTATCACTACGCCCTTTGGGGTCCCCACAGTCTACTATAGGGTGTTACCTATTGTCTGTGTCCCACAGCTGTGTGTCCTTGTGTGTCTGTTCCTACTCTGGGCGTCTTGTGTATGTGTCATTATTGTTTTTTGTGTGTGGTTCTCTTTGTACACCTATCCCCAGGTCCCTCTGGGTCAGGTGTGGCCATTTGTCGCTTTGCTTCCCTGCCCACTGCCTCAGAGAGTGTGCGTGTGTGAAGACATCCACGTGACAGGTCTGCCCGTCACGGTCATTTATGTGTATCTCTGTGAGCCAACATGTGTCTACATGTTTAAAAGAAAGCATGTGTGTTTGAGTATGATGCCTGTCACTGCTGTGGTTGCGTGGGAGCCCGTGTGGAGAGTCTGCCAGGCCTGGGGTGTCTGTTACTTTCGTGGGTGTGTGGGGAAGGAGCTGGGTCCTCCTTTGGCCATGGTGGGGCTCTGGGTTTGGGATCTGCGTGTCTGTCCCTCCAGGTCTCTGCCGAGGCTCTGAGGCTCTGAGTCCACCTGTCTGCCGCTCGGAGTGGCTCTCTCGGTAACACGATGGTGCATTTCGCGGCCCTCCTTTCAGGGGGGAAACTGAGGCTGGGAATGGGAAGAGACTGGGCCAAGGTCACTCAGCAGTGGAGCAGGTGGGCAGGATGGGTCTGATAATGTCTTTTCGTCCTGTTGCATTTGCCGGTCCTGGTTGTTGGCTCTCTGGCTGTTCATTCATTTATTTGGTCAGACAGCCAGCCATTCATTCATTCGAACACCAAAGACTTCGCCTGTGTGTATCCATTCACCTGTGTGTGCATGTGTGTGCGCACGTGCGCTGTGTCTCCCCGTGTGCGTGTCCACCTTTCTCCTTGTCTGTTGGGGTCATCTCTTTCTGTGCCACTTTGTCCCTGACCCTTCCTCTCTGCCTCTGTCTCTTGGTTTCTTTGAAATGCTGCACGTCTGTCTCTCATGTGGTCTGCCCTGTTCTCTCCCTCTCTCTCTCTCTCCCTCTTTCTCTCTCTCTCTCTCTCTCTGCTTTCTCTCTATTGCTTCAACTCGGTCCTTCCCTCTCTCTGGGTCTCCAGGTCTCTCCCCCCTTCTCTCAGGGACTCTGACTTCCTTTCTTGGGATCTGTCTCCCCTCATTCCTTTTCTCGATCTCTGGTTTCTCGTCCTCTCTGGCCACCCTCCCTCTCCCGGCTCCCTGAGTTTCCGCCTCTACCTGCCACCGCGCAAGCCAGGCCCTCTATTTCTGTCGCTGTGCCCGCCTTGCCAGCTGCGTGTCACCCCCGCCCCCTGTCGTGCTGGCTCCCCTGTCCGTCCCACCTCGCTGTCCTGGGCAGGCTGGGGAATTCCTCCTGGTTCCTGGAAAAAACAACTGGGGCCGAGAGAAAGGCCCTCAGTCTCCCCGGGCACCCGCCCCCCTCCCTCGGGCCTGGGGGTCTCTCCCTGAGTCGGCCAGCCCGAGGCAGGAAGCCCTGCGGTTTCTGGCTTCTCCCAGGCGGCCTCCGGATCTGGCCCCCGCCCCCCCGGCCAACAGCCCAAATATTATTCCGCGGGAGGAGTCGGTGGTGGCGGGAGGAGGCCCAGGCTGAAAGAGGCTTTCAGGGCGGCCAGGCCTGGGGCTTCCTGTCCCCAGGCTCGGGCCTCAGGCCGCCCCAGTGGGGACCTCAGGTGGCCGGAGGGGCGGGGTGTTGTTGTAGGGTCCTTGGGGGAGGGTGGGGCCATCCGTCAGGGTGTCTGGTGGCCACCGGCTCTGCTGGCGTGGGCAGGTGTGACCCCCACCCCAGGGACAGCCGGCTGATGTCCAGCGTGGAAAAGTACCACGGTCAGACGTGGGACGCATGGACAGACATGGGTTTGCCAGGGACCAGGGATGGAGGTGGCCATGGGGACATTGGCGGCCCTGGGCTGTGGGCCTCAAGTGACATGGTCCAAGGAAGAGGCCTGTGGATAGGGAAGCAGAGGCCGGGGAAGGGTCCCAGCTGTGGGCAGAGGGTTGTCTGCACTGGGAGGCATGAGGTGATGACGATGATGATGGTCACAATCGTTAAAAGCTGCTAGGGTTTACCGTATGTCTGGCGCTGTGTGAACGCCTTATAGAACCGATTGACTCAACCCCTCCTGCTCCCCTCAACTTTATTGTTGGTAAAACAGGCACAGAGAGGTGAAGCGACTTGCCCAGGGTCACACAGATAACGAATAGGGTGCCAGGGCTTGAACCTCGGTGTCCGGCCCCCAACCACCACGCTGCTCTGTGGATGTCGGGGGACAGTCGCACAGAAGAGTCCTGGGCCCGGGCCCTCCCTGGTGGGCACCCCCACTGCCCACCACACCTGCCATGGGAGGAGATGGGGCGCCCCCGGAAGCCCCCCCACACTCGTGACCAGGCAATTTACAAGGATGTGTACGTGCGAGTCAGGGTGTTCCATGTCACTGTCCCTGTGTGCTTCCATGTCACTCCATGATGTGCCTGTTAAGCGTGTTATCGTGTGTGCTTACGGCTGTGTCTGTCACTGCGCTTGTGTATCTGTGTCCCTGTGCATGTCACTGTTCTGTCACTGTCTTCTTTGTGTCTGTCACTGCGTATCTGTTCCTCACTGTGTATTTTGTCACTGTGTCTCTGTGCCTGACAGCACGTCTGCCTGTCACTGTGTTTTGTATGTGTATCACTGTGCGTCTGTCATTAAGTTTGGTCTGTATGTATCTGTCACTGTGTGCTATAGTGGGTCTCTGTGGCTGTTTATGTCTCTGTCACTCTGGACCTGTCGCTGTGGCTCTGCCTATATCTGTCACTGTTTGTCACCGTGTCTGTCCCTCTATGTGTCACCATCTACCCAGGTGTCACCGTGCGTGTTACTCACTGCCCAGGCCACAGGTGGGTGTGTCAGGCCCACGGGTGCCAGGGCTGGAGCCCAGCCCATCCCACCCTTGCTGGGCGCCTGTTTGCAAGGCCGGCCCCAGGCAAACACCAAGATCCGGAACCCAAGGGCCACCTCCCTCACCTCCGCTCCCTGCCCCTCAGCCTGCTCGGGGCTGGGCTAGACCAGAGCCCCCCAGACTGGAGATGTGCCCTCCCCTCCCCCACCCTCGGGCACCGGCCTGTCCAAGACCCCAGCCTTGGTCCTGGCTCTGTCTGTCTGTCTGTGTCCCTCTGTGTGTGTCTCCTGACCGCTCTGTTTCTTTCTGTCCCTGCTTCCTCTCACCTGGGTTCCTCTGTGCTCTGCCTTTCTCTGCCATGACCCTTGTCTTCATCCTGTCCCTGTCCCTGTCCCTGTCCCTCTGACTTCTGTCTCTCTTCAGAGGAGCTCCAGCTCTCTGCCTGTTTTGCCACCGTGTCCCATTTGTATCACCCTGTTCTCTGCCACTTGCTCTCTCCCTCGGGGTCTCTCTTGGCAAGTCTCTGACTGTAGGTTTCTCTCTCTCTCCTTCTCTCTGTCATTGTGTGTCTCTTAGCCTGAGCCTGCTAGTCATGGGCACTATCTGTGGGTCTCCGAGCCCCCAACGCCCACAGGAGCAGACTCTGCCATGTCTGGGCCCTTAGGGGAGCGCTGCCCCCAGGCTCCCGCCCCCAGCCGCTGGTATATATATAAAGGTATATGTACATATTATTTATATCTGTACCCAGGGCAGGAGGGGCAGACACTGGGGCCTTTGTGTAGCCGCTGCCCGCTGCCCGCCTGCCTGCCACTCCTCTCCCTTCGTCCCTGCCGCCCGCCCGCCCCCACTCCCCCCCCACACCCGCACAGAAAGGTTCCTGCGGGGCCTGCCAGCTTCCTCTGCCTGAGGTGTGAGTGGGCACACCACGAGCGAGGCGGGCAGGGGGGTCTGGGGGGTTTTTCCAGCCCCAGGGAGCTTTCCAGATGGGGAGGGCTCTGGAAGGAATGGGACTTCTCAGCCGAGCTGCTGTCTATCTGTCTGCATCTGCTGTCCCCGGGTGTCCCCGGGTCCTTAGCCGGCCTCTCCTTGGGGGTCTCTGAGTCCATCCATCCATCTAGATGTTGTTCTGACTTCTCTGTTGGTCTGGGGTCTCGCTCACGCATGCGCACACCATTGGCGGGCATTTGTGCTAGGCCCTCTATTGAGCACTGGACACACAGATCTGTGCCTGTCCCCGCTGATTCTCTGCCATCTCTGCCTCATTTGCTCCATCCCTTCACCCACTGCTTGAAAGCTTCCACCTGTTCCTATTAAAACAAAATCCAAAGTTTTTGTCATAGCCAACAGGCCCCCCTGCCACTCCCCTACTATCCCTCTGACTTCATTTCCTACAACTTCCTCCCTTGTCATAGCCGCACCAGCCACCTGGCTGCTTCTGGGACAAACCAAGCAGGCTCCTCCCACCTCAGGACCTTTGCACATATTGTTCACCCAGATTTCCCCAGGCTTACTCCCCCACTCCCTCGCCTTTTTTTTTTTGTAGAGATGGGGTCTCGCTATGTTGCCCAGGCTGGTCTCAAACTCCTGGTCTCAAGTGATGCTCCCACCTCCGCCTCCCAAAGCACTGGGATTACAGGCGTGAGCCACCGTGCCTGGCCCTTCGCCTCCTTCAGTTCTCAGTGTCATCTCCTCAGTGAGCCCTTCCCTACATCCATCTCTGAAACAGCAACCTCCATCGCTCTCTACCCCCTTCCTTGTTTTATTTTTTCTTCTTAGGAGAAATACGACAGCTCCATGGCTGTCATATTTTATGGTCCTGTCTGTACCTCCCACCTGAATGTCAGCTCCACCAGAGTAGGGGCTGAATTCTGTTCCCTGCTCTATCCACAGCATCTACCCTAGTTCTTGTCACACAGTAGATGCTCAATAAATATCTCTTGAGGGAGAGAAGAAGCCCATAAATCTGTCTATCCCTTAAACCAGCCCTGTGCTGGGTCATGCTAGAGACACAGTGGTGACCAAGACAGCGCTGGCCCTGCCCTTAGGGGCTCCCAGTCCAGCTGCCAGACAGTGATGACCCAGAACAGGCAGGGCTGCAATTGGGGGAGCACTGGGGGACCTGGAAGCCCAGAAATGGCACCTGACACAACCTTGGGGTCAGGGAGGGCTTCCTGGAGGAAGTGTCAGCTGAGCTGCCACCTGGAAGATGAGTAGGAGTGACCCAGGCCCTATTCTGATCACTGGGGACCAAATGACCTAAACAGACCCAGCCGTGCTCTTTTCCCCGGAGCTCCCATTCTCTGCCTCTGTCTCACACAACTTTAGAGTTTGAAGATGTCTTAACTCTAGTTCGCACCTGTGCTTTCCCATCTCAGCCTCTCACCTGCTCTGCTCCCTTCCCTCTGCACCCCAGTCTCCCTCGTCCGTCTCTCCTGCTGGCATCTCACCCGTGCATCCCAGGCTCTCTCAACTCCTCCGGCTATTTCTCCATTTCGTTCTCTTTTCTGAACACCTGTCTCTCCCTGTGTGTTTCTGCCTCATCTCCCTGGGACTCTGGCTCCAGTGACCCCTTGTCTTCCGAGAGCTCCTGTCTCTTTGCATCTCCCCCTGCCCACCTCTGTTGTCTCCCATCGCTCCCCGGGTCTCTCTCTACGGTTCCTCTGTTCCCAAGTGTCTTCAGCTACTCACTGATTCCCAAATAAATCCAGAACCCCTGCACCCCAGCCCCACCCTGGCGCTGGGGGAAGGGGCACTGATCCAGCCCCCCACACCCACACAGGTCAGGCCTTCTGCTCTGTTAATGGTTAACCCAACCTCTATCTAGAATACACACCAGCCAGGCTGGGGGTGACTCCCCTGCCCCCCACCCACCTACCAGCTGTTCTTAAAGGACCAGGTGTCCTCTACAGCTCTTCAGCTGCCATTGAGGCACAGGAACCAGGTGTCTGGAGGCCACAAGCCCTGAGGATTTGGGGGAGGGGAGGTACCCAGTGCTTGGGTCTGCAGAGGGGGGTTAGGGGGGGAAGCCACAGGCTTGGGAGGGGAGCCCAGGCATGGGGCGCCGAGCAGCGTCTCCCTTGCCCCAGGCTTATCGCCTGGCGTATTTAATCAGGGGTGGTTTTCCAAGCCCTGCCCAGAGCCCAGACTGGCAGTGCCAGGGGTGACAGAACACCTGAGAGCTGATGGGGGGGCGGGGAAAGGGACCCTTCAGTCTAAGAACTGAGGATGAGGCCCCAGGGTCCCTAATATTTGGGAGTTAGGACATGAGGGTCTGCAAGTATGAGTGGGACGCCTGGGTGACAGAGAGGATGGGTCAGGACGTCAGGATCCTCCAGATTTAGCTGATGAAACACCTGGGTTCCTGAGATCTGGGGGCAACCTTAGGTTTCAGAGCTGTGTGACAGCGCTGGGCGGTGGCAGGACAGAGTCACTCGCCATCTCTCGGTCCGTGTGCTGGCCTTTGCGCCCAGCATCCCCTCTTCCCGGTATCTCCACCTCAGGGTCGCATAGAGGTGGGGGCTGGGCTCTTGGGGCCGCCCCCTCCCCTTAACCCCTGCTTTGCCGCAGCCCGCTCAGGCCCCGCCCCGTGACGCCAGCAAGCAGGAAGTCCTGGTTAATGATCAGCCACCCCGACAGGTGCGGGACAAGGCCGCGCACATCAGAGGTAGCCGCGGGGGAGTGCCTTTTACCCCGCTTGTCACAGTTTTCCAGGGTGGCCGCCGAAGGGGCTTGTCTCCCGAGATGAGGGTGGGGAGGCTAGTTAAGGCTTCCCAGAGGCGAGAAGCAGCCACCTTGTTTCCAGGTATCCTGTTAGCTTACCCCGTAAATTTCCTCTTTCCTTGGACAGTCCCTCCAGCAGTCTAGCCTCGATTCTCGCCCTGCCCAGCAAGAACCCACTGCCTCTTTCCCCTCCCCTCGCGGGCGCTGAGTCCTCCACATTCTGGGCAGATACAGGGGAAGGGCCAGCTACGTAAGGGTAACCTATTCGTCTGTGGCTCCCACGCAAGAGCCACCCCCTCTCTGAACCTCAGTTCTGTCATCTGGAAAACAGGCGACAGCTAAAACGTCTGACCAGTGGATAGCACTTGTAAAATAGCAGCTGGCGGGACCGCCTGGGTGAAGGGCGCCACCTGGAGGTTACAGCGCAACGTCCTAGTCGTTGCAGGATCAGTTCTGTCCCAAGGGGGGCGCAGCATCTCGCACAACTAAGGGACCAAGAAGGAAAAAAAAAAAAAAACCCATCTTTCAGTTTATTGAAGGAGGAAAAGGGGGCAGGAGAGGGGGGGGCCATAAATTGCTTTTGCCTCATTTATAAAGAGCGAGTTTTTAGGAGGCCCCTTCTCAAGGAGGAGGGGGGCCTCTCCCCCAACTACAAGCAGCAGCAAAGCCAAGCCAAGGAGGGGAGAGGGAAGTTGGAGGGGCCAAGGGACCCCAAACATTCCCTCAGACAGGAGCCACAGCTTTCTCCCCCCACCCACAATGCATCTACCCCAGGGGACCCATTTGGGTGGAGGAAGGGGGTATGTACACAGGTAGGGGTGGCACTGGGCTGGGCGGGGGAGGGAATAATTTATCCGCAGAAGCGGAGGTGGCAAGGGAGCAGGGGGCAGTAGCCTGGGGGCGGTGGTGGCCTAGGGGTCCCGTTCTTTCTTAACCTTGATGTCTCCCGCAAGGATGGTGGCGATCTCGCCCTGCATGAAGGCCCAGGGGACGGAGGAGCCCACCAGCGGGCACTTGTCCCCACTCGGGCAGTACACCTCCCCGGCAGGGCCCTGTGCCTTGATGAACTCCCGTGAGCAGGGAAAGCAGAACTTGTGTCCGGGCACCGAGGGGCACTGGACGAAGTGGGTGTCTTCCAGCCGCTCCCGGCACAGGGTACAACACAGAGGGGCCCCAGGGGTCGCCCCAGTGCCGCTACCACCCCCACTGACAGCTTCAGCCCCCGCTGTGGGACTGACTTCTGCCTCACCGTTGCGGGCCACTAGGCGATGCTGGGTTGGAGGCTGGGCCGTGGACGAGGCTGCGGGGCTGGCGCCCCCCGCTCGCACAGGGCCCCCACCCCCGCCAGCGTCCTTGGGTGAGTGGCCCAAAGCCTCGGCCACATTCTTCAGGGCGGCGATGGGTGAGGGCACGCCGGGGGTCTCAGCGGAGAACGGGCCGCCGGGTGCCACCCAGTGTCGTTGCTGCTGCTCCTCGGTGGTCATCTTCCCAGCTGCTTCTCCCTCCGGCTCAGGGGAGGCCTTGCGACGGCGCGGCGTGGGGGCCAGGTTCCGGGATGGGGCACGCGGGGGTGGGCCACACAGAGCAGCGGGGGCCGGCTCTGGGTACTGCTGTGGCAGGGCCTCCGCGGGGGCCGGCTCGCGGAAGCTGCGAACACCGTCGGTAAGCAGCTCACCCAGCTGGCGCCACTCTCCCGAGCCGTGCCGGCGTTCATATTCGAGGTACTTGAAGCCAGAGGAGGCCAGTGCCTTGCCTGGCTCCCGCAGAGCATCGTGGAACATCTGGCGAGCCACGGCCAGGACCCCCGCGTACACATTGCCCGAACCACAGGGGTATTCGGTGAAGAGCTTCAGCTCGAACTCATAGCCTGGAGGGCGGGCAGTAGCATCGAAGGCGAACACGCGCCCCACCAGCCCGTGATCCTTCTTGAAGCGGACGTTGAAGGGGGCACAGGCGGACAGCGCCAGTAGCTGTTCCCGCACAGCCTTGGGGCGCCCGTGCCACTCCTCTGCCCGGCCGCGCATGGCCTCGTTCAGTTCCGCCAGACAGTCCGCATTCCTCTGCTGCTTCTCCTTCTCGAAATCGGAGCCGAAGATTGGACGAGCAGGACTCAAGCCGGGTGCCAGCGTCAGGCCTCGGCTTCCTAGGCCAGACACCGCAGCTGCCAGCAGCCCAGGGGGCATCAAGCCAGGCATGGAGCCAAGCAAGGCCCTTCGCGCCCCCTCCGCCACGGCCTCCTCGCGGCCCAGTCCGTTGGCCAGGCGGGACCCCAGAGTGTACTCCAGGGCGGGTGAGGGCAGGGGGAGGCGGCCTGACGATGTGGCCCTGTCATAGCGGTCCTGGCCTGAGACGCCCCCGCCAGTCGCGGACGGCTGGGGCTGGGCCTGCGGGGGCGGCAGCTGGGGCCCCTGTGCGGCGGCCGCAGCCAGGTCCTTGGTGGACGGGTGCTTGAGGGCAGGGGGCCCAGGCGAGCGGCCCTCGGGGAGCACGTGGCTGCGCTTAAGCTGGCGGGCAGCATCGATGAGCAGCTCAATGCGGTCCGCGCCCTCGAAGTTCACGCAGCCGCGGCACACGGCCTCGCTGAAGTCCCACACCATGGCCCACGGCATCTTGGGCAGGTCGCACAGGTAGCACCACTGGCGGCGGGACGCCTGCACAGACGCCATGGTCCCCGCGCGCGCGCGGCCCGGCCCCCGCGTTCCACCCGCCGCCGACGTTCGCTCCTCGTCGCCGATGTTCGATTCGCCTCCCCGGGACGGCACGAGCCACGGTCCGGCCTCCGACTCGGCCTCCCCGCCGGATCCAGGCCCGGCCCCCCTTCCCCGCCCCCTGGGCCCTCAGCCTTTTTCCTCACTCCCGCCTCCCTTGGAAAGGCAGGCCGAAGCACGTCGGCGCCCCCGCCCGCTCCGGGCTCCGAGCCGAGGCGCACAGCTCGGGCCCCGCGATGGGCCGCGGGCGCCGCCGCCTCGGGCTCCCGCCGCTCCCGCCGCCGCCGCCGCCGCAACTGCAACGGCCGCCGCCGCCTCCTCCTCCTTCTGTCCCAGAGGCCGCTTCGCAGGGAAAGTTACATAACGCGCCGGCAAAGCCTTCTGGGAAACGTAGTCCCGCCGGGGCTGGCTCTTAAAGGGAACGGCGGGCAGCGGGGGTGGGGGAGTGGTGGTCGCCTCTCCGCGCGAAACCCTCACTACTCCTTGTTACCTAGCCGGGAAGTCGGCACGCTCCGAGGAGCTCGGGCACGAGGGTGGGGGCAGGGCTGCGGTACGAATGATCAGAGTTACTACGGACTCAGAAATTGTGGGAGGTGAACAGGCTGCAGGGAATCCAACTTCTGCTCTGACTTGCTGTGCATCTTTGGGCGAAGAGTCTTGCCCTCTCTGAGCCTCAGTTTGCCCGCCCATCAAAGGTGGGCCAATGACGGGTCAGGAAGGCAGCAGCTCCTGGGGCGGGGCGGAGAGGCCTTGATTGGATAGTTTCACGGCTGGGGACGGGAAGATGGCAACCGGGGGCGGGGGGAGTGTTGTCCACTTGGCACTTCATGCTCCCCCAGAATCCTAGGTATCAGCCTCTGGGGCCGGCCACAGTCAGAGAGGGGAGAGGACTGAGGGCTTCCGAGCCAGATCCCTGCCTTAGATCTCTCATCTACTAAAGGAGGGGCGTGACTGAGCGCCCTCCGACTCTGTTCCACCCTCGCCGGCGCGCTCCGGTCTCCAAAGGGTTACATTGTCTGCCTCTCCGCCCCCCGGCTCACTACAATTCCCTAAATGCTCTGCGGGAGGACAGACTGACGCACTTCCGCTGTCTGGGAGGTTGGGGGAGGCCTTCCCGATTTCCGCTGTCTGCCCCCCCCAACTTTGGGGGGGCTTTTCCCCGTGCTTTCGGAGCACTGGGTTTGGGGGACCCTTGCCCGTTGTTGCGTCCCAATTTGGGGTAAAGGAAGGGGACCACGGGATGACAAGCAAGAGGAGGGGATTGCTGGGGGAGGGCAAGCGCCAGACCACCCTTCCCCAACCTTGAGTTCTCACTACCTGGTCGGCCCAACTAGGCTCTGGTCACTCTCAAGTCCTCTTTCCCAGACGTCGGGAACAGGACGAGGCAGTCTTTGGGAGGGCGGAGGCGGCGGGTCTACAGTTCTAGCTCACATCAGCCCCTTCCTCTCTCTTGGCCTGGGTCCCTGTTAGGCGGCGCTCAAAAATATTTGAATGACTAGCCAGTTTGCACTGGGTGGTTCTCGCCTCCCATCCCACTGCAACCCCAGCAGCTCTGATTTCATGCCCCCAAACTTAAATCTCACTTTCATAATTTTACCTAGCACCTGCTTAATGCAGGTTTTGTCCTTGAAAAAAAGATTTATCTACTTTTGCCTCATCCTAGGCAACATTATGTTTATAATCATGGGTTTCATGTACTGGCTATGTTAAAAAAAGTTAAAACCATAGAACCATTAAAAATGCCATTCATGCGTCACCTAAAATTGCCTTTGTGCTACTATTTAGTAAACACCAATGGGAGTTACGCGTTCTGGCCAGATTCAGGCTTCAGGTGGACTGGACTGGCCTCTGATCATGGCCTCTGGCAAGTTCCTCAATTTCTCCAGAAAAATGGAGACCACCCCAGAGCCTGCTCTTTCTTGGGTACCTTCAGATAGAAATGCAAACAAGCATAAAAATGCTTAGCTTGGTGCTTGGCACAGAAAAGAAGTGCCATAAATGGAAGTTTTTAAGCTGTTCCAATTATTCAAACATTCAACCCCTCTTCTGTGCTAGGCAATGCTGGGGATACAATGACCCAGGCTTAGACCTTCCCCCGACAAGGCTCAGCTTGGTGATAGAGGCAGACGTTAAATTTAAATTTGCTCAAATGATTAATATTTTTGGTAAGAGCTATGGGGATCATGTATCAGGACAAGGTTTCCTAAGGAAGTAATATTTGAGCTGAGGATGAACAGAATCTAATGTAGGAAGTAAAGACGCCTAAATCTTTATGCCCATTTTACAGATGAGGAAAATGGAGGCCCACGGTTACACAGCTGACCAGGGTTTGAGCCAGATCTGACTCCAAGGTAGTGGTTATTATCTATTTTGCTACCAGGCCCAGCAGCAGGCGTGGGAGTAAAAGAGAACCAGTTCCTGCCTTCATGAAATTATGAAGGAAACATGCCTTAAACAGATACAGGCACATGTTCGTCTAGAGAAACCATGAAAAAGAACCACAGGCACTGAGAAAGAATCTAAGTGGCAGACCCATCTTAGCCTGGGGGAGGGGATCCAGGACACTCTCCTAGAGGTGACATTTAGGCTGGTGTCTAAAGGGTAAGTAGGAGTAAGATTTCATTTGAATACAGGACTTGATGGCTTTACAGAAAAAAAAAAAAAAAGGCTGGAAAAGCACCAGCCTCCAACTTCAAGGGGTGCTGCCTGCCCATGCAGGGGTGAGGCTGATGTAGGTGCTGGTCTCCCAGGCCTGTCTCAGACAGAGCCTCCAATAATTGTATTAAAAATAAGTTTATTGATATCTGGTCACCACTGGGGAGAAAGGAGGGGGCTGAGCTCTGCAAGTGAGACAGCATCGCGAGGCAGAGGACCCAACCTACACCTCCCCAATAAGAACTCCACCCGCCTTCTCCCCAGGGTATAGACCATTAATCCTCTTCTTCGTCCAGATTTTGATTTGTCTCGCAACTCCCACCCTCTCCAAAGTCTGGGTTGCGGAGGCCTCCACGGGTCAATTCTCTTCAAGTCAAGAACAGGAATTGTTAGGGAAGGGGGTGTGTGCAGACCCGCGAGGTTTCCTCCGCACCCTACACAGGGCAATAATAAATAACATAAAACTGATGGCTTAGAAGTCAGGGTTAAGGGGGGCAGCCAGGCAGACAGCACTGTACCAGAGAAAGGGGCTGGGGGTGCCCGGCCATGAGGCCCCCCAGAGAATCAGGCACTAACTAGCACAGGGAGTGGGGTGCTCACGCCCCTGGAGCAGGGTGCCAGGGTGCAGCTGGGATGGGCAAGGAGCGTCGCCCCCCTCGACTGCGCCAAGCTGAGGGGGTGCAGGCAGAAGGAGCGTAGACAGTAGATTTCACGGAGATTTCCATCGGCCCCGCCTCTTCCGTGTAGGGAAACCTTTTCTCCGCTTGTGTGGGGGTGAGTCGTGGGGAGGGAGTGGGGCTGGAGGTGGACGGGATGCCCCCTCCTCACTCCTAGGGGAGATGATCACCCCCCTGGCTGCCACCACGGCCCCATCCACAACAGTAGCCACCACGGACACAGGCTCCGGGGTGATCTCCACCTTGGGAGCAGGTGAGGGCAGGACTGGCCTGGGAGGTGG
>NW_012149952.1:2856329-2857348 GCF_000956105.1 Propithecus coquereli
GGGGGTGGAGGGGCTGGGGGCGGTGGAGACAAGGCCAGGCGGGGCAGCTGGATTGTCTGCAGGGCTGCAGGGGGCGGGGACTCACGCTCCTTGGACCGCGGGCAGCCCCCTTCCTGGGGATTGCAGGAGGCCCGAGCCCAGGATTCTGGGCTGCTGGAGCCCGCCTTGCTGTGGGCTGGTGTATCTGGAGAGAGAGAGAGAGAGAGAGAGAGAGAGAGAGAGAGAGAGAGAGAGAGAGAGATGCATTTAAGGAGTAGTGACCTCGAAATGCTGCCTTGATTTTCCCTTTCCCCCTCCATTCTTTTCCTCCTCCCTACCCTAGCCCCGAAGCGATCCTTTTAAAACCTAAGTTGGATCTCGCCTTGGAACAGAAAGAAGCTGCATGATGACAGGTCAGTCTTTGCACCCAGAGGAGCGAGTCAATATTTTTAACCTGGAGGCCTGTGCCAGCTTTAATGGAAACAGGGTCCTGGAAGCTTCCCGTCTCTCCCAGAGTAAGAGCCAGTGTTCTGCAAGGCTCTGAACCACCTGGACAGCAGCCTGCACTGCTGGATCCTGGGGAGGGGGGCAGCTGGCAGAGAGGTGGGACGGCCAGGGCACTAGGCAGCTGTCTCCACCCAGGACAGCATTTTCCAGTTCAAGCCCCAGCCTGGTGGGTTTCCGCCGTCTCCACTCACCTGGAGGCTCATTCACGCTCATGGACTTGGACACGGTCTGCAAACAGAGGCTCCCATGTTCCCCGGCCCAGCCTGAACCTCTCCGCTGAGCTCCAGACTCCTCTCTGCTGCTGTGCACCCTTCACTGTCTAGTGACGCCTCAAACTCACTTGCTCACAGCTGAGCTTCTGGTTGTCCCTCAGCCACCCCATCTCAGCCGATGGCGGCTCCCTCCTTCCAGCTGTTCCGGTTAAACACCTTCCATCTTCTTGTCCTTTCCCAAGACACCGTCCATGTGCAAATGCCACTGGCTCGGCCTTCAAATTATTAATCAGTACAGCATCCAACCTTCTCTCTCTACCT
>NW_012149952.1:2860272-2860820 GCF_000956105.1 Propithecus coquereli
AAAGCCACTGAACTGTACACTTTACATGGGTAGATTCTATGGTACGGGGATCGTATTTCAATAGAGCTGTTTTTAAAAAATACAAGTTAGAAGCCGGGCATGGTGGCTCACGCCTATAATCCTAGCACTCTGGGAGGCTGTGGCACGAACATCACTTGAGGCCGGGAGTTCAAGATCAGCCTGAGCAACAGCGAGACCTTGTCTCTACAAAAATAGAAAAATTAGCCAGGTGTGGTGGTGTGTGCCCGTAGTCTCAGCTACTCAGGAGGCTGAGGCAGGAGGATCGCTAAAGCCCAGGAGTTTGAGGTTGCAGTG
This sequence comes from Propithecus coquereli, assembly GCF_000956105.1. NCBI lineage: Eukaryota > Metazoa > Chordata > Mammalia > Primates > Indriidae > Propithecus > Propithecus coquereli. The sequence goes on from NW_012149952.1 coordinate 2,860,588, forward strand.
AGCTATGATGATGCCACTGTACACTAGTACAGGCGACAGAGTGAGAGTCTATCTCAAAAAAAGAACAAAAAAAAAAATGGAGTCAGTCCGGGCGCGGTGGCTCACGCCTGTAATCCTAGCACTCTGGGAGGCCGAGGGGGGTGGATCGCTCGAGCTCAGGAGTTCGAGGCCAGCCTGAGCAAGAGCGAGACCCCGTCTCTACTAAAAATAGAAAGAAATTATTTGGACAACTA
>NW_012149952.1:2861350-2880468 GCF_000956105.1 Propithecus coquereli
CTACCTGAGTGCTCTTACAGCACCTATTGCACCTGGCAAGGTACCGATCTGTGTTGTCTGTCGCCTCCTCCTGATGCCAGCTCCATCAGGCGGGGCTTTGTTTTGTGCACTGCTGTTTACCCAGCGCCTAGAACAATGTCCAGCACAAAATTTTTTCTTTAATGATAAAAGAACTACAACTTCCAAAGAGTCAGCGTTGATTGGGCCCCGGGCCCCAGGTCCCAGAGCTCCCCAGCACCCACAGCGGATGGTCCAGCCTCTTCCCATGGCTACAAGGTCTCAGCACTTGCCCCCACCTCCTCCTTTCTGTCCCTTTTCCCTGTCTCAAGGCCAGTGCACATGCCTTCCTCTGGCCACGATCACACTCCCCCTTGCACCAGCTAAGATGTTCCTTTCTGGGGGGAAGCCTGCCGCCCCCTTGGTGGCCAAATCAGATGACCCTGCTCTTCTTTCATCAACAGCCAGCCACCTCTTGCCTTGAATATTGGGGGTCCAGCCTCTGGGCCAGCCATTGTTGGGGGGCAGGTGGGGAGGCTGGGAGAGAGAGGACAGCCAGAGCTAAGAGTATGGGACACTTTTCCCGGCAGCCCCTAGGCTAAGCTTTCCTCCTCCATCGTGTCACCAAGTCCTCCCAGCCATTCTCTGGGACAGGTGCCATCATGATCATCACCCCACTTTACAGATGAGGTGACCTGAGGCCCAGAGAGAGGTGTCATAGAGCTCATAAACAGTAGAAGAGGGATTTGAACCCAGGCTGGCTCCAGAGCCCATACGTCTAACCACTCCTTGCGCAGGGCCTGGGGTGTGGGTGTGGGTGGCAAGTCTCCCTTATAAGGGGTGTAGGAATTAGAGCCACTTGGAAATGTATCTTTTCTAGTCTTGTGAGTAAAAAAGGGACAAAAAGTAGCCCAGCCCTCACACCCACGAGGCTCACAGGATTCACAGAAGGGCCACTATAAGAGTTAATATATTTATTTGCAACCTTTGGACCTCAGTTTCCCCACCTGTAAATGGGTATGTGTGTGTGGACTGAATGGCCCAATAACAGAACATCTCCCTGAGGGCCATTAGAGGGATGAATTGAGTCACTGCAGGTACAGGGTTCAGGACCGTGCCTGGCACAGAGTAAGTTCTCAATGTTGTTAATGTTATTATTCTCTCAAATGTTAGGTTAGAGATAAATGGTCCTTAGCTCTTTCTCCGGTGTCAACAAAGATGCACCAGGCTGCCCCAGGCTGTCCCAGGCACTGTCCCGGTCCTTTAGTCAGAGTAGTTCCTCTTTTATGAGTTTCACCCAGTGCGTAATCTGCACAAGATTCTCATCAAGGATGCTCTAAGCATTGTCCTGCCTCAGGGCCTTTGCACATGCTGTCTCCTGTAGCTGGAGGGCTCTTTTCCCAGAGAGCCAATAGGCTCAATCTCTCCATTCAGGTCTTGCTGGAAGTCCTCAGAGAAGCCCTTCCTGAATCCCGTTTATACAGCCCCCTTCTATTACTTGATCATCTTCTTAATATGGTTTACTCCTCATCTTAGTACTTATTACCTCCTGCTATACAATCTGTTTTGGGGGTTACTTGTTTGGGGTCTGTTTCCTTCAACTACAACGTCGGCTCCATAAGGAAAGGGAATTTGTCTTTCTCTCCGCAGAATTTCCAGCATCTACCATAGTACCTGCCTTGAAGAGGCTCTCCATAAGTATTTGTTGAACAAATGAATAAATGAAGTGGTTGCACAGCTTCTGAAAAAATGTTCGCCATCTCTCATCCGGTTCAATGGGGCCATCTCCCCACAGATAGGCACACTGAGGTTTGATTCAAATTAAGAACAAGGGTCCCAAGTGATTGTGTTTCTTTTCTGCTTCAGACATTTTCATGCCTCCCGAATACCCTCAAGATGAAGTCCAAAATCCTGACCTTGACTTACAAACTACATGGAATCTACTTCTGGCATACCCATGAACTCTCAGTCAATATTAACTGTTGTTATTGCTGGGCGATCTGGCCTAATGGTTAGGTTAAGCGCATGGACTCTACTATCTACTTCCTGTGTGACCTTGGGTGGGCAAATGAACCTCTCTGAACTGCCTTGTCTAATCATATCCATGTCCTTACCTTTTTCAAAATCTTTCAGTGGCTTCTCATAGCCCTCAGGCTAAAATCCAAACTCCTTGCCTTAGCCTAAAGGTCCAGTATGGCCTGGCCTTTGCTGACCTCTCTGATCTCATCTCAAAACATTTCTTTTCTTCCATCTTTCTGCCCCCACCAACTTCTTTTAGTTTCCCCGACTGGCCAAGCTTTCTTGCCTCCAAGCCATTGCACATGCTGTTCCCTCTGTAAGAAACACTTTTCCAGCTCTTCTTCATTCTTACTCTTTGTGTCTCAGCTCTGATGTCCCCTCCTCCAGGAAGCCCCACTCCATACCCTCCACTCCACCCTCCAGTAAGGCTCCCCTTCTGGGTTCCCCCACCCCAGCCCTGCTTGTCCTGAGTCATCACTGCGTCCCCCACTGGACTGTCTCAGTCACAGATGTGTCCCCAACAGCACCCAGCGCTGGGGGAACAGCTGTAGAAGAAATAATTCCGAGTCAAAGCTAAGCAGAAAGTCTCTGTAGTCAGCTCTCCACATCTCTGCTCAAGGCATGACCTTGGGAAAGTTACCAGATGTCTCCGAATATTTCATTTATGAAATGGTGAAATAGTACCTACCTCGTAACACTGACAATTCTATCAAGAACTAACAGGGAGCGTTCAGGACATGCTGGACCAAGCAATTCACCCATATTAACTCACTTAATCTGCACAACCCTTTGAGTGGGGACTGTTTTCAGCTCCATTTTACAGATGCAGAAACTGACACGAAGTAACTTACTCGGGGGACAAGAGAGTGGCAAAGTTGTGATTGGAGCCCACACAGTCTGTCTCCAGAGTCCCTACCCTACCCTGCATTTAAGGAAATCCCGCATGTTCTGATGATCGCAGGCGTGGACTCGGGCCAGGCCTCCTAGGTCTGCCATTCCCGACTCTGACAGTCACTAGCTGTGGGACCTGAGGGAAGTCATTTCGTTTTTCTGAGCTTCGGTTTCCCCAGCTGTGAAATGGGAGTAACAACAGCGCCCACCTCACAGGGCTGTAGTGAGGATCTGATGATCCACATGAAGGACCTGGAAAATCGTGGGGCCCACAGGAGATCTTGTGAATGTTTGCTCTTGCTCAGGCGATGGTGAAGGAACTCACCTGCACGTCGGTCCTCCCTGCGGTCCTCAGACAACACATAGCGTTGGGTGCAGGCGCTTGCAGCGGGTGGCTGTGAGGAGGGGGCCGCAGGGGGCTCCTCGGCCCCAGCACCAGCCCCTGGCCCCGACACACCCGGCCCCAGGATGGCAAAAATGGTCTCCTCCTCCGCGGAGAAGGCGTCCTCGGCAGTGAGCCCGGCGCCCTGCGTGGAGTGCGGCACGCGGGCCAGCTTCTCCTTGGTGCGGCGCTTCAAGTCGTTCCAGCGCTTCTGCACCTCCTGGCCCGTGCGCTTCCAGCTGGTGATGCCGTTGATCTTGGCGGCGATGCCGTCCCACACGCGCCGCCGCTCCGCCACGCTCACCCGACGGCTCTGCGCGCCGTAGAGCTGCGCGTAGTGGGCGCGCACCTCCCGGATCAGGATTTGGTTCTCTTCGAACGAAAAGCGCGGCTTGCGCAGCCGGGTGGTTTCTTCCGCTTCGCCCGCCGCCGCCGCCGCCGCCGCCGAGGCCATGGCGCCCCCCAACGCCGCGGTCCGGCCACCTGGCGCATGGGGGGCGCCGGCGCTGCGGGCAAAGGGCGCACGACTCTGGCGGGGGCTCGGCGTCCCCGCGCCGCAGCCCCGACCCGGCCGCTCGGACACCGGCTCCTACATCCCTGGGGCAGGGGTGGGGACAGCGGACGGGGCCAGGAGCGGGCGACCGGCTGCTGGGGGCAGTCGGAAGAGCCTAAGAATAGCTGACAGCGGCTGAGTGCTCATCTTGCGCTGTGCGCGGCGCGGCGCGAAGTGCCACGCCAAGGAGTTGACGGAAATTGGGGGAGGGTCTGAAAGGATGGAGGGAAATGAGGAAAAGTGGAAGAGGAGGAGGCGTCTGCAGGAGTTAGCGGAGAAGAGGGGCTTAGGAGAGCAGGAAATGGAAGGAGAACGGGTGTGTCTCGGGGGTCGAAGCAGCATGGGGTAAGGAGATGTTGAAGGGGCCAATGCAGCGAGAAGGGGGATCTGGAGCAGAGGAGCGCTCTGGGGGTTCCGGGGGCAATGGGACGTCTGTAAGACCGAAGGGCCCTGAGAAGGGACGTCCAGGGATAATGCTGAGGTGGGAGCTCCTGGGTCAGTGGAAGAGCTGGGACGGTGAAATATTAGCGATCAGGGTCCGCGGGGATTGTGGGGGCTCTGGGGATAACGCAGGTCCGGGATCAGGAGACAACGAAGGCTACGGAGGGACTCCAGGAGGAGTGAGGGTCGAAGAGGGTGGGGACCGAGTCGGGCCACGGGTCACTCACCGGCGCCGCCGCAGCCGCCGGGGGGTCAGGGCTCCGGCTTCTGCGGCCTCTTCCCTCCCCCTTGCCTCTCTCCCTCCCCTCTTTGGGCCCCGCCTCTGGCCGCCCAGCTCGCCAAGGCGCATGCGCGCCTGGCGCCAGTCGGCCCCAGCGGCCTCACGACTGGGGTTTCCTTCCCGCCTCCCCCAGCAGAGCGCAAGCGCAGAATTGCCCTCCGCCGGGCTCTCCCCCGTAGGCTGCAGCTGCGCAGCCGCACGATTTGCGCTGCACTCGAGCCCCAGACCTCCCGGTTGCCACCACGGCGCACGCGCAAAACTCTGTAGCGCGCAAAAGCTCCCTCGCTCCCCGCTGGTCGTGGTACCCGGGCCTCTGTCCCCGCGCAGGCGTAGCAATCCTTGGAGGAGGCGGGAGAGATGCTCCAGAGCGCGCTAGGACCGAGCGGCGTCCCGGCCCTTCCCAGAGTCTTCTAGGCCACCCCGCCTTCTAACTACGCTCGAGTCTCTTTCTTTTAGAGTAAGGGGAGCTTTAGCGCTTTAGGGAAGCGCTTGGTGTCCATGACAACTGCGTGGGTGGGGTGGGGGGGGCGTAAGGAAACAGCGTCGCCTCCTATCATCCCCGCCCCCGCGCTAGGCCACCCGAGAACTGTTAACTACCTCTTACCCGGAGAGGCGGGGCGCCCTGGGGCTATTCCGCCCTAGGCGGATGCAGTAACCATAGCAACCCATCAGCCTTCCAGTCAAGCCTGGGTGGGGCCCCCCTCAGTCCACACTTTCACTTCGTGGCGCGGGGAGGGAGATCAGAAGGGAGAGTTTCTTAGCGGGTAGGGAGGGTGATCCTGGCGCTGGCACGACTTTAAGCAAATGCGAAGAACACCGGTTGGGTGAGCTGGATAGGAGGATTATGGAGTTAAGTCTGGCTGAAAAATTGGTTGTTTAGCATCCTGCCGGAGTCTTCAAGGTTATTCAACAAACGGTGCTTCATTCATCTATTCAACAGATATTTATGAACGCTTACACAGTTCCTGGTGCAACGAACATAAAATCCCTACGCTCACAGAGCTCACTTTTTAGTTGTGAAAAACAGACAAGAAACAAATAAGATGGGTATGTGAGCAATTGATAAATATCATAAAGGAAATGGAAGTAGGAAAGGGGGTTGAGAATGGAAGTGTTTGTGTGTATGTGTGTGTGTGTGTGTGTGTGTGTGTGTGTGCGCACACCTAATGTTAAAATAAGGAGGTCGGCAGAGGAGGCCTCCCTGAGCACGTGCAGCCAGAGATGGGACTGTGCCTGCTGTCTTCCAGGAACAGCCAGGAGGCCAGTGGGGCTGGAGTGGAAGGGGCCGGGGAGAGTAGGAGCCAGATGGTGCAGGGCTTTGTGGGTCACTGTCAAGATTTTGACCTGTACTCTGTGAGAGGTGAGAGCCACGGGAGCCATGGGAGATCCCTGAGCAGAGGAGGGATGTGATCTGACTTTGGTTTAAATGGGGAGCTGACTTCAGGGAGTGAGGGTGGAAGCTGGGTGCCCAGTGAGGAGGAGACTACAGTGGTTCAGGTGAGAGGTGAGTTGAAATGGAATTGGAAATGGGATGTGAGAAAAAGGGAGGAGTCGAGGATGACTCCAATGTGTTTGACGTGAGTGACGGGAATGGAGCTGCCTGAATCGAGGCCGCAGGAGGATCCTGAGTTCAAGTTTGCCCAAACCTGAGATGCCCATCGCTTAACCAAGTGCACATGTTGGTAGGCAGTTGGATATTTGAGCCTGGACTTCAGGACAGAGGTCCAGTCTTGAGATACAAATTTGGGAGTTGTCAGTGCATAAGAGACATTTACGACTAGGAGAAGTTACAAAGGGGAGCAGATGTAGATAGAAAAGAGGTTCACGAGGCTGGGTGCAGTGGCTCATGCCTGTAATCCAAGCATTTTGGGAGGCCGAGGTGGGAGGATCACTTGAGGCCAGGAGTTCAAGACCAGCCTGAACAACATAGCGAGACCCTGTCTCTATAAAAAATTAAAAATTTAGCGGGGCGTGATGACGTGTGGTGTAGTCTACTCCCAGCTATTTGGGAGGCTGAGGTGGGAGGATCACTTGAGCCTAGGAGTTCAAGGTTGCAGTGAGCTATGATTGTGCCACTGCACTCTAGTCTGGGTGATAGAGTGAGACTCTGTCTCTCAAAAAAAAAAAAAAAGAAAGAAAATAAACGAAAAGAAAAGAAGTCTGCAGCTCCAGGCTGGGGCACTCCAGTACAGAGGCCTGGGGCCCGAATCAGCAAAGGAAACTGACCAAGAGCAGTCAGTGAAGTGGGAGGAGAACCGGGGCTGTGTGCTGGCCTGGAGGCCAACTGAAAGGTGTCACCAAGGGGGAGGGAAAGACCAATGGTGCCAAATGCTGCTTAGAGGCCAAGTTCAATGAAGACCAAGAACTGATCACTGGGGCTAGCCATATGGAAGTTATCAGTAATCTTGCAAACAGCAGTTTTTCCCCCAAACATCTCTTTTTTGGGGGAAAACAATTCAACCCATGACACCCATTGAGCACCTTGTGCTCATCTTATCCTAGCTGACCCCCTACCACACCTGGGACCAGGCACAGAGACCTGGATGTCACTGAGACGTCTCCATTCCCAGGGGCGTCTGGGGGCAGGCGGCATCCAGAATGCTGCTGGCTGCATGGGAGTCCGAGCTGAGGGGACCTTGAGTCTCCATGTGCTCTGGAGGTCGTGAGAAGCCTGGGGGTGGGGACCCCAGGCAGAGGCGTACAGAGCTCTACGTCTGTGACATTAAGAAACAAGTAATAGTACTTGACAACCACCGTTTGTCTTCTCCAGACCTCTCCTCTGGGCCCAGACCCAGGTGGCCAGCAGCCTCCTGGTCGCTCCACCTTGAATGTCCCCAGGCCCTAGAGATCCTTCACATCCCAGACTGACCTCAACATCTTCCCGGTCTTGCTTTTTCAGGCCTAAAGCTGCCTCCAGCCCCGCTGTCATCCTCCTGGGCGCTGAGGACACTGCCCTGTTGCTCTCCATGTACTGCTGACATCTCGTGAGAGCTCCGTCCCGTCAATGCACTCCCCGCCATCCCGGGTACAGAGAGAGAGGCCACGTGCTTCCTACCCGGGGCACCCCCTTGCTGGGATTATAAAGGGGCGACCCTCCCTCCAGGCAGACAGGGCGGCACACACGCGATTCTAGCCCCCACCTACTCTTGGGCTTGGTCCCCTTGTGCTGGGCTCAGCCTGCCCCGTGGCACACCACAGCTCTGGGCTTTTTCTTTCTACTGGATGGTTTAACTTGGGAGTCTCTGTAGCGGGCAGAGCTGCATTTTGGGAAAAGGAACTTAGGAGCAGAGGTCTTTGCCTTGGGTCTTTGGTTCTCTCTATAAGTAACGTGTGTGTGAGGGGGGTCCATGGGTGGATTTCGGAGTCTGAGAACACATCATCAAGGTCAAGTTCTCACCAGGGTCTGCAACATCCTCAACTGTCTGCCCATCCCATCTGCCTCTCTGATCTTCTCTCTTACTCAACTGGACTCCTGCTTATTCTGCGAACCTGCCAGGGCCTTTGAACTTGCTCTCGCCTCCGCCGGCGATGCCCTTCCTCCAGATCCTCCGGGTTTTCCCATTCCATCTGGACTCTGCTCCAGTGTCACCGCCACCTGACCACGCTGCGTAAAACAGCGTCTCCATCGGGCTCATACTTCGCAACCCATATTGATGGATCGATTGTCAGTCCCCCCAGCACTAGAATGTCAGCTCCATGAGGGCAGGGACCACGGTACCCCCAATGCCTAAAATAGTGCCTTGCACAACAAGGTAGGTATTCGATAAATATTTGTGTAATAATGGAATAAAAGAAACCCGGATATTATGTGCAACATTTAGTGCGTGTATGTGTTTCTCTGGGGTGCAGACCCCATTTTCAATACTTTCCCAGTGGGGTCCGGGAGCCCACAGTTTAAGAACTACCAAAAAATCAGTCTGGGAAGACCCGTGGCCCAGTAGGGCAGAAGGAGAACACATCCCAATTCCCAACAGGATAAGAAAAGGGAATCTGGGGTCAAGGCGGAGGCTGGGGAAGCGCTTGGGAACCAGCCCACAGGCCGGAGGATGTTTGGGGGCAGGTTGGGAGAGGAACCAAGGCCCCTTCCGCCCCACCTCCCTCTTCCTGTGAGTTAGGGCAAACGCACCTCCCGGCTCCCTCCCTGCGGAGCTGCCTAGGTCAAAGCCACGTGGGTGAGAAGGCAAAAACAGATACAGCGATTGCAAAGACAACTAGAAACGCTCTTTATTAACCAGAGCTCAACACGGGGCCCCCAGCCCTGAGGCCAAAACCGAACAACTTAAAATCTGACTGGGGCTTCTCTTTTCTTTGCCCCTTAAATAAAATCTAGGCCACTGCCCTTCCCCTTGGGGCACTCAAAACCCTTTCTTATGGGAGCTTCATCAACTTAAATGTTAGAGGATAAAAAACGCAGAAGAAAATAAAAAGACCTTTAGCTAACTATCATGATTTGGGGATGGTGGTGGCTGGGAGGTGGCGAAGAGATGCGCACCTCTCGCTGGGGGAAAGGACCCATGGGTGCTTTGGGGTTGGGGGCAGGAGCAGAGTGCAGTGGGCTGAACCGCGGGAAGAACCAGCAGCGGGTGTTGGAGGGTGTCAGCTCACAGCTCAGCCCCAGGTCTCCATCCGAGCCGAGCCGAGGCTGCAAAGTCATGGTGCCCTCCAACAGCTCCTGATGGTCCGGGTGCTGAGGGCAGGGAAGGAAGGAGCCAGTGTGGTCCGTGATGACGCTCTGGGTCCGCAGGTGGCCGAAGAGGGTGGAGAATCCCAAGCTGGCATCCCATCTTGAAGTTCTTCTGTAGGCAGGTCTGAGCCAGCCTTGCTCCAAATTGTGAGGACTGGCTTGGGACAGCACCATGGGGTCCCAGAGGCCCAAGGATCCAAGGAACAGAGAAGTCAAAGGGGCAGCGCTAGTGTCCCCAGCAGACCCTGGAAGTACTAAAGATCCATGAGCCGTGGCCCTGAGGGTGCCACAGGGCTGTGCGGTGAAAGGGGCAGGGCGCCCACTGCACCAAGGAGCCACAACACCCACAGGCCAGACTCCAAGGGCTGAGAGGTCCAAGGGGCAGGGCGGGCCTGGCTCCCAGCAGCCTTCACCATCTCAGGATCCAGCAAGGATGGAGCTCTGGGACCCCGAAATTCCAAAGGGCTGGGTGAGTCAAGGAGAGGGTTTCAGGTCGAGGCAGGGACTGAGCCAGGAGGGGCAGGTGTGTGGGTGGCCAGCACCTCACGGTCCTCAGCGCTTGACCTTGCGTCCGGCCGCGTTGCGCCCGCTGCGGCGGTAGAGAGACTGCTGGCCACCGTTGAGCGGGCAGTACTTGAGCGTGTGGGCCTGGCCACCGGTGGCCCCGCACACGGGACACACGTAGTGCCTCAGGATGGGACACAACACCACGCCCTCAGGTGTCTTCAGCTGGTGTGAGGAGTAGACGTGGCGGGACTCCCCGTTGTGCTTGCAGAAGTTGCACAGGGTGGCCGGGCCCCCGCCGGCCCCCGGGCCTCTCAGCCCCTGATCTCGCTCCAGCTGGGGTCTGAGACTTGGTTCCCCAACCCCTTGGGCCTCCAGCCTTTGCCTCCGACTCTGGATCAGCGCCAGGACCACCTGGCTCAGGTTGAAGTAGTCTCTCCACATGTCAAAGGGTGGCAGCTGCATGGCACCAGGGCAGGGGTGGCAGGAGGCTGGAGAGGGGCTGGGGCTGGGGCTGGGGGCCGGCGGGCAAGAGCAGCAGGCATCTGCTGGAGCAGAAAGGAGCTCCACGCCCCCCCCCTTTTATTCTCCCTAGAGACTATTCTAAGCAAAGGTGGAGCTTAGAATTTAAAGGGCCCATTCCCTGCCCTTGACCCCCATCTGATTCTAGCCCCCTATAGAAATGGAAGGAGGTCACCCCTCGGTCTCTGGTCCCTGCTCTGCCTCCAACGTGCTCTGTGTCTTCCAGAAAGACTCTTCCACTCTCTGGGCCTCAGTTTCCCTATCTGTTCCATGAAGGTCCGTGTCTGCAAATATCCTCTACCCTTGGCTGGAGGGGCTGCTCCTTTCATATACGCCAAGAGATTTCTAATAATAATAACAGCAAGGGTACTATGAGCCAGACTCTGTGCTGCACAGGTACCTGCACGATCCGGTTTAATCCTCACAACAGCTCCATGAGAGAAACAGTTATGGTCCCATTACATAGATGAGTAACTGAGGCTCAAAGAAGGAAGCGCATAGGCCCAGAGTCACATAGCACGGAAGTAGCAGAACTGGGTCTGTGGGACTCCAAAGCAAGTGTTCCTTCTACCTCTTTTGGATCAAAACTTTCTATTTCATCACGTCCTAAACTAGGAGCTCCTTATTTGATAAATTTTTGGGGGGTTCATACTATGGTGCTCAGTATTTTATAAACATGATTTCTTTGAACCTCATATCCACTCAAGGAGGTGGGTACTATAATTTCCATTTTACAGAGGAATGTATGAGGCTCAGAGAGGTTAAGGAATGTACTCAAGGTCACACAGCAGAGAGATGGCAGAGCTGGGTTTCGTACCCACTCTGGGAACTTAGAATGGAAGTTAGAAGCAGCATAGGACCTTGGCATGGGACAGTCTTACTTAGAATGTCCTCCCTTGGTCCCATCCATTGTCCCAACTCCGTCTTGACCTTTGGGACCAAGCAAAAGCCTTCCCTCCAACCCACTCCACCTCCAGGAATTCTTCCGCCACCAATGGTCTACACTGGTTGCCTTGATACTCAATGCATAGTCACTGAGGCCCCGTGTTGGGTGCTGGAAATTCAGCAGTGATCAAGGATACTTTCTGCCAGCGTCGTGAGCAATGAGTCTTGTGCAAAAACCCTAGAGGGCGAAGACCTAATTACCTGTGAACAAGGTGTTCTGGGCGTGGCTGGGCTGGGGACTGTGGCCTGGAAGCCGGGACCATAAAAAAAACCTTCTAGGAAGAGGAACGCAAGATATGGAGACCCTGAAGTTTGGGAACACAAAGGAGCTGGAGTGGCCACAACAGAGACGGTGTCCTAATATGAGGCCAGCATGGTTTGCAGGGGCTGGGCACCATCAGACGGTGGCTCTCCCTTAGGGCGTGTTTTGGAGTTGGTGGAGGCGCTTTGAGTTTGTCACAGTGACTGGGGGTGTGACTAGATCTGGTTGGGGATGCCAGATATCTCAGCCGTCCACACAACCACCAAAACCTGTCCTGGGCCCCACTTAACTTGCCAATGTCCCACTGGACACCCGTGTAGGTAGAAAAACCCATTTACAATTATCCGAATCCAGAACCTAGCTGTGTTTCACATGGAAACACTCAGTGCCTTTTGCAATATTTTAAGATAACACTAACTTTTCCTGGAATGCAATCACTGTGTTCACGGTGGCCTGCAAGTTCTTGAGTTTGGGGGGAGCTTTATGTAGTAATTCACCATTTCTAGAAGCCACAACCCTCAGACAATGCTGATTGTGGTATCTTTCCCCAAACAACACACCGTTTGTTCCTGTGTCATTCATGGTGAATCGACACAGAGACGCTAGTGTCTGTCTCATGAGATGGTTTTTGGAGTGGCCATGCCCGAGCATTTATGTACTAAAATAGATGTTATTTTATTATCAAGGGCTGTCTTTTTATTTTTCCTTTGTCGTTGAGTTAGGACATGATGTTAATTTTTGAAAATAAAATTCGTGTGTTGGTGGGCTGATTACCTATGAGTTTATTCTCAAGGTCCCAAATGGGCATTTCAAAATGGTGTCTAAAGTGGATGTTGGGTCTTATGGGGTTAAGATGGAGGCCAAGGTCAGCTTGTTGCTCTTTACCTTTAGAGCAAAAGGGAGCCACTGAAGGGGAGGGACGTAATGAGAGCTGTGTTTTAGGAAGGTCCTCTGGCCGCTGTTGATGGAATGGGGGCACTGGGTCTGTCCCCCCCGTCTCACGTTGTCGCTGTTTGGTCAGGGAGAAGACTGTTGAGCACTCCCTGATGGGAAAGGCTATGTCTTGCTTCCAGAAAGGGCTTGATAAATGCTCACTGGGTGAACGCATTGTCCCTGTGGATGGGCTTATGGTTGTGAGGTGACGAAAGGAGGAATTTGTAAACGTCACTGGAAAGATCTCCTTGTGATGTGATCTCCCAGCTTTCTGTAATTTCCTTGTGCATTAGTGATTTGGATAATGACTTGTTTGATGTCTGCCTTCCCTGGTGATCTGTTGGCCCCCAGAGGTCAGGGCCAGGGCTGTCTTGGTCACTGATGTGTCCCCAGCATTGCCCAGCATAGGGGTGGGCACAGAGTAGGGGACGTTAGTAGAACGAGTGAATGGAGAGGGGTAACTTGACTCTCCAGACAATTTGAAATCTCCTTGCTCTAAATGCCCACAGACCGATAACACATCTCTCACGTGGGTGATATCCACGTCTTGAATGCTTACGATGTCCTTCACTGTCCCGCTCTAACGTCTCGTCCTCCAGGAAGCCCTCCCTGACCCCCAGGCTGGGCCAGCTGACTTCTCTGGGTGACTCCATCCCATCCTTCCTCACTCCGACTCATCACTGACTCAGGACAGGTCTGTCTCTTTCTTTGGACTGTGAGCCCGTGAGGGCAGGGCCTGGGCTGTTCTCACAAGGCCCTTTGTGTGCCTCGTGTCATTTGTCCCTCCCTGCTTCCTTGAGTTAAGTACAGTCAGTGCTCTGTCTCCTCGGGCTCCACATCCACAGATTCAAGCAACCACGGATTGAAGATGTAGTTAAGCCTAGGATGGTCGTGTCTCTACTGGACATACACAGACTTTTCTTTCTCTTGTCATCATTCCCTAAACAATACAGTGTAGCTACTATTTACATGGCATTGACATTGTATTAGGTATCAGGAGTAATCGAGAGATGGCTTAAAGTTTATGGGAGGATGTGCATAGGTTATATGCAAATACTACACCAATTTATTTTATTTATTTTACTTTTTAGTGATGGAGTCTCTCTGTCACCCGGGCTGGAGTGCAGTGGCATGCAATCATAGCTCACTGCAGCTTCAAACTCCTGAGCTCAAGCGATCCTCCTGCCTCAGCTTCCCGAGTCTTGGGACTACAGGCCTGTGCCACCACGGCCCGCTAACTTTTAATTTTCAGAGAAGGGGTCTCGCTATGCTGCCCAGGCTAGTCTAGAACTGGCCTCAAGCGATCCTGCTACTTCAGCCTCTGGAGTAGCTGGGATTACAGGCACAAGCCACTGTGCCTGGCTAAGAGCCCCATTTTACAGATGAGCAAAGGGACGCTCAGAGAGGTTCAGGGACTTGTCCAGTGACATGGACAGGAAGTGGTAGACTGGAGCTCAAACCCAGGGCTGTCTGACCCAGACCCAGGACATCTCCCACCCCCTGTGAGCCAAGAGCCTGCCTAAGTGGTCAACAGAAAACAGAGGCGCTTGGGAGGACCTGCAAGGTATAGGGACAAACTGAGGTGGGGAAACCAGGGAGGAAGTGGGTATCTGAGTCACACAGCTTTTCACGGAGTGAACAGGTGAGACCTATCGGCCCGCGATGGCCGTACTCGGAGGCAGAAGAGACGGTGGTGTAAGTGCTTTCCACGCAGTCACAGATGTGACCTCAGCGTGGGCGGTGTGCACCCCTGCGTGCAGCAGGGCCTGGGCCTGGCGACCTAGCGGCTGCACCTGTGGCGCCCGCTGGACGTCAATGATGTAAGTGACAGGCCGGGTTTCCAGGTTCCACGACTCCCCTCGACAATTGCACTTATTGTTTGGAGGATCCCAGATTCCGTCCCTCGTGAGTCTGTTTCTTCTCTTTATAGTTTATTTTTACCCCTAATTGTTTCCTTCTAGGACTCTGTTATTTGGGCCGTGGCGCCCCTTCCTCCCCCTTCGGGTTCTATTGGATGATTCAGTTGAAGGACATCCCTCTTCAGACGAGGCCCCTTTCTGGGCGGTGGTTGCTGCTATCGGAAAGGCGAGGACGATACTAACGAGAAACTCATCAGCCCGGGTGTTTACTCCACCATGACTTCCACCCCCGTCCCAAGGCGGGACCCCTGTCTGCTAAGGAGACTGCAAGGTGCCCTGTTTACTTGTGAGTTTCCCTCTCAGAAAACAGCTCATGGTGGGGTCCAAAGAGGGGTGGGGAGGGGCATGGGTTAGAAACACCCCCCTCCCCGGCAGATGGAGGAGAGACCTGTCAACAGACGATGAGGACTTCCAGAGAGACAGAGGGATACATTCGTGCAGAGGCCAAGACTGGGGAGATGAAGACCAGGGGACAGAGAGACCCCCAGGGCCAGCAAAGTCATGGTCATGGTCATGGTCCTTGCCCTTGTGGTCTCCATTTGTGTGCTCACCTATGCGATCTCATTACATTTTCATGACAACCTTGTCAAGTATCTTGTAATAGCCCCAGTTTACAGAGCAGAAAACTGAGGCCCAGAGAGGTGACATTTGTCACTGATGTGCAGTTAGCCTGGACTCAAACCCAGGTCTTCAGAGAGAGGGAAGAGGGACAAGCTCACATTCATAGCTATCTAAGGAGACAGGCTACAGGAGAGAGAAAAGAAGAATACGCTGATAACAGGTATAGAGCTTGGGGGCGTGGCTACTGCAGCCAGAGGGCTTGGTTCAAATCCTTGCTCTGCCACTTCCAGCTGTGTGGCTTTGAGCAAGTGAGGTCACCTCTCTGGGCCTCTCTTCCCCTTATTTCACAAAAAGGGAGATCATTCCAGACCCTCCTCTTGAGGACGTTTTGATGAGTGTTTTGAGGATGACAGCTGACAATACAGGTGGAGTATTTAGAATAGATACACAGAGAGCATTGGCCATTATTTTTAATTTTATTCTCTGGAGATTTCCTGAAGAGCGCTAGGCAGAGAGATGGAAAAATACTTGCTCATTTGTTCGACAGGTATTTCCTGAATGCCCGATGTGTGCCTGGCTCTGTTCTAGGTGCTGAAGATACAGAGATGAACAAAACGTATAATAAATCCCTTCCCTTGTGGAGCTGGAATTTTAGACAGATAGCAAATAAGATAGACAGATGAAGTGCAGTATGTCAGGTTGGGTTACAGGCTATCAAGAAAAAATAAAGGGGGACAGGGAGATTAGAGTGGTCAGGAGAGGCCTTTTGGAAGAGGTAACATTTGAGAAGAATCTGAAAGGATGCGTGCAAGAGGGAGGCTTGTAGGTATGTGGGGAACAGCAACCCAGACAGTGGGAACAGCCAGTGCAAAGACCCTGAGGTCAGAATGTGACTGGTGTGTCCAACGAACATTGAGGAGGCCAGAGTGGCTCTGGCGGATTGAGAGGGAGAATGGGAGGAGGTGAGGGACAATGCAGGACCCTGTGGGCCACTGGAAGGGATTTGGGTTGTGCTCTGAGTAAGTGGGAGCCATGGGAGGGCTTTGAGCAGAGGAGGAAATGATTTGACACAAGATCTAACAGGGACCCTCTGTCTTCCATGTGGGGGAACAGAGAGTGGGAGTTGAGGGCAGAAGCTTGGAGCCCAATGAGGTCAATGGGAGAGGTGATGGTGGCTCGGCCAGGGAGGCACAGAGAGGAAGTGTTGAGAAGTGGCTGGATGTTGACTGTTCCCAGAGCAGCAGAACGAGATTTCTAAAATAGCAATCAGATCATGTCACTCCTCTTGCTTAAAACTTTCTCTGATTCTCTGATTTCTCTGACCTCAGAATAAATCCCAAAACTTTACCGTAGCCTGCAGCTCCCTAGGGGGGATGTCTGTCCCCCTCCCTACTTCCTTGTGATCTCGGATCTCATCTGTCACTCCCCTCACCCCCCAATTACTCGCTCATCTCTAGCCATCCCGGTGTCCTTTCTGACCCTCAAATGTGCCTCAGGGCCTTTGCACTTGCTCTCTCCATTCCCTGAATCTCTCTTCTCTCCTTTTTTTTTTTATTTTATTATGTATATTTGAGATTTCCAACAGGATGTTATGGGATACGTATAGAGAGTAAAATCGTTACTATAATGAAGCAGATTAACATATCTATCATCTCACGAAGTTATTTTTTTGTGACAAGAGCAGCTAAAATCTACTTATTTAACAAAAATCCCTAATACGATACAATTTTATTAACTTTAGTTAGTCCTCATGTTGTCCATTAGATCTCCAAATTTGTTCATCCTACATATCTACCCCTCTGTATCCTCTGCCCTACATCTTCCCATCTTCTCTCTTCCCTCGGTAACCACTGTTTCACTCTCTGTGTATTTGACCGCTTTGAAAAAACACACTCCACATATAACTGAGATCATGCAGTATTTTTCTTCTGTGTCTTATTTCACTTAGCAGAAGGCCCTCCAGGCCCACCCATGGTGGGGCAGGTGGCAGGATCTCCTCTCTTATAAAGGCTGGATAATATTCCATTGTGTGTCTGTGTACACACACATACACATGCACACACACACACACCAGTTTCTTTATCCTTTCGTCCATTGATGGACGGCTCGGTTGTTTCCGTATCTTGGCTATTGCGAATGATGCCGCAATGAACATGAGAGTGTGGATATCTTTATGAGACGGTGATTTCATCTCCTTTGGGTAGATACCAGAAGCGGGGTTGCTGGGTCCTAGGGTAGCTCTATTTTCAGTTTCTTCAGGAACCTCCATACTGTTTTCTATAATGACTGTACCAATCCACGTTCCCACCAAAGGGTACCGTTTTGTCCACATCTCCCTGTTTATTTGTAAGGCTGGTTCCTAAGCACGTTTTAAGTCTCGGCCCCAGGGCCACATCGGGCCACACTTTCTGAGATTGCCCTTCCCATGCCGGGTCCTCTGTCCCACCTCTGTCTGTGTCCGCATTCCGCAGTGACACTGCTTGTGTATCAGCTTGTTCGCTAGACCCTGAGCTGCACAGGGCAGTGTCAGGCTTTTCCCTGCTGTGTGCGCAGGCTTGACGTATGGTGGACGGTACAGATGTGTGGATTCTTGTTGACAGGGTTGAGGCCATCTGGGGATGGGGACTCCATGAAGGAGCCTGGTGGGACCAGTCCAGAGCAGCAACGATGGGTCAGACAGACAGACAGACAGACCTGGGCTCTTCCCCAGTTCAGCCGCTCACTGACTGCCACCCTGGGCACATCGACCTTCCCTCTCTGAGCCTCAGTTTCCCTCCCTGGAAAATGGGCTGAACGACCGGACCACCACACGGGTTTAATCAAATGCACACGTTAATACCAAAGCCCAGGCTCCCTTGAGTTCCTGAATCCCTTCTATTTGCTGACATTCCTCCTTGCCCCATGAGAAAGAAAATGTAAAGACCAAAATTATTGTTAATATTTGTTGAGCACCTACTACGTGTCAGACACTGATCTAAGCAGCTATTAATTCTTTTTTTTTTTTTTTTTTTGAGATAGAGTCTCACTGTGTTGCCCGGGCTAGAGTGCCATGGCGTCATCCTAGCTCACAGCAACCTCAAACTCCTGGGCTCGAGCGATCCTCCTGCCTCGGCCTCCCGAGTAGCTGGGACTACAGGCTTGTGCCACCATGCCTGGCTAATTTTTTCTGTATACTTTTAGTTGTCCAATTAATTTCTTTCTATTTTTAGTAGAGACGGGGTCTCGCTCTTGATCAGGCTGGTTTCGAATTCCTGAGCTCAAACAATCCACCCGCCTCGGCCTCCCAGAGTGCTAGGATTACAGGCGTGAGCCACCGCGCCTGGCCAGCAGCTATTAATTCTGATTAGCACATGTTAACGCCTTTAATCCTCACAATAGCCCCGAGAGGTGGGTGCCTTTCTTCATCCCCGCCGAGGCACAGCCAGGTGGAAGAACTCAGACAGCATCTGTAGTCAGTAAGACCGTCAGGATTCAAACCCGGTACTCTGGACTCCTGCCACTGCTGTGCTGGCTCTCAATCAAGAGGCGACAGTGGGCAGTTGTGAGGATCCCTGCGTTCACTCACTCATTCACTCATTCATGCATATACAAGAGGCTCCTCTGTGGTAAGTGCTGGATACACACGGTGAGGCTGGTATGAAACAAGTTATCACACAGACAAACATTTCGTTGGAAAAACAACTGACTCAGGAAGAGGAGAATTGCCTTTATTTTCCAGACGAGGAAACTGAGGCTTGAAGAGGTGACATCTCCTGGCCCAAGTCAAACAGGGTCATCAGACTACAAACTGGAGTATTTATTTTATTTTTTTATTTCTATTTTTTGAGACAGAGTCTCACTCTGTTGTCTGGGCTAGAGTGCCGTGGTGTCAGCCTAGATCACAGCAACCTCAAACTCCTGGGCTTAAGCGATCCTCCTGCCTCAGCCTCCCGAGTAGCTGGGACTACAGGCATGAGCCACCATGCCTGGCTAATGTTTTCTATTTTTAGTAGAGACAGAGTCTCACTCTTGCTCAGGCTGGTCTTGAACTCCTGAGCTCAAGCAATCCTCCAACCTCGGCCCCCCAGAGTGCTAGGATTACAGGCGTGAGCCACGGCGCCCAGCCCATTTGTTTCTTTCTTGGTGCTCTATTCTGGATAATTTCTTCTGCTGTCTCCCTGCCATTTGCTCATTCTTTCTTTCTTTCTTTTTTTGAGACAGAGTCTCACTCTGTCACCTGGGCTAC
>NW_012149952.1:2881100-2886913 GCF_000956105.1 Propithecus coquereli
TTGAAAGCTTTTCCTAGGCATCCAGCCGATGTTTTCATTCACATTTCCCAGGTTATCTGAGGTGAGCAGCGTTTCTCATGTTAATTAGTCATTTGAACTCTCCACTGTGACCTCTTGGCTACTTTTTTTGATTAGTCATTTGAAGAGTCTAGTGTGGCTTCCAGGTTACTTCCAGGAATTCCTGAGGGAAGGTTTTTAGATGGTCAGCAAGGGTGACAAAGAGAAAAACCAGAAGAAGGGCTGGGAGGGGATTAGGGGGTTGAAAGGGGAGTGGTTCCCGGGAAACAATGCCTCATCCTTGCCAGGAGCGTAACTTAGGGGTCTGTTTAATTACACACGTGAATGCGACATCCTGAGAACATCCTGCCCCTCGCCTCCCTGTTTGCCTCTCCAGATTGTGAACAAAAGTTCTCTGAAAAGGAATTTGGAGGAAAGCCACTTTGCTCCAGAGAACAGAAAGGCTTCTGGTTTTTGTTTGTTTTGAGACAGGGTCTCTCTCTTGCCTGGGCAGTGGTGTCATCATAGCTCACTGCAACCTCAAACTCCTGGCCTCAAGGAATCCTTCCTGCTGCAAGAGTGCTAGGATTAGACGTGAGCCACCAAGCCACCTGGGCCAGCCACATGTTCCAGTTTTATAGCAAAAGTCCCCCCCAGGTTCCCAATCAGGTCCATTTATGGAAATGAAGGCTTGGAATTTGCTTAGTTCTGATTGGTTGATGCAACTGAGTTCTGATTGGTCGAGACAGCTGAGTCCTGATTGGTTGGTTCAGGTGCGTTCTGAAAGTCCCCCAAGTTAAAACAGAAGTGAGGGTTTTCAGGAAACTCAGAGGACTTGAGTGTGACCTCTAGTCAGCAAACGGTTGCTTGACTCTATTTTAAATTTAAATTTAGGCTCCCTTAGCTGCCCTGGATCCATCTTGAAGGATTGGCTCTCTCAGGTTCACGTTTGTTCACAGGTTCCATTTTTGCCTTTTTCTGTGCTCTATGCTGAGCTGTAGAGATTGCATCAACAGGGTCCGGATTGCTGTGGGCTTCAGCGAATGCCTGCCCACCCCCCAACAACCCCTGGAGGTCAAGGGATCGGTGTATTTTATTTTATTTTATTTTATTTTTTGAGACAGAGTTTAGCTCTTACGCCCGGGCCAGAGTGCCATGGCATCAGCCTCAAACTCCTGGGCTCAAGCGATCCTCCTGTCTCAGCCTCCCTGGTAGCTGGGATTACAGGCATGTGCCACCACACCCAGCTAATTTTTTCTATTTTTAGTAGAGATGGGGTCTCACTCTTGCTCATGCTGGTCTCGAACTCCTGAGCTCAAGCAATCCTCTGGCCTTGGCCTCCCAGAGTGCAGGATTACAGGCGTGAGCCACTCCGCCTGGCCCTTGCTTTCCTATAACTGCTTACTATTCAGGAGTCATATAGCTGATAGTCATAAAGATTCTTAGCTTTCTTCATTGCTTCCATAGATAACATCACTCTTGTGAAACCTAAGGCTAGTTTTTGAGCTATCTTCCAGGCCCTGCATTCCAGTGGATTGGCTGACCCACCCAAACCAGTGGCCCAGACCAAGGAACTAACTCAACTAGTCTTGTGACACCCACCCAAGAACTGACTGAGCACAAGAAGACAATTTCTACACCCCTGTGATCACACCCCAAACCCAGCCAATAAGCAGACCCGATTACCTGGCCCTTTGCCTGCCAAACTATCATTAAAAACCCTTTCTCCGAAATTCTTAGGGAGAGATTTGAGAATTTCCTCCCTTCTCCTCGCATGGTATCTATGATATTATTTCCTCCATTGTAACACCTGTTGTCACAGTGTATTGGCTTCCTCTTGAGCAGCAAGTAATGAGTCTGGTTGGGCTGTAACAGTTTGGTCAACACCTCTCAGACAGGTAAACTGAGGCTCACACCTGGCAATAATAACTAGAACCTAGAGAGCACCCAGTCTGTTCCAGGCTCTCTACTGAGCACTTTGTAAGCAGATAACCCGGTCTTCACAACAAGTCAAGAATGATCCCATTATACAGACAGGAAAACAGATTGGAGAGAATAGTTGCGTTTCTCATGATCACAATGGGAGCCAGTGACAAAGACAGGGTGACAAACACGGAGTCTCTGTTCTTAGCCATTAGGCCAGGACTTTCTCCAAGTTAACTCAATCTCGGGGGGAAAGGACTCCCTAAAGCCCACCCTGATTCTTCCTGGGGGTCTTGAGGCCCAGTGGCTAGAAGCTCTGGCCAGTTATTTGCCAGGAAAGGTGGGCAAAGCAGTGGTGGTCACTGTTGGGTCGGGTGAGGACCCCAGGCATGGGGGGTGCTGGGTTGGGATCCCACAGCTGGCAAGGTAGGTGTGGGGAGAGGATCATCCAGTCAGGGTGTGTGTCTTCCTGTGCATAGGCTCAGGAAGGAGGTTGCATGGCTTCAACCCCTGTAACTGGCTCCATGAACCCCTATATGGTTTTTGTAATCCTCTCCCCTAACTGACTACTTGACCCTTTAGTTGTTTCCCAGAAATGATGGACTCAAACTCCTGGCCTCAAGTGATTCTCTCGCCTCAACCTCTCTAAGTGTTGGGATTATAGGTATGAGCTACCACATTCATTCTGAAATGATGGATTTTCTCTAAAAAGGAGTTGAGATTCTGAAGGCCCCAGGGAAGACTTCCTGATGCCAAAATGCCCCATCCCCCACAACTTTCCCCCAATGCGTGTAGCCCCTTATGAGCTACAGTGTGACCTGCCCCAAGGCAGGGGGCCCCTCCTTTAAAAGCCCATGATATCCCTTAGTTGGAGATGGAGAGACGGATTTGGATTTGAGGTAACTTCTCCAGTTCTCCTGGCAAGACGTCTGTCATATTAAAATTTCCTTTCTTCCTTGGCAATCCTCGTAGTCTCAATAATCGGATTTTTGTGCAACAAGCAACTGGACCTAGACTGAACCCCCCTCGCGGTTTTGACAACGCCCCTAGTTGGTATCTCACTAGCTGTGTGACTTAGGGGGAAGTTACTTAGCGTCTCTGTGCTTCCTTTCCTTGTCTGTAAAATGGAGATAATCACAGTTTCTATATCACAGGGCACCGTGAGAATTCGGAGAGATGGTGCACATTAGGTGCTAGGCATAGAGCCCACCAAGTAATGGGGGCTTATTAAGGGGCTTATGTGACTTGATGTGTCATTCACAGTGCGTCCTGCGTGAGATTCCATCAGCTTCATTGTATGTATTATACATCCGGTGTGTGTTTGCCATCCTGAGCGCTTGGAGGAGCCACCTGGGTGGATACTTTCCGGATCTTCCACTCCCAGGACTAAGTACAAGATTACCCCTCTGGATCCTCTTTGCCACCCCTGCTGGCACCTCTGCCTGGGTTCCTAACCATGCCCTCTCCCCAGTCCTCTCCCCAGTCCTCCAATCCCAGAGCGAAAGTGCATTGGGTACTTGCCCTCTCCAGAAAGCCTGCGTCCCTTAGCCACGCCCACAAGCCTTGTGTCCCCGCCCCCTCGGCCCTCCATTCCCAGGCATAAGGACGTTAAGCCACGCCTCCCGGTCAATTCCAGGGCTAGGTCCGCCCCAATCCGTCGGCACAACGCCACGCCTCCTCTCCGCCCGCCCAGGGCTAGCCCCGCCCCCGCCCCGCCCCCCACCAAAGTCTAGCCCCGCCGGCTGCCCACCCCGGTCTAACTCCCCACCCTGCCTCGTCAATGCCCTAGGTGTTGGACAGTCACTAAATTGTGGAGGGATGTCGGTCCTGGAGTTTTATGTGCTCCCAGAAAGCTCTTGCCGTGGCGGGCATTGGTGAGGTACATCCTGTCCCAGGGCCACATGAATCTCCGGGCGGGGTTGGGAAAGGTAGGCAGAAGCATCGAGGATCACGTGACTCAGAGACCTCTGCCCATCCCCACCCCCTTTATCCATAAGTGATCTCTTTCGAAAGCATCTCCGGGGATGGACCCTCTGGTGGAGAAAAGAGCCGAGGCCCCTGGGGCCGTGTGTGCTACTCCTCACCAAGGGCCACCACCTTCATCCTCAGAGCTCTGCTCAGATCTGTAGCAAGAGAGGAAAGGGCTAGGTTTCGTGTCTTTTTTTAATGAGGAGTAGTTTGGAGTTGGATAGCACCCCTCCCCTTATCTTCAGGATACAAAACATAAAAAGAAAAAATATTAAAGAGGAAAAGAAAGAAAATGACACCATCTATTAACGACAACAAATGGACTACATTCAGGTATTGCCAACAACCACCCGGGGGTGGGGCAGGGCTCACTAAGTGAAGAGAGAAGGGAAGGATGGCTCGGGGTGGGGGTGAGGAGGGGGCTTCTGGGCCGCGCCTTCAGCCACCCCTCCCTGGGTTTCTGTAGTATTGGTTCACTGTTTATGTCCCTTTGGGACTCCCATCCCTCCAGGTATCTGTCCTCCCTGTTGTCTATGCCCCGCTCTCCTGGGTCTCTGTTCTCCCTCTCTTGGTCTGTTTCCCTCCCTCTCTATGGTTCTCGGCCACCACCTTGGACTCTGACCCTCTTCTCTCTTGGTCTCTCTGTCTCCCTCTCTCTGGGTCTGAATCACTGTCTCTCTGTCTCTGTCTCTTTCTCTGTGGGGCTCTATCTCCCCCACCTTGGTCTTTGTCACCTTCTCTCTCTAGATCTCTGTCCGTCCCCCCCCCCAGACTCTGTCCCTCTCTCTGAGTCCCTCTCTCATTCTTTCTGCTCTATGTCCATTTCTCTCTGTCTCTGAGATTCCCTGCTTTCTCAGTCTCTCTCTGCCATCTCTCTGGACCTTTGGCCATGGTCCCTTCTTAGTCCCCCAACCCCAGGGCCAAAGACTGTCAAGCCTTGTTTCTTCCCATTGATTCCAGGGCTGTTAGTCCCATTCTTCCTGTCCCAAAGCCACCTCCTGCATAGCTGGGAAAGGCCATGAGACTAGTGTTTGCCAATGGAAGATTAGCAGAAGTGGCATCTGTCACTTCACCTTCCCCTTCCTTAGGCAGCATGTGTTGAAGATGGTGCAGCCCCAATATGGACATCTCCTGCCGTAGACTCCCATTGTACGGTACACATCAGAGTTTATTTGTTGCATCAGCTAATGTTACCTTACCTAATATCACACTCAACCTACGTTCCTGTTCAGAAAGCTGACAAGGCACCAACAATACAATTTCTGAACCTTCTCTCACATCCATCTCCAAACTCCATTAGTCCTGACTAAATTACAACCTTAACCCAACCCATACCCTGCCAAAAGCCAGGTCAACACTTAAAGGTCATCCTACCCCAATGCTAGTCTTAACTCTACCTTTGGTCTAACCTGACTCTGACCTTAGCTATTTCCCTAACTCGATCTCCCTTATACACCTAACTCTAACTTTGTCCTTAACCCCAACACTGTCCCCAGTCCTAAACCTATGGCCCGTTCTTACCCATGATTTCAATCTTGACCTAATTCTATCTCTTATGACCCTGACCCTGATGCTATACCCCAAGCCTAAACCTTAATTGTGGCCCTGAGCATAGATTCACCCTGACCTTGATCCTAGCTATAATCCCAATTCAGTCCTGAGTCCAAACCTAGCCATGACTTTAGCCATAATCCTAGCCTTGATTTTGATTCTGGCTATAACCAGAGTCTTAACTCTATACCTAATCTTTGCCGTGATCTCATAATTGACCCTAACCTTAACCATGGCCAAAACCCAAACATCAAGGCTAGTTTGTCATCTTTACCTGAATCTTAACCCTGTCCTCAACCCAATGCCAAAGTCTCTCGATACTGATTGCTACTGATCCTTAACTTTAGCCCTAAGCTTATTCTTAATTTCTAATC
>NW_012149952.1:2887253-2901604 GCF_000956105.1 Propithecus coquereli
GTCCCTCTGCTCCAACCTCTTTTGCCCCCTTGCTGTCCCACACATGCTTCGGGCACATCCTACCTCAGGGTCTTCGCACTTGCTGTTCCCTCTACCTAGACGGCTCTTTCCCCAGAGAGCCACATTGTCACTCCCACCCTTTCTTCAGGGCTTTACTCACATGTCACGTGTTCAGTGAAGCCTTTCCTGTCCGCTTTATTGAAGATTGCAATTCCCCTCTCTTCCAGCACTCTCTATTTCCCGTGTCTGCCTCATTTTCCTTCATAACATGTATTATCATCTAGTGTACTATATTCCTGATTCATTTATTTTGTTTATGGTTTATTTCCCCCAGGAGAGTATCAGCTCCCCGGGATAGGGAAATTCGTTGTCCCTTTTATTCCTTGATGCACCCTCAGTGTCTAGAATAGTGCCTGGCACATAGTAGGTGCCTAATAAATATTTTTGAATGACTAGGTTCTTCCTGAGAAGATGCACCTCCAAACCCAAACTTAATCGACCCCTGTGGCCACTCCAGCTCTAGCCAGGAACTCACCAGACTCTTCCTGTGTATGTTGCCCACCTGCAGGGGTGGGATCTTCCCAACCTGGCTATGAAAGGCCAAAGCTTGGGTCCTCTTCCTGGCTTGTCTGCGGAACCGGGGGGCACCCATGTCTTCCCCCTCCCTCCTCTCCTCCCCTGCGGCTCTGAGCCTCCGGCTCAGCTGAGAATGGGATGAGGGTCGAGAGGGAGACTCACCTCAATAGTGGAGCTGGAACTGAGGACAGGTAAAGGTGAGGCAGGGGACTATGAGGACTGGCGCTGGGCATACAGCCATGACCAAGAAAAAGGACAGAGAAGGCCATAGAGAGGGAAGAACTCAAATAAAACCGGAAAGTGAAAAAGAGGCAAAAAAAAAACAAACCCCAAGGAGACAGAGACGCACAGAGAGAAAGACCAAAAGTGAGCAATGAAATAGAGATGGACAGAGAGAGAGAGCGTGCAACAATGGGGAGGAAGAGGGACCCCTCAAGATCGATTCCACTCTCCTAGGGCACCTTCCCGTGCCTGCAGGAGCTGGAAGGCTAAAGAACTACATTTCCCAGAATGCCTTGTGGCCAGGGTTCTGGACAGAGGCTAGGTCCCACCAATCAGATGTCTTCGCGGGAAGCTTGAATTTCTAACCAAAGTAAGCGGGGAGAGAGGCAGCCTCGAGATGGCTCCTCTGCCCGTGCTGTCCCCACGGCGCGGTGCGGTCGGTCGTGGAGCCGGCGGCCGCCTTCCTGATCGCGCAGGGGGAGCAGCAGTTCCTGGGCGGATCTTTCTGGAAGCTGGATGTTGGGAGTGCCCTGGAGGCTCAACCTAGAGACTGTTTCTTCTGAGAGGCTCTGTGTCCCTTAATAAGTCCCTTTCTGCTTACACTGTCCCGAGCGGATTCCGTTCGCTGCCATTGGGCGATGATGGGCGCGCAGACAGGGAGAAAGAAATGCGGACACGGGCAGAGACAGGGAAAGTGATTCAGGGAGGCACACAAGAGACCCCGTGCCCCAGGAGAGACAACCCTGCAGAGATACAACGGGATGGACGTGCAGGAAAAAGAAGTGACGCATGGAGAAAGACCTGGTGAGGCAGACACCCAGAGAAATACAGAAGGTAAACTGAGGCAGAGAGCAGTGAGAGGCAAGGGCAGGGGCCAGAAACTGACACAGAGACCTCAGAATGCTGGCATAGGGGTGCTGGTAGAGAGGACCCTTTAGAGACTAAACTTCTCCGGAAAGCATAGCAGTTGAAGTTAGGAGAACGGAGGGGACTTCGGAGAAGTCCCTGGCTTGCCAATATCACGGCCGATGGAGCATTCTGCCAGCATAACGTCTCTTTTTCCCAGTGCCTACTCCCAGCCCCAAGCTTCAGCAGCTCTGACCGAGGAGGGGGTAGTGTCCCCCAACGTACTTCCTACTCTCCATTCACTTGCCCCTCAGGCCTTGCTCCCCCCAAGCCACCCCCCCTTGATGACTCGGGAAGGGGTGAGAACAGCGACTGCTCGACCCCTCTTGATGTCTGAGGCACATTCCAGGGGTAGCAGAAGACTGAGGAACTAAGAGGAGTGGGGGGGACAGAGGGACTGCGAGAGGGAGACTGAGGGCAAAAGAGGGGGAGCTTAGGGACAGAGAGGGAGGAGAGGATGAGGCAGAGAGAGGGGAGACCGAGGGACATGGAGAAAGGAGGAGCAGAGAGAGGGGGACAGAGAGGAGCTTTGGAAGGGCGGAGTCGCAGCTGTGAGCCAGGCATGCCCAAGTCCGGGCTCCAGCTGGTGGACTTCGATGCCCCGGCTCGTCTGACCGGTTCTCCCGGCTGTATTGTCGCCCTCAGATTCCCTTTTGTTCTCCGCAGTCTAGGGTTCCAGATAAAGTACAGGACACCCAGTTGCATTTGAGTTTTAGATAAGCAACGACTAATATTTTAGCATATAAGATGGACCCAATATTGCATGGGACATGCTTATACTTTAAAAACATTCTCTTTTTAATCTGAAATTCAAATTTTACTGGGCATACAGCGTTTTCATTTGCTAAATCTTGGCGACCTCGTCTCCATCACTTTCCTGTTTCTGCCTCTTTTCCATTTCCTGTTTGTGCTTGTTTCTCCCTCTCTTCTGGTCCGTTTCTTTTTTTCTTTTTTTTGAAACAAGGGTCTCACTCTGTTGCCCTGGTTAGAGTGCAGAGGGGCTCACAGCAACCTCCAACTCCTGGACTCAAGCGATCCTCCTGCCTCAGCCTCCTGAGTAGCTGGGACTACAGGCACACGCCAGGATGCCCAGCTAATATTTCTATTTTTGTAGAGACGGGGGTCTCATTCTCGCTCTCGCTCAGGCTGGTCTTGAACTCCTGAGCTCAAGCGGATCTTCCTACTTCCCAGAGTGCTAGGATTACAGGCGTGAGCCACTGTGCCTGGCCTGGTCCATTTCTTCTTTCCCTATTCTCCTCCCTCTCTTAATGACCTGGCTCCAATGTGCAGAGCCACCCTGAGACCCCCAGGTCCCCAACCTCCCTTTTTCCCCCTTCCTAGTGCTGTTTCTAGGTTTTTTTCTCTCTTCCAGGCGGCAACTTCTCTTCTTTCTTCATCTCTTTCCTCATGGAGGGCCTCACCCTTGCAATTCTCTTCACATCCCACCCGCTGCTCACGGGCAAGGTTTGGGGGCTTCCAGGGAGCCACCAATCTCCCGTTACTCACCTTCATCCTGACCTCATCTCCTTTTCTTTCCATCTCCTGGGCCAGAGAGGTCATGAAAGTTTCCCAAAGTCACACAGCAGAACAGAAACTAATTCCACCCTCGCCTCCCAAATCCCTTACAGGTTCCCAGTTTCCCGGTGGAAAATTCTTCCACTCTTTGTGAAAATGGCCTGGCTTGACCATATTTCTGAATACCGGGCAATACACAGGCCGGGACCGGTCGTGCCTGCGGTTCACAGGATGGTAGACTTCAGAGCACCTGCTGTGTACTGAGAGTGGGGGATATGGCTTGGGGACTGTAAATACGAGAACAGTGACTTGGCGTGGTCGTCACCATATCCCTAGGCCTGAGAACACAGCAGGTGCTCAATAAATGTCTGTCGAATGAATGAATGAAGGAAGGAAGGAATGAATAAACACACCCCAAGCAGTTGGGGACTCATCTCCATGTTGGCCCTTCTCTTCATCCCCCTGCTCTTTGTCACTTTCTCCTGGCTTCAGTCCTTTCTCTCCTCCCATGTCCCTCTGTGTTTCTGTCCTCCTTTAGATCGTGTCATTGTTCCTGTTCAGCTGGACGGGTCTCTGGTGACCCCCATGTGCTGAGCATTCCCTCTATAGTAGGTACTGATGGGGCGATTTGAATATTCCAGAAGTTTCGTAGGGTGTTTTCCAGATGTGGAGATTGAGACCCTGAGAGAAGAAGTGAGGTGCCTTGGGCCACCCCACCCGGCTTTTGTCTCTTCCTCTGGAACCGCATCCTTCCTTCCACTGGGCTTCTACTCCAGCCACCCAGCCACATCTCTGACGCTTCCAAGATACAAGGCTATTAGTTTCAAACATTTACTCAGGGGCTGCAAACTCTAATATGCCCAGGGGCTAGGCACGTGCCACCAATGAGCAGTGCAGGGTGGGAAGGGGCTGAGGCTGCCTGGCCTGGGTGAGGGTCAGTGGCTGCCTCATGCCAGCCCATTACTGCCAGGGAACAATTGCAACCAAAGATGTCCCTCAGCACTTGTCAAGAGGGTGTCACAACCCATGTTTTCAGGAGTCTCCCGATGTTTAAATACTGGTGACAAATTCACACAAAACACTGTCTGGGGCAGGTGAAATTATGTGTGTCACACCCATCTGCCGGCCGATGATGTGCCACCTCTGAATTGTTTTTAGTCACACGTGCCAGGCTCTGTGCTAAGAAGAATTTCCAGGCCAGGCGCGGTGGCTCACGCCTGTAATCCTAGCTCTCTGGGAGGCCGAGGCGGGCGGATTGTTTGAGCTCAGGAGTTCGAAACCAGCCTGAGCAAGAGCGAGACCTTGTCTCTACTAAAATTAGAAAGAAATTAATTGGACAACTAAAAATATATAGAAAAAATTAGCCGGGCATGGTGGTGCATGCCCGTAGTCCCAGCTACTTGGGAGGCTGAGGCAGGAGGATCGCTTGAGCCCAGGAGTCTGAGGTTGCTGTGAGCTAGGCTGACGCCACGGCACTCTAGCCCGGGCAACACAGTGAGACTCTGTCTCAAAAAAAAAAAAAAAAAAGAATTTCCAGATTCCAGTAGAATGTGTGCTCCATAAAGGCAGAGATACCTGGGTCTATTTTGTTCATTGCTTTTATCTTTAGCACCTAGAATAGCACCTTACACAGAGTAGGTGCTCAATATTCTTTTTTTTTTTTTTAAATGAATAGTGTATTGAATCTAAGCATAAACCATGTGACGGAGAGATACCATTTTAAAAAACTCCCCATTTTACAGATGGGGAGATGGAGGCTCAGAGAGGCAAAGTCTCAGGGTAACATAGCAGCTCCGGGATCTAAACCCGGGTCTCACCTGACTCAAAAACCTTAATCCTGGGCCATCCTGATTCTACCTGGGGTCGCGTGTTTGCAGCGTTGCACGCAGGGCTGTGTCCGGGAGCCTGTCTGTGGGACCATGACGTCTCCACGCGTGTGTGGTGGTGGCGGTGGTGGCTCTGTTGGTTGGACACTGAGGCCCTGGAAGGGAAACCTGGGACACTGGCTCCCCTCTGCCGCATTTGCCGTAGGTGCTCACCCAGTCCACAGAGAACAGTCCACCTCTGCCCTCCTCCCCAATCTGGGACCATCCTCGGGGTCCCCCCACCCTCCTCCCCTAAGTCCCCAGAACCCTGGGGGAAAGGGAGAAAGAAATTTAGGATGAGGGTGGAGGTGCAGGGAGGAGGGAGAGGGAAGGGGATGGGTTAAGAAGGAGTGTGTGATGTCAAGCAAAAAAGACAACATTAGACACAGATGCTGAGATGGCGTTTATCGCGGCAAAAAAAGGTGAAGTCGCCGAGGGAGAAGGGGTGGGGGAAGGGGGTGTGGTGGGGGCTGGAGTGGGGGCCATGGAAGCTAATACATGGTGCACTAGGTCACACAACGGACACTGGGGGTGGGTGAGTGGGTGGGGTGGGCGCGGCCCAGGCATGGCGATGGGGGGAGGGGGGAGGAGACGGCAGTGGCCCCAGCCAGGAGCTTCTGGAGGTGGTGGGAGGAGGTGGGCGGCGTCTCTGGTCGCAGAGGATGGAAGGAATCAGTTAGAGGGGTTGAATGGAGGCACTGGAGGCATGGCCACATCCCAAGACACGGAATGCTGGAGTGTCGCAGGACAGGCAGGAGCCAGCCTGGGGCTTGGGCCTTTTAATCTAAGGAATGGGGAGAACCAAGGTACCTCAGAGGTCCTCCAGTTTCCCCATTTGCCAAGAGAAACAAGCCTGGGGAGAGGCTAGCTTAAGGTCCTAAGGACTTAGCAGTCAGTTCTCCAGAGACAGCCCTACAGCCTCCCCGACTCCCTTTCTTCTCCTACCCTGTCTGTCTCCAGCAGAGAAAGGGGGAAGAGAAATTCTAACTCCTTTGATTTTACCATTATCTCACTGAGGCTCCTCAGGGAACCTGGAGGATTAACCCATTTCATAGATGGGCATAACTGAGGCATCCTGTCAGACTACACCTTACCATGCCTCTCCCACCTCCCTGCTGGGGGATCTATCTGTCCCTAGGAGTAATACTGGTATCTTGAAACCCTTAGCACTGGCGGAAGGTGAGGGGACACACTTTGGGACTCTTCCAAATCGAATCGGGGGTGTGGGCCATGCCTCCAGTGGCCTGAGATGCCAACACAAAGAAAAAAAAAGACTCCCCACGTCCCCTGGCTCAAATCCAGTAGAAAAGTGACTATTTACAATGAAGGCGTGGGGAGTGTGTGGGGGGGCACAGGAAGGAGTGGGGCCAGAGTGGGCGGCTCCACTTGAGGGAGGCCACGCCCCTGGACCCGCCTTTTAAAGGGACAAAGCCAAACAGCATAGATATTTATAGAGGATCTCTATCCCCAGGGCTAGGCGGCCCCTAGTGGGGAGGGATGGGGGTGGGGCATGGGATGGGGTGCGGGTAGGGAGGCATGGGCGGTGGGAGGAGATGGAGGAAAGGCAGCAACTGCCCCTAGCCTCCCCCCTCCCCCCTGCCGGACACACAGTTTTCCGTGGGATGAACACAGAAAGGGTTAATCAAAAAGAGTTCGATGAGCGAGTCTGACGGTCGAGTGGGGCGGGCTGGAGCAATGAGGCCGCAGGTCCTGGTGGCCGGTGGTGATGGAGTCACTTAGAAGATGAGAGGTTGGTGGTTTTGGGGGGGGTAGGGTGGGTAAGAGGGGTGGGGGAGGGGGGGTTAGGCAGTCCCCCCCCAATTATCTCTGGGAGACAAGAGTGTCCTGGACTGGCTGAGAAGGGATTAAAAACCAGCAGCCTTCACCACCACTACCCCCAACAGATTCTTTTCCCATTTCCCACCCTGCCACCCAGCAGTCCCCAAGGCGACCAGACCGGCGAGGGGAGGGGGCACCGAGATGGCCCATACACACCAGCAGCGGCGCCAAGGACAGAAGCCCCCTGCCCCATGGCCTCGAGACCGCTGACTGCAGTGGAATCGGATCGTGATAGCAGGCCTGGGTGTTGCGACTCCAGTAAACCAGTGTCTCCAGCCTGCCGTGCCCCAGCTTGGGTATCACGGCCCCATTCGCCCCATGGCGACATCCAGTTTTCAGGCTTTCACGACAGCCAGCCTCGGTTCTGGATGGCCAGGCACGTGTGTGGCACACAGGGAAGGCCCACCTGGCTGCCAGGACAGGTGTGCACCCAGTCAGCAGCCTGGACGCCATCCTCATCGCCACCTCGTTAATATTTTTGCCACATCTAAGTCTACCACAACCTCTAATTCTCGTCTTGAAACAGCAATGATCAACACAGGGGAACGCCTCTCATTTTCCAAATGGGTGGCCACCAACCAGAAACAAAGTAAGAAGGAGGGTGTGGGATGGAGGAATAGGCAGGAGAAACAGAACAGGGGGGATACTGAGGGGTTTGGTGGTCAAGAGGGGAGAAGAAATACCACTGGGAGATAAGTGGTACCATATTGTTCCAAGCACAGGTCCCCAGCCATCTATAAGTCAGCTCTCACAAAGCTCCGTTTGGGAAGCCCAGAATTCCCACCCATAAGTCCAGGGCAGGCGTTAGGGCAGATATGAAAGACGGCAAAATTGTTGCCCTCTGATCCCCGCCCCTCCTAATTATTGCAGTGAAGCTGCCTTGCCCATATTCAGATGCTGGGACAGGGCAGAAGGTGGCTGGGCAGGTTGGCTCAGAACCCCCTGGGATGGGGGATGAAGAAGGTGAATTTGGCACATTGAACCCCTTCTTCTCATAAGTGCTTTTGAGGTCCTCTCGCATCCAGTTAGTACCACCCCTTGGCCCAGCAGAGGGGGGGTTGAGCTCATCTCTCCCTCCCCAATTTCCATAGATCTGCCTGAAAGAAAGCAAGTGGGGGTTCTTCCCAGCTGGTGGAATTTGGGAGGATCCAAAAGGGTAGGGGTTAGCTGAAAAGGAGAGTTTTTTTTTTCTTTTTTTTTCTTTTTTTTCTTACAAAGATTCTAAGAAAAACTCAGGGCAGGAGGGTTGAGGAAGGGGGACCCGATTTAGCTCAGTGTCCACAGACTTTTTTCAATGCCTCTAGGGACCTCCTCAAGGAGAGAGGGTCCCGTTTCCTCCCCTCTGTCCAAGGTCCTCTCTCCCCAGAGCGGCTCAGTTCCAAGGAAGTTTGGCACTTTTTTTTTTTTTTTTAAATGGGGAAACTGGGGAGAGAGCGTTGAGAGAGCTGAGGAGAGGAGGAAGACAGACATAGACAAAGATTGAGACAGGACAGATACCAGCTGGCGTCACGGAGAAAAATAATAGAAAGCCATTAGGAACCAGGGAAAGAAAAAACAGAAAACACATGGGGAAGGTATGGAAGCTGGAGGGCAAATGAGAAGGAACAGGGAGACAACTGAATGCAGCAAACACTTATTAAGCACCTACTGGGTGCTGAAAAGCAGGGTGCAAGGAGGCCACTCAGAGTCTCTGAGATCTGATTGGCTAATAGGGAGAAAGGGCGGGGGGAAAAAAGAGGCGATGGGTTTTTCAATAATCCCCGTCCCTGGCCTCACATCTATGTCCCTTCTGGACAAACTGCAGCACAAAAGATTGAGGTCAGATTGCAGAAGGGACTTCCAAGGGATGTCGAAGATGATGGAGTGAGTTTCCCAGGGGAAAATGGGGAAAGGTGTGTGACTCTTCACTCACCAACATGGTGAGTGAACTAGCTCACTGAGCTAGCAAATACCTTTCAGATAGCCCTGGCTGGCGGGGTAGAGGGTCCCCGAGAAATGTGAATAGGGAAGGGTTGTCACACAGGCACCACAAAGGAACACTTTTCAGGAGGCCCAGCCTCCAGAGAGGTGTCTGTGTGAGAGGAGTCCTGGACCCCGCTGATCGGGACCCAGACTCCAGGAACGCGCCTACAGAAAGCTGGACAGCGCTGCAAGCTGAGGATGCAAATGATATGCAAATGACATCTCTCATACCCCCCCTCCCCGCTCCCAGACCTTACAGCACCTCTCCCTGGCTCCTTCCCCGCCTCATGGGGGCCTGGAGGGTGGCAGGGGGATATTCCAGCTAGATACTGTAATACTCGCTTGCAGGCAGAGATACTGGGAATACTGTAAGGTCTTTTGAGAGGTGGAGGGGAGCAACGGCCCACACAGCCACCCCCACCTCCAAACCCCCAGAGCCCCCGGAACTGTGGAAGATATGTACAAAGTTACATCAAGAATTGTTTTGGCACTCAGATCTCCATCTGGGTTCAGTCTGGAGATTAGGGGTGGGGGCAGCAGCGATGGGAGGTGGGGAATGGGAGAGGGGGGAATGGGGCCTGCCCTGCACCCTGGAGATGACGAGGGCATGGAAAAAGTCACCCCGGTGCCCAAGCTACAGGCTCCCATGGGGTGGAAGGGCCGGGGTGGGAAATTCAGTGCAAGGTACCTCGAAGGCTATTGCTTTCTAGGGATTTTCACATTTTGATTTGGGGGTGTCTCTCTAGCAAGGGGTAGGGGTCTCCCAGGCTTTAGGGGTAGGAATTGTCTCTGTGGCTTTTCTTCCCTCCTTATTCGGGAGAGAGACAAGGGGGCTGGATTCCCCAAAGCCATGGAGAAGAGAAGGGTCTGGAAGACCTAGGAGGGGGGCAAATGGGGGAGAGGATGGGCATGGGGTGCCCCTCCCCCAGAGATGCTGATGATGGAACCAGGGCACTGGGGGCCCTGCTTTGGGTCGGAGGGAGTGGAGGTGGTCTCCAACGGGGAGGGGGCGATGGATGGGGTAGAGGTGCGTCAGCTATCCTAGTCTACAGGGTTGTCAGGTCCTGAAATCTCAGTCTGTCATCAGGTCCTTAGAGCTAACCACAGTCACAGTGCTCAGGGAGCCACTCCCAAACCAACTCTCAGGGCTGCCTCGCTTGTCAGACTTCATCAGAACATTCTAGTTCTTCAGAGCCCACAGTGAGCACACCAAAGCGTCCTGATCCATCAGACACCACCGGAGTATGCCAGCGTGCCGGATGCCACCAAGCCAATCTAATCTATCAGAGCACACAAAGCATTCCAGCCCAAGGGACCCAACCATGGCTCACTGAACTCTACACCGGGCCACACTGGCCTGACAAAGCCACCGCACGTCTGGCTCACTGATTCAATGAAACAAAGCCACGCAGACACGGGCATGCACACAAAAGGTGGGGGTGGGTATGAGGGGCGTCTTAACTTAAACAGTATTTTTCCCTAACTCCATCTCCGCCCGCTCCCTGCCAGGGCAAGCGCACAGACTTGGTGTGTTTGGATGGAGATGACCCTGCCAGTACTGGGTTTTCCCCCGTAGAGTCCTCCAGATCGGATCCAAGTCCTGACCTTTATCCTTTTCCTGGACAGACCCCCACCAAAGAGGGGAGTGGGTGGAGAAGGAGGGTCAAGGGGCTAGGCACGTCCAAAACAGGAAGTACCTGCTTCGTCCTAATGACGTCACAGGAAGTGATGACTTCGAGGCACCTCAGGAAGTACATGTCCCTATGATATCACCAAAGTGACCTTCAAGGAAAGGCTCACTGAGACATCATGGGAAGTACCTGTTTCTCTTATAATCACAAGAAGTGACCACTGGGGAACTGCTTCCTGTGGCATCATAAGGAGTGCCCAGAAGCACCCCAGAAAGTCTTGACTCAGTGATATCACAACAGGGACCTTCATTCCCATTACTCCAGGAAAAGCCACCGGCGACACCCTGGCAAGTTGCTCCAGCCTCTCACAAGAGTCTTGCCCACGGGACTGGCCCGATCCCAGCGCTGGCCTCATTCCCAGCAGAACCAGCCCTGCCCCCCATACAACCTGACAACAAAAGAGCAAAAATTCCCACCTAGGAGGGACAACTCCCTCCGGTGGGGGGAGAGTAGCTGCGAAAATCTGCGGAACTCTGGGGTCCCTGCTCCAAATGCCCCATTTCGGCTCAGACTCCTTTGCTACCTCTACTCCCACCGCTTCCCTCGGATCTGGAACTGAAAGCAGAGAGGTGGGGTGTTGTGTTTTGGGGAGGCCCCCTCTTTCCGGGTGACCCTGAGGCTCCCTCCCCTCCTCCCATATGGAAACAAAAACTTATAAAGGGGGAAAAAATCCTTACCCCAAAAAAAAAAAAAAAAGGAGGGAAAGAAAGAGAAAATAACGCTTTGTTTTCTATTAAAATCAACAAAATGCAATATATACAGATATCACACAGACCTGGGCCCTGGGAGAGGAGGGTCAGGCCCAGCCAAGCACAGGGAGGGAGGAAGGAGGGGTCAGTTCAGGGCTGGGGAGGGGGCTTCTGAGCCCCGTCCCCAGCCATCACTCAATCCTGCCTATGACTACCAAGAGGGGAGGGTGCAGTCAGGCCTACCCCAGCCCCATCCCAAGAGCAGCAGGACTACACCCAGCTGAGGTCAGGAGTTGGGGGCAGGAGGAGGAGGAGGGGGAGGAGGCGGGAGGAGGAAGGGGGGGAGCACACACCACAGGCCTCATCCCACTTTCTGGGGGTTTGAGGCCCTCACTCCCTGCTCGTAGGTGACCCGCTGGCTGATGAGGTATTGAGCGGCTTGCGTGGCCGCGGGGCTGCCCGTGATGGTGACCCGCCGGTTCCGCGTGCCTGGCAGGAACTCGCCCTTCTTGGAGATCTGGATGCGGGCGCCCGTCAGCTCCTGGTACTCCACCAACGTCTTGCCCCCCTTGCCCAGGATGGCCCCCACCAGGTTCTCAGGCACCGCAATCTCCACCAGCTCCTTGGCACTCTCGGCTGCCAACTTCTCTGCCGTCAAGAAGCCCCCAGCCGCCCCCGCCGCGGCCGCAGCGGCCACCAGCGGGCCACCCCCTCCGCCCGCCCCGGCCCCGGCCCCCGCCCCGAGGTAGCCGTTGGCGGCCGCAGCCAACGCAAAGGAGCCCAGGGCCCCGGGTGGCGGGGGTGGCGGCGGGGCGGCCCCTCCGGCGGGCCCGGCCCCCGCGTCCCCCGCGTAGGAGGCCAGGAGGTTGGCCGCGGCGGCGGCGGCAGGGTTGGCCCCGGCGGCCACGGCGGCCAGGACGCCGGAGGCCGCGGCCGAGTTGAGGCCCAGGCCCAGGGAGTTGGTGTTGTAGCCGTAACTGGCCAGCGTGTTGAGCGCCGTGCTGATGGCCAGCAGGTCGGTGCCCGAGAAGGCAGGCAGCGCGGCGGGGAAGGCTCCCACGCCCGCCAACCCGGCGGGGCCCAGCAGGCCCGAGGCGGCGGCGGCCGAGGCGGCGGCCGCGGCGGGCAGCACATCGGCTGGGCTGGCGTACGGCGAGCCGGTGGGGTTGGAGTTGGCCACGGGGCCAGCCACGTTGGCGTAGCTGATGTTGAGGCAGCTGCTGCTCTGGGGGTCTTCCTGTACCTTCTGCACGATGGCGCTCACGGCCTTGTGCACCTGCTCGGGCTCCCCGCTGACCGTCACCACGCGCTCCTGCAGGTTGATGCCCTCGGGCTTCTGGGACAGCTGCACCCACGCGCCTGACTGTTCCATCACGGCTTTCACCGTCGCGCCCCCCTTGCCGATGATCAAGCCCGCTGTGCTGTTGGGCACGATCAGCTTGGCCTGCGTGGGGAGCGAGAGGGAGGGTCTTTAGGGTGGCTGGAGGCTGCGCAGGCTCAAGTCATCCCCCGCCCCTCCTCTCCTGCGTCCCAAATCGAGCCCAGCACGCCCCCTTGCTATGCACCTGCGTGGTCCCACTGGTCGTTAAAAATATTGAAATAGGCCGGGCGCGGTGGCTCACGCCTGTAAGCCTAGCACTCTGGGAGACCGAGGCGGGCCGATTGTTTGAGCTCAGGAGTTCGAGACCAGCCTGAGCAAGAGCGAGACCCCGTCTCTACTAAAATTAGAAAGAAATTAATTGGACAACTAAAAATGTATAGAAAAAATTAGCTGGGCATGGTGGCGCATGCCTGTAGTCCCAGCTACTCCGGAGGCTGAGGCAGGAGGATCGCTTGAGCCCAGGAGTCTGAGGTTGCTGTGAGCTAGGATGACGCCACGGCACTCTAGCCCGGGCAGCACAGTGAGACTCTGTCTCAAAAAAAAAAAACATATTGAAATAGTTCCTCAATGGAAAATGAATAGCCACGATTCCAGGTCCCCTCAGGAGCTCCTCAGCCATCCTCTCCCATGTCCCTGGGACTGCCAATACCTCCCTTGCATCCAGCACCTAAAAGCTTGATGGCTGACCCAGTGGGGGCCGCCAGGATCCTGCTCCAGCTTGCGCTGGTGCCCGTGCACACCTGCTAGCATTAGGTGCTCTGACTTCCAGCCCCGGAAAAGGCTTCAGTAGCCTCACTTTATAGATGACGCCTAAGAGGTCCCTCCCAGAGCCAAGGAGCTGAAATCTAGGCTTCAACCTGATCCATTATGCTCCCCGGTCTATGAGTCTATGACATTGTTTCCTTTTTTTTTTTTTTTCCCTGAGAAAGGGTCTCACTCTGTCACCTGGGCTAGAGTGCCATGCTGTCATCATAGCTCACAGCAACCTCAAACTCCTGGGCTCAAGTGATCCTCCTGCCTCAGCCTCCAGAGTAGCTGGGACTACAGGCGCCAGCCACGACACCCAGCTAATTTTTCTATTTTTAGTAGAGACCAGGTCTTGCTATGCCATCCAGGCTGGTCTCGAACTCCTGAGCTCAAGTGATCCTCCCGCCTCGACCTCCCAGAGTGCTAGGATCACAGGCATGAGCCACCATGCCTGGCCTGTCTCCTCCTTTAACCTCTTTATCGTTATGGGGTGAATTGTGTACCCCTCAAATTGATACGTTGAAATCCTAATCCCTAACACCTCAGAATATGACTGTGTTTGGAGACAGAGTCTTTAGAGAGGTAATTAAGGTAAAGAGAGGTCATAAGCATTGGCCCTGATTTACTATGACTGGTGTCCTTATAAGAAGAAGAGATGAGGTCACAGAACAGACACACACAGAGGGAAGACCACGTGAAGACACAGAAACAAGATGGCTGCCTGCAAGCTGAGGAGAGACGTCTCAGAAGAAAGCAGTCCTAAGCTGGGCACAGTGGCACGCCTGTAGTTCCAGCTACTCAAGACACTGAAGTGGGAGGGTCACTTGAGCCCAGGATTTTAAGGCTGCCGTGTGATATGGTTGTGTCCATGAATAGCCACTACACTCCAGCCTGGGCAACATAGTGAGACCCCATATCTTTTTTTTTTTTTTTGAGACAGAGTCTCACTCTGTTGCCC
>NW_012149952.1:2903610-2913354 GCF_000956105.1 Propithecus coquereli
AAGTCTCCAATACCCCACTCCGGATCACTCTGCATTTGTAGCTGTCTCACTTAGGTACGTTCAGGTGTGAGCAGCTGACTAATTATTCATTATTTCTTCTACTGTGGTTTTGGCTGAATATTTACATATTGAAATTCATCTTGTTTTCTAACAAATTGCCTTCCTTTTATTTCTCCTTTATTTAAAAAAGCTTCATGGGATAAAGAAAATGTGGTATATCCATACATGGAATATGATTTGGCAATAAATTTAAACGAACAAAGTATCAATACATTCTACAGCATGCATGACGCTAGAAAACATTATGCTCAGTGAAAGAGGCCAATCGCAAAAGTCTACATATGATTCCATTTGCATGAATGTTCAGAATATGCAAAAATCCACAGAGGAAAAAAAATAGATTAGTGGTTGCCAGGGGATGGGAGGAAGGGGATTGGGGGTGACTGCTAACAGGTATGGGGTTTTTTGGGGGGATGATGGAAATATTCTGGAATTAGATGGTGGTGATGGTTGACCACATCTTGTATGGTTCCACTGATATGAACGTCTAGGATAGGAAAATTCATAGACATAGAAAGTAGATTCATGATGGCTTAGGGCCAGGGAGGGGGTGAACTGGGGTGGGAGACTGAGGGGCGATAGCTCAATGGATCAAGATATATTTTGGAGGTGATAAATGTTCTAGAATTGATTGCGGCGATGGGTGCATTGAGCCATTGAGCTGTACATTTTAAATGGGTGAATTTATGTATGTGAATTATATCTCCATAAAACTGTTAAGAAGTCTTATGGGTATAGGTACGCTTGTATATACGTATGACATGAATGGTATTTCTGAGAATAAAGTGGGCATGGCAAAATATTTGTAGGGGAAAGGGGGCGTTGGTGTGACAAGGCTGGGAAGGGCAGCTCTCCATGCTCTGTTCCCTGCTGGTCTCCCTGACTTCAACTCTTCCCCACCGCCCACCCCTTGCTCACTCCACTGCAGACACGCTGGACTCCCTGCTGTTCTCCAACTCGCCAAAGTCTCCAGACCCAAGGCCTTTGCACCCTCACCTGGAGCACTCTTTCCCAGGAGAGGAGGCTCGTGTCTCCGAACCCCAAGCCCCACCTCCATGCAGAGGCCTCCCCTGACCACACAACTACT
The DNA here is from genome assembly GCF_000956105.1 of Propithecus coquereli. NCBI lineage: Eukaryota > Metazoa > Chordata > Mammalia > Primates > Indriidae > Propithecus > Propithecus coquereli. Next base: position 2,904,758 of record NW_012149952.1, read on the forward strand.
ACAGCCTGTTTACTGGCCTAGTTTATGTCCTCAGCGTGGATCCTCTAGATTCGTATCTGACTGCTAACATCACATCAACATTCTATGACGCCAAATGGACACCTAAAACTTGAAGTCCAAAACAGCCTTCTCAAATGTGTTTCCACCATGGTCTTCCTCCTTTTAAGACAAGGAAAAGGCATCCTTCTCGTACTCAGACCCAAGAATGAGGAGTCTTCTCTGTCCCTCACACTCAAAATCTAATCAGAAATTCTGTTGGCTCTGTCTTCAAAATATATCCTAGACCATTCTAGAGTAAAAGAGACTAATGAGGTATAACAACCAACTGCAATGCATGAATGTTGACTGAATCTTGGATAGAAAAATCTTCTAGGCTGGGCGCAGTGGCTCACGCCTGTAATCCTAGCACTCTGGGAGGCCGAGGCGGGTGGATCGCTCAAGGTCAGGAGTTCGAGACCAGCCTGAGCAAGAGTGAGACCCCGTCTCTACTAAAAAATAGAAAGAAATGATCTGGACAACGAAAAAAAAAAAATATATATATAAAAAAATTAGCCGGGCATGGTGGCGCATGCCTGTAGTCCCAGCTATTTGGGAGGCTGAGGCAGGAGGATTGCTTGAGCCCAGGAGTCTGAGGTTGCTGTGAGCTAGGCTGATGCCACGGCACTCTAGCCTGGGCAACAGAGCAAGACTCTGTCTCAAAAAAAAAAAAAAAAAAAGAAAAGAAAAATCTTCTATAGCTACAAAAGATATTTTAAGGTGATTCGAATATGGACTTTTTATTAAATAATATGTAGGAGACTTAGGAGACATATGTTAAAGAATATAGGGGTATCCTGACAGTCACAGGTGAATAATAATAAAAAAAAGAATGTAGGGGTAAAAGAGCCATGAGGTCTCCGATTTATTTGCAAATGGATCGTTAAAACAAATCAGACCAAAAACTGCGCGTGCGTGTGTGTGTGTGTGTGTGTGTGTGTGTGTGTGTAAGCAGATAAAGCAAATGCTAACAACTGGTGAATCTAAGTGCAGTGTATAGGGACTATTCTTTAAGCATTTTCAAAATAAAAAGGAGAAAAAAACCTATGCCCCAACATTCCCTTCCCTTCTTCTCTGCTTTATTTTTCTTCCTAGTACTTTTTACTCTGAAATCCCATATATTTTACTTATTTACTTGTTTATTTTCTGTTTCTCTGTGAAAGAATTTAAAATCCATGTGGGTAGGGCTTTTGTCTATATTGTTCCTACTGGGTTCTCAGTGTCTAGAGAAGTGCCTGGTACACAGCAGATGCTCAGCCAAGGGTGGGTAAACGCATGGGTGAATGAAAGAATGGAGGACGACGTGCCCACAGGACGAAGTGGGAACGGGACTGGCTGGAGTGTGTGACAGAGTGCCATGCATTTGGGTAGCCAAACTCAGCCAAATTCAGCCCGATCAGAGTTTTCTAGATTAATCTGTAAATGCTGCTTTGTAAAATGTGAAGCATCCTAGTTTTTAAATGTTGGCAACCTCTTCCCAATGTCTAAGAACCGCTGTGTAGTGTAAACAATGCAATGTGCTAGCCAGACTACCCATTTGCAGTCTGTGCATACAAATCCCTGAAAAGCCGCCTTGGACTCTGGAGTCACCTGCTTGAGGTTTAAATCCTGGCTCCACTACGGATGCTGGGCAGGGGACCTAATCTCTCTGAGACTCAGTTTTCTCATCTGTAAAATGGGGATAGTCATACCTTCTCCATGGGATTATTAGGAGGCTTAACTGAGATCAAGCATACTTGAAATCCAAGTATGGCCACAGGTACCCGGAACTGAGTATGATTGTGCGTCAGGTGACTCACAGCTCCCACCTCTGGCAGGTTACACTTCGGTCCCCTCAGTCATATTTCTTTTTTTTTTTTTTTTTTTGAGACAGAGTCTCACTGTGTTGCCCCGGCTAGAGTGCCGTGGCGTCAGCCTAGCTCACAGCAACGTCAGACTCCTGGGCTCAAGCAATCCTCCTGCCTCAGCCTCCCGAGTAGCTGGGACTACAGGCATGCGCCACCATGCCCGGCTAATTTTTTCTATATATTTTTAGTTGTCCAATTAATTTCTTTCTAATTTTAGTAGAGACGGGGTCTCGCTCTTGCTCAGGCTGGTTTCGAACTCCTGAGCTCAAACAATCCGCCCGCCTCGGCCTCCCAGAGAGCTAGGATTACAGGCGTGAGCCACCGCGCCCGGCCCCCTCAGTCATATTTCTGCTTGACCCCTGTGAGCATGTCATCGCTCATTCATTCAAACAAGCAACATGTGCTGAGCACCTACTATGTGCCAAGCAATTCCACCCTAGGTATCCGTCCGAGAGAACTGAAAACATATGTCCACACAAAAACTTGAATGCGAATGTTCATAGCAGCATTATTCATAATAGCTAAAAAGCAGAAACAACCCAAATGTCCATCAATTGATGACCAGACAAACACAATGTGGTATATAGTCATACAATGAAATATTATTTGGCCATCAAAAGGAATACAGTTTGGACAGATGCTACATGGATAAACCTTGGAAGCATTATGTTAAGTGAAAAAAGCCAGATGCAAAAGGCCACATGCTATATGATTCCATTTATATAAAAGATCAAGAACAGGCAAATCCATAGAGACCAAAAGTAGATTAGTGGCTGGCTTGGGGGCAGGGAGAATGAGGAGTGACTGCTAATGTACACAGAGTTCCTTTTTGGCATGATGAAAATGTTCTGGATTTAGATGGTAATTGATGGATAACTCTGTGACTATACAAAAAAAAAAAATCCTGAATCGTATACTTCTAAACAGTGAGGTTTACAGTATGGGAATTATGTCTCAACACAACTGTTATTTATAAAAAGAATCACCAGGAAAAACAAACAGCCTGACAAGTCAAGGGAACGGAACAGCATGTATACAACCAGACCCGGGAGTAAGGAAGTATTTAGTTTGTGATACAGAATTTCAGAGTAAGGAGGGAAGGATGGATTAGCCAAAAAAAAGTTTGAGCTTTGAAGACAAGTGGTTAATTGTATGGGAAAAATTAAATTAGATTTAAAAGAATTTCCACCTCTGCCACCTCCTAGCTGGTGGCCTAGGAAAGTCCCTTTACTTCTCGGAGTCTCTTTTTCCACATCTGTAAGATGAGTGTCTCATTCCTGATCCACACGGTTTGGGCAAGTATTCAGTGAGACACTGGTGGCCTCTTCCATAGTAATCACTCAGTCAAGGTTAGCTGAGATGAGAACTACTGCTGGCAGCAGGGTTTCTGTTTTCACAACAGAGCACATTCCCAATCTTAGTTTGCTGTTCGGTTCGCTGTTCATTTGCTATGTGACCTCACGCAAATGCCTGTACCTCTCTGTGCCTCAGTTTCCTCATCTCCAATATCAGCATAACCACATCTACCCTATATAATTATTGGGAAGGTTCAATGACTGAAGTGACTGCTCAGTGCCTGGCACATGGGAAGCCCTGAGAAAATGGCAGTTGGTTTCATGACGCATGCAGATTTATAGAAGCACAACATCCTAGAGAGATCCTCAGGTGTAGACCCATGGAATCTTGGAGTCCCAGAATATTAGAATGGTAGAATTTTGCATAATATATGCCTAGAATCTTGGAATCACAGAGCCATAGAATTGTAGAAATTTTAGAGCCAGAAAGACCTCGGAGACAATCTGCCCCAGTGATTTGGAAGCCCATGGAAATTTTCAAATACTGCTACTAACAACAACAACAACAACAACAAAAACAGCAGCAGCAGCAACAGCTAACATAGTGCTTATCATTTGCCAGGCACTTTTCCAGACAGTTTCCAATAGTAACTTATTTAGGCTTCACAACAACCCTATAAGATGGGTGCTGCTATCATCACATTTTCTAGATGGGGAAAAGGAGGCCCAGAGAAAGAACTTGTGCAAAGTCACACGGGTAGTGAGTAGTAGAGTTAGGATCTGATCCCAGGCCAGAGTCCACGCTCAGATTCCCAGGCTTTACCCGAAATTCTGATTTAGCAGTTCTGGAGTGAGACCCAGGCATCTGCATTTTAGACTACTCAGATGACTCCAGCTGGGGCCGAGAGCCACAGGTCTAGTTCAGAGGTGGCAAACTGGTGATCCTCAGGCCACACCCAGCCTACAGTCATATTTTCTTTGGCCTTCACACTGTTTTAAAAACAGAGCCAACCTTTCGAATCGGTTGATTTCAAAAATTTATGGCTTCTTTTGGAAAACTAAGAAGATATGGCAACACTACGTCCATGTTCCCAATAGATAAGAATTGGGTTGAGTAGCAGCAGCCACTTCCTTTAACGATGGCATATTCTCTCCAGAGGGCCACAGTCCTCAACTCTTTATGTTCCCTTTCTGAATCCTGGAGTCATTTCAATTTGTAATCTCTGGTTTGGTCTAAATGTCACACTGTAAAGAAAGAGAAACTGAGGCCTACAGAAGAGAAGGGGCCCTGAGTAACACAGCAAGTCCAAGGCAGAAAGCAAGTAGAGCTGTCTCCTGACTAAAAAGTCCCATGATGACAATAACGACAGCTAACATTTTTGAGAACTTTCTGTGCATTATGCATACAAGCTAAGTGCTTTTCAAACATCAATGAACTCTAACCATCACCCTTAAGTAGGCACCATAATGAATCTCCTTTGACAGGTGAGAAAAATGAGGTGTGGAGAAATCAGATCACTCGCCCAAGGTCACACAGGTAGGAAGTAGGCACAGAGTGTTCACCTCAACATCTCACCCCAGAGCCTAGGCCTTCAGCCCTTATTTCTCTGTCTTTGGAACCCCTGAGTAATAAGGCAGAATATAAATCTTGGTTCTATAACCTTTCAGTTGCACTGTCTCCGAGTTCCTGTGGATTAGAAGGAGGCGGTGGAAGGCTCAGGCACAGATGGTGCTGACCCCATTTTCCCTGCAACATTCATAAACTCCTGATGAACCCTGAGTCCCCTGTGGCCACGACCAAGGCGGAGGGAAGAGGCTGCCCTCGCTTCTCTGTAAACTGTGGGTAAGCTACGTTCTGCTGGTGGGAAGGAATTCGGGAGAGGCCTGGCGGGGAGCGGAGAGCAGAGTCGCTTCAGCACCAAGGACAGCAGCCGCGCTCCACGCCCCAAGCCCGCGGTTTTTTTGGGGAGCGATCCACGATCCACCCGGCCGCGCTCCTCCAGGGCTCTTGGCCCACCATTTCCCCATGAACTTGGAGGAACTCAGGCCCGTGGTCTGCCCCATCTCAAGGCAACGACAGGACCCAAGAATTCCAGATTCCTTTTACCGAGGCCCTCTCTCCTGTCTTTGCCTCTAGGCAGACGTTAAGGAGCCCTCGCAAGTGGCCAACCCGCCGGCCCAGGGCTTCTCGCCCCTTTCGTATCGAGTACGCGTGTATATGGGAGTGTGGAGCGGAGGAAAAACGGGGAGCGCGCGCAGCCAGCCCCGCGTTCCCACCCCTTTCACCCGCTTCCAGGTCCGGAGCACGCTGCTACGGGTTTTGCTGCAAGCCCACCTGCCCAGTGCACACCATCGTCATGGCAACCGGAGAGCCCAGGGAAGCGATTGGTCCACTCCCTGCCACGCCCCTACGCCGCCGCTTCCCCGTAACTAAGGCAACGGAGGAGCGCTGCCCTCCCCCCTCCCGTCCCTTCCTAGATAGGGCTGGGTAGGAGAGGGACACACCCCCTCTCTCGCTAATGAAACATCATTCTACCCCCACACGGTAATTACAGGGGGAGGTGGAATGAGCCGCCATTTCTAAACTATTCTGGATGTGGCCGGGAGGGCACTGACATCACTTCCGGTGAGAACAGGAAGTGGGAAGCAGGTTATTCAGGAGACAATGGGATGAAGTCGAAGGGAGAAAAGGATGCGGAGGATCCCAGGAAGGAAGCTTAAATAGAGTGTCAGGCCACATTCTCCCAGACCTTCACTCCTTTCTGAATCAAGCCCACTCCAAATGGTCTGGAGTCCTTTCCATACTACTAGGGCTGACTCCCTAGTGACAATGCGAACCACTACCATGTGGTATTTGACTGATGAACTTTTTATGAGCTTTGTCCCACTGAACCTCCATAGTAACGCAGTGATGTAGGAGGAGTGGTCCTTCATGAACATCACCGGCTTTACAGCAACCCAGTCTCTGCCCCGGCTGACCTGCTTGGCTCTGTCGGGGTTCATCGTGGTTTGGGGTTGAAGGATGTTGACCACCTCAGGCTTGGTCATCGCTTGTGGGATTTCTCGGACCTTCTCGGCAATAAAGCTGTGCACAGCATTCAAGGCCTCTGCCGTGCCCTGTACTAGGCATACCCGCTCTGTGGTTCCTGTTGAGCAACGGAGAGAGAGGGCACACTCATCAGACAGGAATGGGGACATTCCTGAGAGACAGGCCCCATGTAATGGAAGGGGAAAACTGATATCCAAAGAGTGGACCTGGCTCACCTAGGCCACACGGTGAGCCCGGGCAATGTGGCATGGGCTCTGAGGCCATGATGGGTGGCTGGGAGAATGGAATTGTTGCTTTATAATCTGCACTCCCTTAAAACAACCCCGGGGATGGAAGAATGATGCTTAAGTGCTTTGTGATGCCCACAGCAGCCCTGGCCAGGAGAGACAGGGCTCAGCTGCCTCTTCCCAGTTCTTGTGGGCTCCCGGGTTGCTTTGGCAACCATTCACTCACACCCCCCCCCTTCTAGAAGCGGAGAGCTCAGGCCTGCAACGGTTGCCACAGTAACTGGAACCCCCTTATCGGTCTAGCTGGCCGGGTCCTCGGCCCACCCCCAGGGGGACGAGGGATGAGGCCCCGTTGCCATGGCAACCCTTGAAAGCCTGCAGCGTCGGCCTCTGGGCTTTTGGAGAGGATGGGGAAGGGCTGGGGGATGGGGGAGGCAGAAGACAGGCCTGAGTGCCTGCCTGGACCCACCACATGGAGGGCTGAGGGGTGGGGGAGGGCAGGGGTGTGGATAGGGGAGAGCAGAGTGGGTCAAAGACAACTCACGGAGGAGTGGGGACCGACGGACTGGGGAAGGAGGGTGGGGTGGGTGCCTTTGCTGTACGTTCTCCAGATATTGGCTGCAGATCTGACCTGGGCATCCTTCTCACCTCTGTATGTGTGTGCTGGGGTGGGGGGAAGAGAGAAACTGGGTATTGTTGGGATATATGTGTGTGAGACTCTGGGTGACACTGTGACCAGTGTGTGTGTTTGTGAGGCTGTTTGGGTGAGTGGGCTCTGTGTGTGTGTGTGTGTGTGTGTGTGTGTGTGTGTGTGTACTTGGGCAGGACTGGCTAGATTATCTCAATCTGCATTTGTGTGGATAAGAGAAAGAGCACAAAGACTGTGATGCCAACAGACTGCGTGACCTAGTGATTCGGCAAAGATATGTGTGTGCCCTTGTGTGTGGCAGAGACTTCGGTGTCGCTGTGAGGATCGAGGTCATGTGTACTATTTGTGAGACTGAGCCTGGGTGCGTGAGAGTTTGAGAGAAAGAAACAAAGACTCTCGCCAAGTGGCACGGAGGCCGTGCAGTGGGAGCATAACCACTCTGAGACCGTCTGCACGTGTGTAAGTGGAGGACACAGATCTCTGGGTGCTCCTAAGACTGCGTGGTGGGTATGTATATTTACGGGGGACAGGCAACACCCTATGACTGGTGTCTGAGTGGTGTCTGAAAAGGAGGGAGAGAAAGAGACAGGCAGACTCAGGTGACAGTATGTGAGACTGGATGACTGATGTATATGTGTGTGTGTGTGTGTGTGTGTGTGCGTGCGTGTGTGTGTGTGTGCGTGCGTGTGCGTGTCTACAGCGAGACAAAGAAGGCCCGAGCAGGACTGGTGTGTGTGAGAGTGTGCGTACCTGGGTGAGCCCGGGCGGGTGTGATGCGTGGAGTGTGAGTGTGATTCTCTCCCTGGGTGGGACTCTGTCCCTGGGAACATGAAAGACTTGAGTGTGTGCCAGGCTCAGTGTGACTGTGTGTCTGGGGCACTGGGGGTGAGTGTCAGTGTCACTGTCCTGTGAGCATTTCGGCGCGCTGGAGCTACAACCCTGACCCTTTGCTTGCCACCTCTCGGCCTGGGATGCCAGCCTCGCCATGTGTCTGGGTGTCCCTGGCTGCGGGTCACTTGTGTAGTTGACATCCCACACTCCCTTCGGGCCACGTCCCTCACTCTTACTACCCCCCAGTCCAGAACAATGGCTTGGTCTGAGCCAAGGGTGAGTCAGCGTACAGGCTGCCTCCGTCTGGGTGTAAATAGGAAAGGGTGTGGGTCGGGGTGGGGGAGGGGGAAGCCCCTGGGAGAGCCTGGCTGGGTGGCCCGGTTCTCTGTCTCTGCGAGGGCTCTGGCTCCAAGGGCTCCGTCCAGCTCAGGAAGTCTTTGACCTCCCGCCCCCTCGCAGTTCTTAACCCAGGTCCGCAGGGGCTTTTCGGGGGACTCAGCTAACCCCTGAAAAAGTGTCCAATAATAACTGGTGCTTATATAACACTAAGCGCCAGGCACCATTCTGAGCACTTTTTATATTTTTGTTCACTTAATATATGAGGTAGGCAATATTATTATCCCTGATTTCTTGCTAAGGACACTGAGACACAGAGAGGGCTGG
>NW_012149952.1:2913879-2920101 GCF_000956105.1 Propithecus coquereli
TCAGGCTGGTTTCGAACTCCTGAGCTCAAACAATCCGCCTGCCTCGGCCTCCCAGAGAGCTAGGATTACAGGCGTGAGCCACCGCGCCCGGCCAGTCTGTACTCTTAACCGCTATACCGCCCTGTGCTAAGTCTGGGGCACGTGGAGTGAGTAGGTCTATGCGTACGTGTCGGAGGGAGCCACAACATGACTGCAGTTTTGTTTCTGTATGAATACATATGAATTTATTAAGTAATCACTTAAGAGTTTGCACTCTGGTGCAAGTATGTTAGAAATCTATAAATTTTTTTTTAAAGCGTGTGTGCCTGTGCTTGTCTTCTTGGGGGAGGGTCCAGAGCTTCATACAGAAGCTCGAAATCAGGAGTTTTAGAATCACTAGGGTGATCCGGGAGGCTGTGTGGCCTTGGGCAGGTACCTGCCTTTTCTGGGGTCTCAGTTTCTCCACGTGTGACCTGGAAGGAGTGAATCTAGGGCGTTGGCACCATCGCCAAGGAGGAGATGCCCTTTGTGTGTTCTTCCCCTCCCTGGGGTTAAGGGCCAGATGCTTTTTCTAGTTCAGGTGTTAGACGCACAAGTGCAGTGTGTCTGCGTGTTATCCCCCGCCCGACTTATTAGCATTATACATGTCTGTGTGTCTGTGTGTGAACATACTAGGCCCAGAGGACCCTTTCATTTCTCCCTTGTCATTTCTCACCTGTTCCCTCTGCTTCGGCCACATTGAACGAACGACTCCACAGCCCTTGAAAATGTGGCTTTGTCTTCCTGACATACCTTCTCTGTTCGGTACCTAGCTCGTTCCTACTTGCTGTTCTGGGCTTCTCCTCCAAGAAGCACTTCCTGATTTCTCTAGGCTGGTTCGTGTGCCCTCCTTGGGCTCCCACCATCCTCTGGACGTCCCTGTCCCAGCCCTGACTGTTCTGGGCTGTCACAGGTGTGGGGTCCGTCTCCCTGATGGGGCTGTGAGATCCAAGAGAGCAAGGCTGGGACATTTCAGTCACTGCCATAACACCCGTCTCTGTCCAGCACAGGGCTGGCGGAGAGGAGGCACTCAAGAGAATGTGTGTTGAATAAATGAATGAAACGGTGTCACCCAGGAGCAGAGGGAAATGTTCTTTGTCTCTTGCAGTGGCATCTCCATTTCTTGTGTTCCTGTGGGTCCTAGGAAGTCCTAGGGATAGGAATAGGATGTGTGGGGCTGTGTCCTGCATCCCTGAGCCAGGAGCTGCTCCTTCTGTATGACCTGAAAGGTCTATGTCAGGAGTGGGGGCGCTGGCTGCCTGTCTAGGGGCTGCGGAGAGACACTAGCTCGCGTTGCTCGTCTGAATAGTGTTTGACCAGGAGAACCAACGATGGTGCCACCTTCTGGGTTTCTCAGCTGCCTGGCCTGTGAGGTGTGTCATTGAGTCGGGAGGGGATGACATGTCTCCTGGCACAGAATGTGATCCAGTGGCAAGGAACCAAATGTCCTCAAATGAATGTCCCAGAGATCTCATCCATATCTTGTGGGCTAGAGAGGTGCAGGGAAAACTGGGCCAGGGTGGAAGAGGAAAGGAGGAGGTGTGCCTGGTTCACTAGATTTTTCTCTAAACCCCCTGCCAAAGCTGCTTAGTGGGATGGGATGCCAGGGTTGGAGGGGGCAGGGGAAGAGAGAGAGAGAGAGAGAGAGAGAGAGAGAGACGGAGAAACGAATGTGTCCTGACCCTGGGCTCCAGCTCTGGTGTTTGACCTAAAAAAATCAAGAGGATTAAGGATGAACTAGAACCAGTGCTGGACCAAAGACATGATTCAGGTGGCCTTCCCTGGATCCCTGGATGTCGAAGCTCAGGCCTTGGTCTTGGGAGGGAGATAAGGAGGGTGAGAGATATTGAGGGGGGACAGAGAGAGTGGAGGGGCCTTGGAAACGTTACGGTTGGGGGAGGGAGATAGAGTCAGAGGAGGGGCGGAAAAGGGGCTGGGTTTGGAGGGAGGAAAACAAGACAACAGGAGGGAGCTGAGACTTAGGAGAAAGAGAGACGCACGCAGGGAGAGCCCACCAAGCAGAAGCAGAAAGCTTGGGGGGCAACACCGCAGAGAAGACCCCACGGAGGGGCCACTGCACACTGGCTGAATGGGTGATCGAACTGAGTTCAGAGAGGGAGAGAAAGAAACAATGTGAGACTCCGAGAGGTGGAGGGGAAGATAAGATAGGGAGAGAGGGGAAGACAGAAAGGGAGGCAAAGGGGAGGGGAGGGAGAGGAAAGCAGACAGAGGACAGACAGACAAGAGGGAAAGAGATGAGGACATCCAAACAGAACCAGAGAGGCAGGGGCAGAGAGAGGGGCGGGAAGAGGGGCAGGAGGGGACAGAGGGAGGCCAAGGGGAATGGAGACTGTGGGAACAAGAGACAGGAAAGTCAGAAGCAGAACCAGAGAGACACACACAGAAAGAATGACACCAAGACAGAGAAAGCCAGTGAGACTGAGCAAGATGGGGTGATGGAAATCCAAAAGGAAAAGGGGGGCGTGTGTGTGTGTAACACGGATGGCTGGCCCCTGACCCCCGAGGGACAGGCCGACACCTGCCTCCCCCCAACCCTCGCTCCTCCAACTGACCAGAGGGGGCAGGTGTGTGGGAAGACACACATCTGCCAGCACATCATGCAAATAAGCTCATGAATATGCAGTAGGCCCATTGTCTTTCCCTGCCCCCACCCCCATCTGCTCGGCCAGGCCCGCCAGGCCCCAGGGTTGGGAGCAGCTCTGTCCCCTTAGGGGGAGAGGAGGCCCCCCCAACTATCACTGTCCCTGGGGCAGCCCTTCCCCCTCATCTGGGGCCCAGGTGGGAGGGAATGGGGGGGTTGTTAGGGCAGAGACCTGGGTCTGGACTCACCGGGATAGAAGTCTTTGGACTTGGAGAGCTTGATGGTGGCTCCAGTCTCCTTCTGCAGCTGCACGATGGTCTGCCCACCCTTGCCAATGATGGAGCCCGCTGCGTAGCTGGGGATCAGCACCTTCAGGAAGTATTCGCCTTCCTCTGCAGGGGCACACGGGGCGGAGGGCAATCAGAGCGGGGTGGGGTCTTCGCCTTTGGAAGGCACCTCCAGGGAGGCACCCGGAGGGGGTGGGCAGAGGAAACCATAGGGGTCACAGTAGCACATAGGAGCGATGACCAGGAACATAGCAGTAAGGACAATACTACAAAAAATGACCTCCGTTCACTCATTCATTCATCAACCAATAGTTGCTGAGCACCTGCTACGTGCCTGGCACCGGTCTAGGGAAACAACCAAGAGGAAAATAGACAATGTTCCCTGATTTCACGGGCGAATCAGGCAAACGAGGCCAACAGAGTTTTAGTGATTCAGCCAAGAGCTCACAGCTACATTCTTCTAGAGTGGGGAGACAGACAAGATCGTTCATGTCAGATGGTGGCAAGGACTACGAACACAAAAAGGCAGGAAGAGGGGATGAGGGTGTGTAGAGGGCTGCCGGGTCAGATGGGAGGCCAGGGAGGCTCTCCCCAACAATGTGGCGTTCTTTATCCATGACACACTTCTGCAGCACCCCACGGGCGCTGGACTCTGTTCCAGGTACTTTGCAAACACCGGTCGTTTTCACTTTCACACTGGACCTACGAGGGAGGTTATCATTCAAAAACCCATTCTACAGATGAGGAAACAAAGGTGAAGGAATCACCCAAGTTCACATAACTAGCAGGTGGCAGAGCTGAGACTCCAGAGGGCACGCTCCGGACCGTGATGCTAACCAGGCTGCGGAGGAAGGAAAGGAAGACGTGGCTCTGGGAAGGATAAGTGGGTGCAAAGGCCCTGGGCTGGGACTGTGTCTGGCTGTCCCAGGGAGAGTGAGGAGGGCAGTGTGTCTGGGAGGAGACCAGGGCAGAGAAGGGTGCTTGCTGGTGGGGGACGTCAAGGCTTGTGGGCTGCGGAGAGCCTTGGCCTTTACTCCAGGTGAGATGGGAGCCATGGGATGGATGTGACCTGACCCAGGTTTTAGGAGGACTCCTGTGACGCCCATGAGGGGAGCAGACTGCGAGAAGCGAAGGTGGAAGAGCTGGGGGCCCAGTGAGGAGGTGACCGCAATGAGGATGGCGTTCTGACCAGTGGAAGCGGTGAGGGCGGAGGCGGAAGAGGGCTGGGCGCTGGAGATGTCGCAGACACTCACTTTTGACCAGGCGCTGTGCTGAGTGCTTTGCAAGCTTGATCTCGTCCATTCCTCACAACCTCCCGGTGAGGCGGGTAGGATGAGCTCCATTTTTACACAAGAGGAAACTGAGGCACAGAGGGGCACAGAGAAGTGAAGGCACCAGCCCATGGTCACCAGCCCAAGGGCACTAAGACAGTCGCTGGGTTGAGAATCAAATCCAGTTCTGAGCAGTCTCCCCCAATCCTTGCTCAACACCCTCCACTGCTGGTGGCTAGAGATCAGCATGCTGAGGGACAACCTCAGGGACCTGGGGACAGCGCCAACGGAGGTTTGTGGGGCTTTGATCATTCTTTGTTACAGACCAGTTTTCTTGGCCATGCATAAAGCGCTTTGCCAATGAAACCTCAAGGCACGTCCCTAACCTCTCTTACCTAATCTCTTCAAACTGCTGTCCCTCACTGTTCCCAGGGTAGAAATTCCATACCCTTCTCAGTCTAAGATCCTTTGTCATTTGGCTCTACCCACCTTTCTGGCTTCACTTTCTCATCTTCTTCTAGCGGCACCAGACTCACTGTCCTTTCTTTCCCTCAAACATCCCCTGCTCCCTCCCACCCCAGGGCCTTTGCACAGTCTCCCTGCCCATACTTCCCTCTCCCCAGTAATCCCTCTTGTCCTTTAGGTCCCCGCTCAAATGTTGCTTCTTCTTGGAAGCTTTCCTCAAACCTGAGGATGGATGGCCGCCCCTGTTTCATGGCTTCAGAGCAACTGATCCCAGGAGTCCACTGTGGACCACATCCACGGAGCTCACCCCTGTGTCCCAGGGACTTGCGCAGTGGACACTGGGAAAGGGAAGGGGGCGGTCAGGCCATTCTGCTTCCAAAACCTAACGTCTTCCACCATCCCCCAATGGCGTTTCAATTTTTTTCTTTTAAGCAAAGAAAGCGTAGTTTCAACGTCTCCCATGAAACCCCAACACACAGAGCAGATGAAAGAGAAAGTTCTCCAGTGAAAGTGGGGGCAGAGGGGGGGCTGGGAGTCCTGCCCATCTCTGCTTGGTCTCTTAAGATGGAAGGTTCTGGCTTGCCTGATGTATTTAAGATGGGGGTGTGAGGAAGAGGGGCTGGATGTGGCCTCGCAGACGTGGGGAGGGGTCCAGAACTGAGGGGTTTCCCTGAGCCCAGGGCAATCCTCTTAAACTGGCTTAATCAGACCATTAAGCCTATTAGGTAATTAACCCCCCTAGGGTGCCTTGCCATCAATCATCCTGACCCTCCTGAAGTCGCTTTCTTCCTGGGCTCCCGGGAAGGAGAGCTCCCAGGCGCTCCCTGCCACTCTCATCCCTGAACCTGTCACACGGATGGAATTCTCTATCTCCGGAAGGCTCAGAAAGATGGGGAGGGAATTCTCACTAATCCTTGGGACGCCATCCACTCACTCCTTCAATGTCACTGTCCAACCTCCCCGCCAGACAGGGCTTCGTCCCGGCTCCCCTCTTGAGGGTGGAAGGTATTCATCTTCTCTAAAGAAAACTGGGGTCGCCCCCTCCCCATTTTATGCCCTTTCCTCTCTTAGGAAACAGCAGAAACAACCCTGGACTATGTGTGAATTTTGTCACCAACAGGCTGTAGGGCCTTGAGCAAGTTGCCTCATCCCTTTGGGCCTCAGTTTCCCCATCTATAAAATGGGGGTCATGATACCATCATCTCACAGGGTTATTGCGATTAATGAAATGACAACATGTCAAGTACTTAGGATGGTCCTGGGCACATAGAGCACTTGAGAAATGTCAGATATCATTGTCACGACTAGTATTAACTGCATCATGAACACAAGCAAAGCGCTCATTGCAGTGTCTGGCACTAGGTGAATCTCTATAAATGGGGTTTGCGGTTTTGGCTGGGAGGGAGGAGAAGGAGGGTAGACCCCACTGCCTTCATCCATGCCCCCGGGGGCTGCCCCAAGCTTTCCGCGATTCTTGGAACAGGAATGTCGTCTCATGGACACAAACGAGACCCTGGCCTCATTCTGTGGCCTCAGCATCTCTCTAACTCTTTTCTTTCTTTCTTTCTTTTTTTTTTTT
>NW_012149952.1:2920791-2925884 GCF_000956105.1 Propithecus coquereli
TAGTGAGATCTCATCTCTAAAAAAACTAAAAAAGTTAGCCGAGCGTGGTGGCGTGCACCTGTACTCCCAGCTACTCAGGAGGCTGAGGCAGGTGGATCGAGGCTGCAGTGAGCTATGATTGTGCCACTGCACTCCAGCCTGGGCAACAGAGTGAGACCCTGTCTCTTAAAAAAAAAATTGTTTCTGATAATTAGAGTTTGAAGGGCTAGTTATGTTTTTTCCCCCCAAAAGTACATTAATATAAACATACAATGGTCAAAAAAGAAAAAAAGTGTGTCCTTGGACCACCTTAAATCACCTTGTGGTGGCTTGGCGGTCCCTGTATCAGACTAGCGGCTATCTGGCTCCTGGGGTCCCCGCCTCATGTGAGTCTCCTGTGGGGAGTGACAGGCTGAGACCTCCTGCCTGTAGAAGCTCAAAACTCTTAAGTCCCAGGATCCCCACCCCGCCCATCAGTCTGCTCTGGTCCTTTCCAGAATCCTTCCCACCATGTGAGTCCCACCTCCCCCCAGAAAGACGCCAGGCCTGTATTTCCCAGCCTCCCTTGCGGCAGGGGCAGACACATGCCCTCAGCTGAACAGGGGCCCTCAGACGTCACGCTCTCCCACCCTGCTTCAACAAGCAAGGCTCTGCCTGTGAGAAACTCCTTCCTTCCACTGGGGCGGAACCTGCGTGCCAGAACTCCGCACCCGCCCACTCCCACCCCGCTTTCAGCTCTTCCCTTGGGGGTCCAGGCAGCGCCCTCTACCCAGTGACAGAGTCTGCAGAACTGAAGATGACAGCTTCAGCTCTCCTGATTAACCCGTCTCCCTCTTGCTGCAATTTCAAGCATCTCCACCTTGGGAAGGAGCTGTCTTTCCTTTTCTAGTCACTGAGTCTCTGTTCCCCTCTCTTTTTGTACCCACTCCCTTCAGGGATGCTTCTGGAGGCTTCCAGAAATCAACGAATACTCTCTTTCCCCTTCCTTAAATAATGTTTGCCTTACCCAAGTGATTTGGGGTGTTGCAGTAGGAGTGGCCCATTTTAGTGTCAAGAGAGTTGTCCCTGTAAGGTGGCTTTGATCTGGGGGGGGTCATTAATGACAAAAGCAAAGACTAAGGGGCGTACGTTGTAGAGGTGGCTGTTTTGGGTGACAGTGTGTCTGCAGAAAACCAATATTGCGGTGCTGTCCTCACGGCACCTGTTCTTGTTTGGGGTTTGGGGACGGGAGAGTTGGCATGCTCTATGGAGGCAGGAGGAGGCTGGGCTGTGACAACGGACTGTCACTGGGAGTGTGTGGCCATACCGCTGGTGGAAGATGGTGAGGGTGTGGTGCGGGAACGGTCCCGCCGAGGAGGGCTGGGACATCGGAAGTGCGATGGCTTTCCGTGAATGACGGCGGTGCCTGTTTGGGTGAGAAATGAAATACAACCGGAGTGTGTTCTGCAGGGGTGAGACGCCGAAAGGTGTGATGCGTTGAGTTGAGACTGTCTCTGAGCGAGAGACAGGCGGATCGGGGATGACTTCCTTGGGGTGAATCACCATTGGATGGTGAAAAAGGAAAAAGGAAGATCACATTCTCAGTGGCACCGATAATCATAATAACCATAGATATTGTTTACTGAGCGCTTACCCTCTACCAGGCCTTACGTGACGTGCTTTACATATGCAATCTCATCTAACGCACGCACCGACCAGAGAGGTAGATTTTACTGTGCCCATTTTCCAAACAAGGAGACTGAGGCTCAGAGCAGTGAAATAACTTGCCTGAAGATTCCAGGCCAACCACATGACAGCGACGAGATATGAATCCCGAAAGATCTCATTCTAGAGCTCTTAACCCTGGTGACACTGTCTTTGATCAAGGGCTGTTAGGAGCAAGACCTGGCTAGTGGAAGCTATTTTGGGGGTGTGATATGTGTGTGTGTGTCTGTATATAGTATTTTTTTTGCTTCCTCTATATTTTGGGGGGTGACAGAGGTGGGAATACAGTCAGGCGTATGAGGGCCATTACAGTCGCAGCTTAAGAATTATGATCTATACTCAGGGAGGACTTTCTTTGTCATTGTCCCACCAGACTGGGGTCATTTATTTCTCTAATGAGTCTTTGACTGGGATTTCCACCCAACCTCTTCACCCAAGGCCTCCTGCCCTTAGTGCCTCATCTCCCTCCCAGTGGCATCTGCCAGCCAGTCACGGTGCCCAGAAGCCAGTGTGAACAGCCACCATCTCTTCTATTGCTCCCATCTGCTCCCAGGAACAGGCGGGAGGGGCGGGCTGGCACTGAGGGCAAGAGCCTGATCCGGCCAGTCTGCCACAACTTGCTGTGACACCCTGGAAAAATCCCTTCACCCTTCTGAGCCCCAGTTTCCTCCCCTGAAAAGGGGGTTCACTATAGTGTCTACCCACACAACGGGGCCAGCCTCCTGAGGTCAAATCATGGTTCTGCCTGTTACTAGCTGATTGACCTTGGGCAAGTTACTCAACCTCTCTGTGCCTCAATTTTTCATTTGTAACATGGGTGACATAATAGAATTGCTGTAAGGATTAAGCGACTGATCAATGTCAAGCACTTTCCATAATACTTCCTGACATATCGTAGTGCCATAAATGTTAGCCATTATTATAATTCATTATTATTATTATTACATCATAGAGTGTTGGGAAAGTTATACAAAATTGCATGTCAGGCATTAAACAATAATATTGGTAGATGTTATTACTATGATCGTTGTGATTACTGTTATGTCGCATTTGGCAGATGGGGACACGGAGGCTCAGAAAAGGGAAGGAGTTGACCCAGCGTCCTATAGCCATGGAGGCATATTATTGAAAAGAGCACTCAATTTTGAGTGCTGGACCCTTGCCCAGCCCTGCCCCTGAGTGTTTCTGTCAAGGGAGGCCTTTGCATTTCCCGGCCTCAGTTTCCCCAGGGGTAAACAGGAATGGGGGAAGGAGAAAGTCTGGAGGAGATGGTCCCTAAAGGCTCGTCCTAGTTTCCCCACAGCTGAGGGAGGCAGGATAGTACAGTGGTTAAGCACATCAGCTCTGGAACCAGGCAGCCCGGACTGGATAAATTCTAGCTCTACCCCTTAGGAGCTAGCGACCTCGGGCAAGTGGTTTTATTTTGCTGAGCCTCAGTTTTCCTCGTCTGTAAGAAGCAGCTCAAAGCATCTCCCTCAAGGGTTGTATTGAGAAATTAACCCACATCTCAGAGCCAGGCTCATAGTAGGTGCCAAGCAGGTGACTTATTAGCGGCTGCCACATCATGACTGTTATGTTGTGCGGCTGAGTGATCAGATTTTGAGCATCTCAGCCCCTTTAAGAGAAGGGTGGGAACACCCCCCACCAGGGGTCGGGGGAGTGGATGGCTGGACAGCCAGGCTGGGCTCAGGGACCTCCTGGGTCCCTGACCCTCTCCAGGACTGGGAATGGCAGTGGGGCAGGAAGGAGGGAAGGAAGTCAGGGACATATTCATGTGTGTGCTGGGGGTGGGGGAGCAGGAAGAAGGACAGGAAACTCCCTCCCACCCCTCCTCCAACTTCCCTTTCCTCCAATTTCTGCTGGACACCCTCTAGGCATTCAGGGGGGTCCCTGATTCCTGACCCACCTGGATGGGGGGTGCTGGGATGGGAGGAGGAAACTCAGCTTCTGTTCGTCTGGGGGGCGGAGGTGGGAGGTCCCCACCCCACCCACTGCCGTGGAGGGAAGGGTGCACTGGACCCGAGGCCATCCTTCTCCCATCCGGAGGAAAAGGCCAGAGGAAGTGGAGGTTTTGGCAAGGTGACCGCGGGGAGGGGCATGTCTGCTCTGGGGTCTTCCTCCTTCTAGGGAGCTAGTGGGCCGGACTGTGAGGACTCCAACAAGCCCGACCTCTTCCCTCACCCCCCGACGGCGGGGCAGAAACCTAGAGTCCCCAGCTTGGCTTTTCTTCGCTGGCACACACACCTCTTCGGGTCGCGCACACTGAGAGCGCCCCTCCTGCCTCACACACACACACCTTCTATGGTGTTAACCATTCAGCAGTCTCACACACGTGCACACACACACATGCGCGCACACGCCCTCCCTGGTCACACACACGCAGAATCACCCCCACGTCCCTGGTGCCACACACTCGGCCATTTCGCACACACACCTGTCCCCATCACACACATACACACGCTTGAGTGTCCTACACACACGTTCCCCGGCACGCGGGGACCCGTCCTTCCTTTTCCTCATGACACACCCTCAGGCATTTCACCCACAGGCCCCAGCCTCTCCCTCATCATACACCCACCGTCCCCTGCTGCACACACCCCCTCTGATGTCACCGTTGCACACCTCCGTGTGTCACACCCAGCCACAGCCTCTCTAGAGTCACACCCACACCCTTTTCTTGTCACAGCCCCTCGCCAGCTTGTCCCGATCCCGGCCTGGCCTGGCCACGCCTGTGCCACACACACGCTGAGCCCCGGTCCTCGGATCCACACAGACTCTCCTGGCCCACACCCAGGGCCGGCCCATTCGGCGTCCCCCACACACCCCCTGCATGTCACACATGCCCTCTTGCTTGTGTATCGCCCTCAGCCACAGCCCCCTCTGGGGTGACAAGCACACACCTTTCCTTGTCACACATACCCTCTAGAGGGTCTCAAACATGGAGCCCAGCCCCTCTCCTCTCACCTTGTCTCCCTCACACACACCCCCTCTGTGCTGCCATATTCTTGATCCCTAATGTCACAGGTCCAGGCCTTACAGGGCGCGCGCACATACACACACACACACACACACACACCTGTCCCTGCCTCACTGTCTCCCATCTAGCTTTACACACCCACCCACCCTTTCCTCCATCTCGCCCAACACACCCACCCGGCCTGTCCCCACGCAGGATCCCGCCCATGGCCCACACAAGCCTCCCTCTGGGACAACCCTTGCTCAGGACATCCCCAGGGAGGGAGGCTGGGAAGCTCCTGGTCCACAGGCCTCTACTCCTTCCCCTCCCCCTGCCAGGACAGGCAAGCCCGGGGGAACACCCCTGTCCCGAAAGGGTCACATCACACACCCCTCAAGGACACACAGACACTCGCCCGGAGGGACCCACGCCCCCATCCTCTACAGCCCCCCCC
>NW_012149952.1:2926804-2939099 GCF_000956105.1 Propithecus coquereli
TGGCGGTGGTTGCTGGCCCGAGCATCTTCTTCCCGGAGGCTCCCACAGCGGCCTGGCCCCTCCCACTCGCGCAAGGTCACGCCCATGCCGGTCAGGACCACGCCCCTCGGCACCCCCATTGGTCCACCCTTGAAGCCTGGACGGTGTCCCTCCGGGTTGGCCACGCCCCTCCCAGCCACAGAGAGAAGGACCGCACTCACCCAGGCTACAATGAGGACGCTGGGCTCTTCCAAGTCTTCCTCACTTCTCACCTTTAAGAAACGTTTATTGAGTACTTACTACGTGCCAGGGCCTGTTCTAACCAAGCCCTTCACAGACCTTATCGCATTTAAAGCCCCAGAGTGACCAACTCTCTCTTATTATCCTCACTTTACAGATGAGGAAACGGCCTCAGGGACCTGACATCACTTGGCCGAGATAAGAAATCTCACTTTACGTGTCTTCCAACCCTGACAGTTGGGAAGTTCCCCTTCAAATCTTTCATCTGTCCTTTGAAGGATCACACAGGGTTGCTGCAAAGGCTCAGGGGATTGAATTCAATGAGCACCTGAGTTGAAGCGTGTAGCACTGAGCCTGGCACACACTGGCTCTCCATTCAGTCAGCAGGACTCAGAGCCCACCTATAAATGTCAGGCACTGCCGAGACGCTGGGATACACCAGGGGACAGAACAGTCTTGACCCTCGTGGGATATTATTACTCATGTCATTAAGAAAACCTGATTTTCAGATGTCAAAGCGGAGGCCTGGGTTTGTAATGTGGCTTGTCCAAAGGCACACAGCTTGAGAGAGGGAAACTGGAATTTGAACACAGGACAAGTCTAATTGCAGAGCCCGAAGTCACTGGAAGTAGGGGGCGTTTCTTGGAGTGGATCATTCCTAAGATTCTGTGTTCTCTCATACATGAATTTTCTTCTCCCTGGATTCCTGGTCTCTAAGGATTCTTTCCTCGCTAGGTCAGCCAGAGGCAAGATTAGGTCGGACGGGGTCTGCATGGGGGTAATTGTGGTCGCTGGGGAATCTGCTGCTGTGGGATCTGCTCCACCCTGCTCCCTGCCCCTGCCTTGCCATGCTCTCAGGTCCCCAGGATGGGGGGTAGCAGATGGCCTGGGGTGGATGGGGTGGCTGCCCATCTGTCCCCTCCCCCCCCATTGTCCCCAGAGCCAAGGGGGACTAGAGGGGGTTGTGGTCCACTGCAGTCTGGATCCTCCCCCTCCATCTTCCTGGAGGGAGCTGAGGAGCTGGTTGCCATGGAGACGGGGAAGAGGCAGAGGGATGCAGGGAGAAGCTGGGGTCAGGATGAGATCCATACCTTCTTAGACCCTTTGACTCACATAGACTCACACCACACAGGTATATATGCCAACATCCATGAAGTTGGGTGTGAAATTTCTCCCTCACACACAGACACAGCCATATAGGCCCTGCTGCAGCTAGACAGGTGCACGGACTCAACACAGCTTCACACAGGCACACTCACAGGGGCTAGGCATGCGTGCATGCACACACACACACACACTCACCCATAATGCACATTCAGTCGTGTGGACTCAGGGCCACAACACAAGCTCTCGCACACAGAGAGACACACGTCTAATATCCAGGTAATCACATCTAACATCCAAGTACGTCCCAGGTGCGCATATTCAGAGCCACGACAACTCCACACTTG
Organism: Propithecus coquereli; assembly: GCF_000956105.1. Taxonomy (NCBI): domain Eukaryota; kingdom Metazoa; phylum Chordata; class Mammalia; order Primates; family Indriidae; genus Propithecus; species Propithecus coquereli. Next base: position 2,928,475 of record NW_012149952.1, read on the forward strand.
GACCCACACACTCTGAGAAGTTACAAATATTTGATCAAAGCCACAGGACATACATGGTTTATGTTATATAAGACATACTTATCAGTGACATATGATATATAGATTGAAGAACAGACTCGGTCATGCCTTGCTCACAAATTGAGTAAACACATACATTTAGATATACGGCCCACATCGTCTAACACACACAATGACCGGACCTCATGGGCCACTCAGTGACACATACAACACACATGGAATGCCGCGCGCTGCTCAGCCCCCACCCCCGAGTCATGCCTGCAGCCCTAACTCCACACTCCCCCCCACAACCCTCCCGTTTGGACACACACAACAGCACGGTCGGTCACGCACTCACACTCACACACAAACACAAACCTCCTGCTAGATATTTTTAAACTCAGGCTAGTTCTGCTGCCATGGCAACCGCCCCAAACCCATCACCATAGCAACCCAACGTCAGCTTTCCAAGCAACAAATCCTGGGGGATTGCAGGGCCCTAATCAGAGGCTGGTGGAGGGGGCTGCTGTACCCTCTGCCATCATCCGTGCCACCCTTGTGCCCCCACCCCAGAGCTTTCCGGGGAGTGGCTATGCTAGGCTGGGCAGGGGCCAGAGTCAGGGACACCAGAGACCCAGACCAAGGTGGGGCAGGGGCAGTCCCGACCCTGTTCTTTCCTTCCACCCTGGCAGAGCTGTATGGAGGGCTCATTGGAGTGAAGGTCAACCCACACCTGGACACACACAGCCTGGGTTTGAATTCTGGCTCTGCCACCTACGTGCTGTGTGACTTGGGTGTGTCCTTACCCTCTCTGAGTCTCACATTCCTTAATTTGGAAAATGTTGCTGCTGTCGCTATTGATACCATACCCCTTTAAAGGACTGTTGTGACTTGGTGGTTAAAAGTCCAGGCAGATCTGCATCCAAATTCTGACTTTCCCATTTCCCAGCCATGTGAACTCGGGCAAGGGCCTTCCCCTCTCTGTGACAAAGCTGGGGGACAAATAGTAGTCCAGTTACATAGCATTATTATAGGGAAGATTCCCTAACCAAGAGGTGCGGCAACTGTTCTAAGAACTTGGCGTGTATTCTAACTTACTTGTCTTAAGCATGGCCTTATGGGTAGGTTACTGTTATTACCCCATTTTGCAGAAAAAGAAAACTGAGGCCTGGAGAGCTTGCCTGGGAGGTCACATACCTACAAAGTTTTGAAGGATGGGATTTGAACCCAGGCGGTCAAGGTCATGTCCTTAGCCATTTCTCTCTCCTACCTCTCAAAGAGGGGAGTTTGGAGAAGGGTGATAGAATGGTAGATTCTTGGGAATGCTTTCTAGCTTTTGTTTTCTGGGATGAAAGATCTCAGATTTCTAGCCTGCAGAATTGAGTTGAAACGCTACTGCTGGCTGGCGTGTTGGGAGGGTTGAGGCAGCTTGCACCTGTGGGGCTTTGAGGACGGGTTGGGACACCTGAGTGCTCTGTGCAGGTGGGGAGCAGATCGTGACGGGCAGGGCAAGTGGGCAAGGGAGCAGGCTTTCCATGTGCAGGGGGGAGGCTGGCTGGGGCTCAAGCCTCAGCCTTCCCAGCCTGGTGACCTCAGGCACCATCCTTCTCTAGTCTGTCTCAGTCTCACCGTATATCAAATGGGAATCAGGACCATACTCAGAGTGTAGCAAGAAGTCCATGAACAAAAGCAGGTAAAACCACTTGGCCTGGGTCTTGGCAAAGAGATGAGTCTGAGCGGCTATTAATATCATCCATCCACTCAGTACATGGGAGCTGGAGAGGCAGGACGGTGCAGTACAGCGTTTTGCAAACTTTTTTGACTCACAGTAAGAAATACAATTACATCATGATGTGAGGCATATAAAACTGAAACAGAAGTTTCCTGAAACTGTACTTCACCTATACCTTAGTCTACCTTATGTCGATGCTCTGTGCATAGAGTCTGATCTAGTCTATTCTATTCTATTCTACTCTGTTCTATTCAAACACGCTGGTTGATGTCACAGCCCACTAACCAGTTGTGACTGACAGTATGGAAAACCCTGGTGTGGCAGTTACAAGGTGGAGTCCTTGAGTCACTGGAGGATTTTAAGCAGGGAAGTGACATGGGCATCAAAGGGGTGATGGAGGGGTTTGGCCAGACTGGGGCCTGGGATGGAGCCAGAACAGACTCCGGGGTTGGGGAGGGCTTCCTTGCCTGGACCGCCGGGCAGGGGCAGAGGGGATGAAGAGATGGGATCGGACGCCAACACATATAGCAGTTATGTCAGTGCTCTGCACAAAAAAGACACTGAAGGCAGATACTCATCTACTCAGCAAGGACTTACTGAGCACTTGGCACGTGTTGGGCACCGTTCTAGGCACTAAGGAGATCTAGCAGTGGACAAAACAGACACAAGATCCTGACTTCATGAGCTCATGTTGGGATGGCTCATTGGAAGAACAGGAAGGAGCCCAGGGAAGCTGAAGGAGGACAGTGGGGGAGGGGAGAGTGGGCACAACGAGGCCACAGCGTTAGGCAGGGAGAGATGGTGCAGGGTTTTGAGGACCACTGTAAAGACTCCAATTTGACTCTGGCTAAAGTGGGAGCCATGGGAGGGTTCGGAGCAGAGGAAGAACGTGAGTTGACTTAGCTTTTATCACAAGATCCTTCTGACTGCACGCGAAGAACACGGTGTCAGAAGCAGGGGTAGAAGTAAGGAGCCAGTGAGGAGGTGACTTGGCCCATCCAGGTCCGAGGTGCTAGTGGTTGGACCAGGATGACAGATAGCTGTGCACCTGGGGGGACATCTCGGAGTCCCAGTTCCCCCCTGTGACTCTGAGGAAGTCATTTCACCTCTCCACTGCAGCCTCCAACCGTCCAGAGACTGTTTCCCCATTTGCAAATGAGGATGATCACCAAGGATCCACCTCTCGGGGCTCTTGTGTGGTTTCAGTGTCATTGAGCACGGATAACTCTTGGCACAGACGGACAGTACAAATACTGCCTGCCATTGTCACTGATACTATCCTCCAGGTTCTCAAACCAGGGCACTTTTGTGTGCTGTCCAGTGGTGTGAGGGAGAGTTTGGGGAGGGGGATGAGGAGAGGAGGTTTAATCTTGCGTGCTGATTGTGTGTTTATCTGATCCTGGGGATATCCGAGTCAGAGTCTTTTATTCCTAACAGCCGCTTTGTCGGTTGGCAAAATTGAGGTCCACCAGGGGCTTTCGCTTGCCTGGGAGCCCACCGTGATTTGGGGGCTGAGCCAGGGCTAGAATCCATCCCTGTCTCTTGATCTCAGGCTCGAGTTCCTGGTCCTGGCTGCCACCTTGGTGATTTTGGCATCTGACCGAGTCCCCTCCCCTCCTCCAGCCTCCACATCTTCCCCTGACTCCCTGCTGCCGCTGGGATAAATTCCAAACTTTTCTGGTTGCTCAGGCCAAAAACCTTGCCGTTGCCCTTGACACCTCTTTTTCCCTTCACACCAGCATCTACTCCATCAGCAAATCCTTTCTGCTGTGACTTTAGGTTCCAAATCGGACCCCATCTCCCCCTCTCCACCGCCACCACCGGGGGGGCCCCCCATCCACTCCCACCTGGACTCTCCAAGGAGCCTCCTCCCTCAGCCCCCCATTTCCACCCTTGCCCAACCTCTCCCACCAGCAGCCAGAGTCATCCTCTTCAAAGGTGAGTCAGATCATACCCTGAGTCTTATCCAAAAGAAATAAAAATGGGATTTCTGTAGGAACATTGAGGAGCAAGCCATATTGCTGTATTTCCTGCCTTAGGTTGCGGAAGAAGGAGCTTTCTGTGCATCTCTCCACGGGGTGTGACTTTACAAATAGTATGGATGGGAAAATCAAGGCTCAGTGAGGCTAAATTACTTGCTAACAGGGGAACTGTGACAGAGCTGGGCTCCGAACCCTGGTGGCCTTGCAGCCTGGCTACAGGGGCTTCGCCATGCTGCCTGCCTTTCTTCCGGAGCCCTCTCCCTCAGCCCGGGCGCCTCCCCAGCCCGTGGTCTTCTGCTTCCCTGGGGATCTGGATGCTTTCCTGGCTTAGACCCACGAGTGCGTAGACTTGTGCTGATTCTATGCAATCATCTTTGGTTGATTTAATTTTAGTAATTCCACCCCTTCATCTGTCCCCCACGGGCACCCACTCTTGTGTGCTTAATTTTTGGCCTTCCAATTCTTTTTCTATTCTTCTATCAAGATCCATGTGTATCCTTAAAGACAGTGTCGCTGTATGTATGTTTTAAATTTGTAAAAATGCTCTTGAGCGACAAACCTCATTATCTTTCTTTCTTTGTTGTTTTCGAGAGCTCTCTGGGTGGCTACGCTTATTTCTAGCTCAAGTTGAGTGCGTTTTATAGACCCTGGAGAGGCTGCCTGGGTTCAAGTACCATCCCCACTGCTCACTAGCTGAATGACCTTGGCCAAGTTACTTAACCTCTCTGGGCTTCAGTTTTTCCATGTGTAAAATAGGAGCTGTTAAGGAATGGTACCTTTCTCATAGGACTGCAGCTTAAAGCATTTAGCAGTGGACATTTACTGAGCCCTGCCCTGACGTTAGCTTCTCCCTCTTTTTCCTTGCTGTGTAGTATTCCATTGTGTGTTCCTATTCCACTTCTCCAGCTCTCACGATGGACATCGGGTTCCTTCCAACTCCTTGCTACCTAAATCGCACTTCAGTGCGTGTTCTCGCACATACCTCATTTACGTGCCTGGCAGCCAAGGCCAACTTCTACGTGTGTGCACTAGACCCCAGCCTCTCTCGCCCACACAGGGACCTCAGTCAAGCAAGTCTCCCCTCTCTCTCCGTCACCATCCACTCTCCCTTCTCTCCTGGACCGTTCCTATGGGCAATGAAACACATTTCAATGCGAACATGCCCCTCTAGCCCTTCTTGTTCGAACGTTCCAACTCCAACGTTCTGTTGCCCTTTACAACAAAACCCACAGAAAGAGGTATCTGGACTCATGCCTATGATTCCGCTCCTCCCAATCCTTGAACCACTGCAATCAGGCCGTGGCTCTGCCACATGGCCAAATCAGCTCTTAGCGAGGTTACCAGTGACCTCCATGGGATGCAATCGAATAATCCAGTGACCTGTCCTCACACCATTTGAACACTCCGTCTCACTGATAGTCACACCCTCCTCCTTGGTGTATTTTCTCTCTTGGCTTCTAAGATAGCCCTCTCTAGTGATTTCCCTCTAGCTCAGTGGTGCCCCTCTGCTGTTTTCTCCTCGTTCCTGGGCTCTTTAAACATTGGAGGGTCTTGGGGCTCAGTCCTGGGTCCTCTTCTCTTTTCTCTCTTTACTCACTCCTTTGGCGATGGACTCCCAAATATCTGTCTATTAATATCTACCTATCTCTATGCACATATCCATCAAGGTTGGACCTCATCGCTGATTCAGATTCAGGTATTCACCTATCCTCTAAACATTTCCACTTGGAAGTCTATTAGGTACATCAACATGTCTAAAAACAAACTCCTAATCCCCATTGTCCCCCTGTCTCCCCATACCTGCAATTCATCTAATCTCAGTAAATGGAAACTTCGCCTTGGCATCTTTCTTAGATCAAAAAACCTTGCAATCATTTCTGATTCCTTTCTCTCCCTCCCAACACTCGATCTGACAGCAGAGTTTGTCATCTCTACCTTTAGAATATATGCAGATTCTAACCACCTCTCACCACCTCCACTGCTACCACCCTCGGAAAAGCCACCAGCACCTCTCACTTGAATTATTTTCTTAATCTTTTGCTTAAAATTTCTTTTGATTGAGGTGAAATTCACATGAACATAAAATTAACCATTTGCAAGTTGAACAATTCAGTGGCATTTAGCACATTTACAATGTTGTATAATTATCACCTTTCCTCACCCCCAAAGGAGACCCCCACACCCATGAAACAGTGACTCCTCATTCCCTCCTCCCCTCAATCCCTGACATCATGAGACCATTTTCTGTCTCTATGGACTTGCCTATTCCCGACTCGTGCAAATGGAATCATACAACGTGCGACCTTTTGTGTCTGGCTTCTTTCACATAGCATGATGTTTTCAAGGTTCATCCATGTTGTAACATGTATGAGTACGTCATTCCTTTTTCTGGCAGAATATTATTCCATTGTACAGATATGCCATATTTGGTTTAACTGTTCATCAATTTATGGACATTTGGGTAGTTTCTACCTTTTGGCTATTGTGAACAAAGCTGCTATGAACATTCATATACAAGTATTTGTTCCAACACCAGTTCTCAATTCTCTTGGGGACTGGAATTGCTGGGTCACGTGGTAATTCTATGTTTAACTTTTTGAGGAACCACCAAACTGTTTCTCATACCCACATTATTTTAACAGCCTGTTCTTAACACAGCCACCATCATGATCATTTAAAACATGAGTAAAATTATGTCTCCTGTGTCTAACACCTTCAATGGCTCCCATCTCACTCAGAGTGAAAGCAAAAGACCTCACAATGGCCTATAAGGCCCCATACTACCTGGTTTTTGGTCCCCTCCCAGACATCATCTTCCAATGCACTCCCACTCACTCACTACTGACTTTTTTGTTGTTTCTTAAGCACATCAGGGCATGTTCCCACCACAGGGCCTTTGTACTCACTGTTTCCTCTTTTTCGTTTCTTTGAGATAGGGTCTCACTCTGTCATCCAGGGTAGAGTGCAGTGACATCATCATAGCTCACAGCAACCTCAAACTCCTGGGCTCAAGCAATCCTCCTGCCTCAGCCTCCTGAGTAGCTGGGACTACAGGTACTGGCCACCATGTCTGGCTAATTTTTTCATTTTCTGTAGAGACAGTGTCTTGCTGTGTTGCCCAGGCTGGTCTCTAACTCCTTGGCTTCAAGCGAGCCTCCCGCCTTGGCCTTCCAAAGTGCTGGGATTGCAGGCGTGAGAGCCACTATGCCTGGCCACTGAATGAACGTGTCCTTTAGTGGCTCACTCTAGAAGCATCTGTGTGTTGCAGGTATCAGGTATTGAAAGGACTGAGTTAGAAGTTAGTCCATGGAAACATTTTCCAAATCATATAGTTAACATATGAATGAAACTTCATGAAAGTTTTCCCAAATTTCCGGAAGATTTAGATAGCATTACCAATACTGACTTGTGAAGCCAAAACTTGTTCTAAATTATAATGAATAAAAAAATTTTCATCAAACATCCTAGAGAAAAGATAATTTACTTTTCTCTTTTCTCTGTAGATAAAGATGTTATGAAATGTGCACGCAGCCCAAAAAGTAGGAAACATATCACAGAGGTGTGTCAGCCAGTAAATTAATAAAAACATTACGTTACCTTTTGGGATTTTGAAATGTTTGTGGTAAATGTCAGCTCTTTTAAATATGTAATTTGTTATTATTTCATAGTCTAAGTGAATTTTCATGTTCATATCCAATTTTGTGATTTTGCTTTTCCTTTGCTCAAAGAGGACACGCCCATTCAATTCCTTAAGCTGGATCCGCCCTGTTGATGACTCATGGGCTCAAAGTAGGGGTCGTTCATAGCTGTGTGATCCCAGCCTAGTGGTTACACCTCTCTGAGCCTGTTTCCTTAGTGGCAAACTGTAGATCATAATATCGCCTACTTTGCAAGGTTGTTATGAACTTTAAATAAGCCAAGGCCTGCAAAGTGCTTCGTGCAGCCTCGCAATACATTGAACGATGATAAATCTCAACCTGTCTTTATGTTTAGAACATTCCCGCAGCTTCCGGACCCGCCGCCAGAACTTTCCCGTGCGCATGCACGCCCAACTCTCTCCTCCAGCCCCTCCCCTCCACGTGGGTGCGGCCTACCCTACAGCAGGGGGTGGTGGGCGGAGTCAATGGGTTACTTCCGAGATTATCTCCGTCCCACTCCGGGGAACAGCCCTGTTGTATGATTAGCAGCATTATTGACCAGTAGCGATTGGAGAGGGGACCAACGATAGGGTCCTGTCCAACACTTTTTGGAACGCCTCTCCCAAGTTAGCCAATTGCAAGCTTTGGAGGGCGGGTTCTCCTCTAGGGCGGGACAGAGTGACGGGCGTCTGCTTTGACTAATGGAAACTTGGCTGTGGGTTTGCCAGGACCGATCAGGAGCGAGAAGGCCGGATCCTGGGGCGGGGCTGGAGCTTCGGCAGTTGAACGGCTCGCGACGATTGCTGTCCGTGGAGAAGGTGAGAGGCGGCGGGAGCGGCGGGTGCGCGGGCCGGGGCGGCGGGCCTGGGGGGAGGGGTCCTCTCGGGGAGAGCGGGCTGCGGCGGGCAGCTGACCCGGCAGGGTGGGAATCGGGGGGCAGGGTGCCCTTTAACACTGGTGGGCGCCTGAGTGAGGGTTGTGAGGCAGAGAGAGGTTTGTGAGTCGGGGATGTTCAGTATTTCTGGGAGGGTCTTTAACGGGGAAAGTTGTAAGGCAGGGGACGCAGATGGCAAAATAAAGAGATGCCCTTGTCCAGCGTTGCGATTTAATGGGAGGTTTTGAGGCCGAGGTTATTACAGCGCAGTGCCGAGGAGCAGAGGTCCCTGCGATGAGCTGTAAGCTCTGACTTAGGAGGAAGGCAAGTGAGGAAGCGGTATTGAGGGGAGGGAGAGAGACCTTCAGGAATGAGGCTTTGCTTTCCTGAGATGCGAGGGCCTATTATACATGTAGCGTTTACTACGTGCCAGGCACCTACCAGTGTTTTCCGTGGATTAACTCTTAAATTTATACAACCGGGAGTTAAGAGTGTGGGCTCTGGGGTGAGGTTGGCTGAGTTTGAATCCTGGCTCTGCCACTGGCCCTACCGCTGAACATGACTGTGGCTTTGGGCGAGTTGATTAACCCTTCTGTGCCTCAGTTTCGTCATCAACAGAATGTCTTCATCTCTATATCACTCACTAGCTTCACTATCTTTATAGAATGATAACTCCCAGGTGTTTGTTTCCAGCTTGGATCTCTGCCCTGAACTCCCTACTCATGTATCCAATGGCCGACTCTTCTCTGCTTGGAATTTCAGCTGACATCCAGACTTAAACTTGTCCCAGACCAAACTTGTGGTTTTCCTCCTTCAACCTCCAAAGCCAGTTGATGGCAGGTCCGTCCTTCCAGATACTCAGGACAAACACCATGGGGCACCCACATAGGGTCTATCCATCAGCTAATCCCATTAGCTCTACCTTTAAAACATCTGGAATCCAGCCATATGTCATGACCTCCCTTGCTACTACCTCTCTGGTTCAAGTCATCTGCTCTTACCTGGTGTTTTGCAGTGGCCTCCTTAACTGGGCCCCCTGCCTCTGCCCTTGACCCCCACAGTCAGGAGAAGCCTGTTAAAACAAAACAAAAGTCAGGTTATGTTGCTCCTCTGTTCAAACTCTCTCCTGGCCTCGCGTCTCACTCAGCAAGTCTTTACCATGCCCACAAGGCCCCATCCAATCCAGCTTGCTCTTGCACCCTCCACTTACCTCTCCCCAGTCCCCCTTGCTCATGCCGCTGCAGCCACCCTGGCCTCCTCGCTGTCCATGGAGCATAGCAAGTACATTGCCACCTCAGGGTCTTTGTACTCACTGTCCCCTCCTTCTGGATCTGGTTCCCCCAGTGTCTACATGGCTTCTCCCTCACCTCTTTCAGGTTTCTGTTCAGATGTCAACTTCACAGACCCTTGCTGCCCACCCAAGCTAAAATAGCTCCTGTCACTGCCTGGCCTCTTACCTGGCTTTATTTTTCTTCATGACACTTACTACTGCTTGATGTAGATGATTGTTTATTTGTAGCCACTAAGCTTCTCAGACCTCCCCACCGGAGTGTTTGGTTCCATGTGCATGTAGAACTCGGCACCTAGAAGAGCACATAGGTGCTTGAAAGGTGTTACTTCTATACCATGCTCACCACCCTTCAGGGTCTCCCTGTGGTATGGCACAGGGTTGCTGAGCTGGGAGGGTCTTGGGTGGTGGGGTTAGGCTGGGTAATAACCTGGGAAGGTTGTGCCGCCCAAGGACAGAGGGTCTCAACTTTAGTGTCTGAAGGAGCTTGTAGGAAATGCAGATTCCTGGGCCCATCTGCAGAGATTCTGTGTGTGTAGGTTTGGGACCAGGCCTAGGAAGCTGCATTTTCACAAGCACCGTGGTGATGCTGTTGTTCCTTGGTCCTCACTTCGAGAAACACCGTTGGGCTGGTTGAGAGCTTGGACTGGAAGCAAACAACTGTTATCATCAAGCTCCTCTCCTGTGGCCGGTCCTCTGCTGGGTAGTGCTGGGGTCACTGTGGTGATCGAGACCTAGCCAGGGAGTCAGGGAGGGCTTCCTGTAGGAAGTGGCATCCTCCAGTTGAGACCTGGAGAATGACAAGGAGTGAGCTGAAGGGAAAAGACCTTGGCTGTGTCCCTCATGCCTGGAACCCCATAGCCTGGCATCTCCCATTAAATTCACAAGTGATCCTTGATCTCTGCCAGGCCAGGGAACTGAGGATACAAGAATGGTTAAAATGCCTCTGCCCTCATGGGCTCCTGATGTGTCAACTAATCATGAACGAATCACACAGATGGTAACAGGGAGTGCCAGGCACTGTTCGAAGCACCTCATATGCATTAACTAATCCCCACAACAATCCTATGAGGTAGCTCTTTTATACAAATTTTTTTTTTTTTTTTTTTTTTTT
>NW_012149952.1:2939659-2943157 GCF_000956105.1 Propithecus coquereli
GCTGGGAGGAGGCGGAAGGTGGTCAGGGAAGGGCAGCTGGGTAATGAGTAGGGGGATGAATGTTCCTGTCCTTCTCTGTGGGATCCTACGCAAGCCTCAGTTTCATCCTCTGTAAAACGGGATGGTTGTACCTTCCAGAGAGCAGACTTAAGGGCGAGTCATTGGGTCGATAAGTGTGCATGATCCTTATCTAAGGCAAAAAGCGTTTGTGGGATAGTGGGGGGGGTGTGGCTGGGTCTGGACACTGGAAGTCTGCATTGTGTGGTTCCCTGAAGGGCTTTTGTGTCTATGCATTCCATGGGGATATTGTTAAAGGCTTTGGTCTGTATTCCGGGGGATCCTGTCCAGCTCAAATTCCCCCACGTGGTGGGGAGGTGAGCTTAGAACAGGGGCAGGAGGGGCATCCAGGCCAGGCACGTGTGTGTGTGTGTGTGTGTGTGTGTGTGTGTGTGTGTGTGTGTGTGGAGGGGGGTGGGATGGGGGTTCCTGTGTTGGAGAGCCCAGCTAGGTCATGGCTGGGCGGGAGTATGTAGTGGGGGGGTGCAGAGTGAGAAACCAGCCATCAGGTGGGGGCTGCCAGGGGTGGTGATTTGCCCATGTAGGGTGTGGGAGGTGGTGATGTGGATTTGTCTCTGGGGAGCCGGGCGTGGAGCGTTCACAGCTCTGGCCCTGGGGTGTGAAATCTGAGCTATGCGGGAGAGCAATTTGGGAGGAGGAGCCAGGGGCGGTGATGTAACAGTGGAAAGCAGAAGGGGTCACCGTGGGGAATGATGAGAGGGACACAGCTGGGGGCTGGAAAATTGGGAGTTCGTGTGCTGGAGCCGTGGTGTCGTGAAGCCCGAGAACTGGGGTCAGGTGTGTGGGCCGGAGTGGGGCGCTGGGGTGTCCACACAGCGCGCGCAGGGTTGGGGTGGTGACGTCACGGGTTGGCGGGGGCGGGGCCTCGAAGGCACCGCTGGGATGCGGGGTCAGGAGGCTGAGGCCGAGAAGAGGAGCTAGGAGAGACTTGGCACTGCAGTGGAATCAGCGACCAGGATGGGCCACTCGTCCCAAAGCGAGGAGGGAGGCTTGCAGGTAGAGGGACGGGGTTGGCGGCGGGAGGAGAGGGGGGAGCTCCGGGCCCGGGAATCCCAGAAGTGGTGGTGGGGGGGTTGTTCAGAGTGGGTTCTTCAGAAAGGGCAGAGAGGTGGAAAATGTGTGTGCGGGTGGGGTGGGGGGTTACATACAATCTGGGAGGGAACAGAATCCAGGTGAAGTCTGGGGTGATGGAATACAGGCCGAAAGTGGGGTGTGTGGAGTAGAATCTTGAGCAGATTCGTGGGCAGAATGCAGGCGGATTAGGGGGCGCAGAATCGAGGTTGAATATGGAACCCTAGGAGAACATGGGTGGCCGGTGTAGGTTGGAGGAGAGTGTAGCTGCTCCCTTCCCTGTCTGGGGGAGCTGGGTGGAATTTAGGGACTTTGAGGAGGAGAGGGACTGATTTCTGGGGAAGGGCTGGATTATGGAGGGAGGAAGGTTCTGCAGAGAGGAGGGGAAGGGGAGCCCAGAATCCCTTGGCCGTCTGGGGAGATGAGTGTTGGGGAGCTGGGTTCAGGGGTGTGGGATTTATTCCATCAGCAATTACTGAGCCTTATGACAGGCCTAGAAGAGGGGATGGGGGAGGGGAGCGGGTGAAGTTTGTGGAGGTAAGAGAGGGGGTGTGTGTGTGTGTGTGTGTGTGTGTGTATGTATGTATGTATGTGTTTTCAAGGGGAGGGTTGAGTTCAGGCAGAATTTTCAGAGGCTTAATTTTTGGGACTGAGGGCGGGGTGGGGGCTAAGGACTGGGCAGTTGAATGTTGGAAGGTGTTGCTATTCGCGGGGTGAAATCAGGGCCGGGTTGGTGGCGGGGATGGGGTGTGGCAGACCCCCTCCTGTCCTCGGTCTCCTCCCGGGAGTTGGGTACCACGAGTGGGGGCGGTGGTGCTGCGCGGCTCCCCCGATGTTAAGTCCGTGGGTGCCTCCAACGCCTTAGTAACCGGGGCGGTGCGGCCGCTGATTGGCTTGCGGAATCTGCGGGTGGGACGGTGGGCGGGGCCAGGGGATGAGGGCTAGGTCGAAACGTGCAGCGATTTGTTTGCAGCAAGATCAGGGATTATTAACTTCGACCTCCGAATCCTCGGAGCATAAAAGCGCAGTTTCAAGAGTGTGAATTTTCCAGGGGAAGAGCCCGCCGATTTCTTCAGACCCTCCAAAGCACCCTTCCCCCAAATAAAGTTAGAGCTTCGATCTCGAGAGAGGTGCCTGTCGGGGTGTCTAGGGTTCAGATTGTTTTTGGACCTCTTAGAAAAGAGATCTCTGGATGGGCCTTGGGGGTGGTAATTTGGGAGCCCTTGAAATGTCTTGCAGAAGGTTGCGGCACTGTTTATTTATCTGAGGAAGGTTCAGAGATTTCATTAGATTCTCAAAGGCTCAAGGACTCTAAAAAGGTTAAAAAAAAATCACTGACCTGCAGTTTCAGGACTCATCTTTTTCTGCCTCATAACGTATTTTCCAGTGTTAGACTTTAAAAGGACTTCCTGGGGGAAGTGTGAGGACTAGAAGAGGTAGGGGGAGAAGGAGATCAGGCATTGGAGGGGGCCCCATGGTCTGAGTTGGTGGCTCTGACTTTGGAACAGCTGTGGGACCCTGGACAGGGCCCCTTTTCCTGCTGAGCCTCAGCTTCTGCTTCTGTCCGCTGGGGAGAGCATGGACTTCTCCGTAGTTCCTTTCAAGCTCAGGAACAACAACAAAGTAATAGTAGCAACAATAATGATGATAATCCCAATATGTATTGAGTGCTTGCTACGGGTCAGGCATTGCTCAGTTTCTCCAAGGAGTTTAACACGCTTCACTCGTTTAATCCTTGTACCAGTCCAAGGAAGTGGATGCTGTTACCCTCTTAGGGGCGTTCAGAGGCCTTTATGATAATCATCTGGTCCTTGTTACATCTCTGATCTCACCACTGAGCCCTCTGTGCCTTGTTCACTCTCTTCCAGCCACACTGATCTCCTTGCTGTTCTGAGAACAAATCAGGAGCATCCCACCTTCAAACCTTTGCCTGGCTCTGCCTACTGCCTGGACACTCTTCCCTCGGGTGTTCGTGTGTCCCCTCTCTCCTCCCCACCCCCAGAACATCCCCTTTTCCCACTGCTTGGCATTTTTTTTTATATCTGTTGTCCCCTCCTGAAAGTAGGGACATAATCTGGCTTCTTGTCATATCCTCAGCACCCAGGGTGGCATACACTTCATAGATAAGGAATCTGGTTCACAGAGAGGTTAAGTAACTTGCCCCTGTACACACAGAAAAACATAGATAGTGACCCAGGCAGCCCGAGCCCCCATTCTGAACCACCCCCTAGAATCCTGGGCTGAGGGTGGAGGCCTGATCGTCTTCTCCAGCTCCTCATAGAACTAACAGTGAGCAGTAGCTCTGTTGGCTAAGAAAACGTGCTTATGCTTATAACACACTAATTAATT
>NW_012149952.1:2946137-2947819 GCF_000956105.1 Propithecus coquereli
GGTTTTGCTTTTTTGCCCAGGCAGGTCTTGAACTCCTGGCGTCAAGCAATTCTCCTGCCTCAGCCTTTCCAGTTGCTGGGATTATAGGAATGAGCCACTGCACTTGGCTCCATACATAGACTGTTAACATTTTAGTATCTTTAGGCAGTATAAGGGAGTGGCTAAGAGCATGGATTCTGAGTTCAGGCTCATCACTGCCCCTCAGTGCCTTAGTTTCCCTATCTGTAAAGTGGGAATAATAGTAGTTCTCATTCCATAGTATTGTGAAGATTAAATGAGTTATTATATGTAAAAAAGCTCGGGCTGAGGCTGAGGCGGGAGGATCCCTTGAGCCCGGGACTTGGAGGCTACTGGAAGCTATGATTGCAGCACCGCACCCCCAGCCTGGGTGGCAGAATGAGACCCTGTCGCGACAAAAATAAAATAAAATATGTAAAAAAGCTTAGAATGGTGTCTAGCTCACAGTAAGTGCTGTATAGATATTAATCTAGTTTTATATCAGCTACTGAGTCTATCCTTGTTGTTAGTGATTGCTCAGTATTCCATTGTACCTGTATGTCGTGATGTATCTACTACCCCCATGGTACTCAAATTATTTATCTCATGACCCCTTTATACTTTTCAAAATTATCGAGGACACCAAAGAGATTTTGTTTATGCAAGTTATATTTATCAATAGATAGAAATTAAAACTGAGGAAAATTTGAAAATACGAATTCCCGTAAAATAGCAATAATAAACCTGTTATGTGTTAACCTAAATAACATTTTTACGAAAAGTATATTTTCTAAAACAAAAAATTTGTAAGAAGTATAGCGTTGGTTTACATTTTTGCAAATCCCTTGAATGCCTGGCTTAATAGAAAATTGATAGATTCTCATATGTACTTCTGTATTGACCCTGTCACGATATGTTTTGGTTGAAGTATATGCAGAAAAATCCTGCCTTACACAGATACGGATGAAAAAAGGAATACCAGAAAAGCTTTTTGAGATAATTATGGATATCGTTTTTTGCTAACACACTAAGACTGGACAAGGGGTAGTTTCTTAAAGGTTAGTTGGAGTCTAGAATCTGAAGCTTCATCAGTGAACTTTTCGTATTGCTACTTAAATTCCGTTGACATATCCTGGCTTTGCATGGATCTTCTAAACCTTTTCATGATTTTCTAACATCATGCATTGATCCCTTGGAAAATATTGGTTCTCTGAGCTGTACAGATCTTCCAAATGTTGGCACATTTCCTTATATAATACCAGGAAGTCACGTTTGTTAATATCCTCTCTGATCTCACCAGACAAGTCTTTGAACCTTGAGAAGCTGTCAGACGCATAGGAGAAGGTACAAGTTTTCCAAAAGTCTAATTCTAATTTCAGTGCAAAGCTTGAATTTTACCATTGGCAACAAATCCCGTTAGCTGTTTTTCTTGAAGCGACAGGCTCGCTTTGTTTATTTTTGAGAACATGCCTGCCAGATATCCAAGTCTGAATAACCCGAGTTTTGTCTGTCAGTCGTTCTTTCAAGTAAAAATAGCATTCCCTGAAAAAGTGGCTAATTTAGTTCAAAGCTCGGTTGCACGAGAGCTTTTCCTGAGGCCACCGTCGTGCCTTGGTGTGCAGCAGAAGTACTTTTGTGTGCGCTTCCCATTTTGTTGCACAGAATAGTAAAGAGATGTGTACTCA
>NW_012149952.1:2947869-2948360 GCF_000956105.1 Propithecus coquereli
CAGCAACCTTGGCCATGGACCAGCCGGCTGGCCTGCAGGTCGACTACGTCTTCCGGGGTGTGGAGCATGCCGTGCGGGTGGTGGTTTCTGGGCAGGTGCTGGAGCTGGAGGTGGAGGACCGGATGACGGCCGACCAGTGGCGGGGCGAGTTCGATGCCAGCTGTGAGTGTGCCTGCCTGGGGTGGGCTCGCCACTCCTCCCCTGGGATCAGCTTCTCCCAGAAGATGAGGCCACCAGAATCCTGTCCACCTGCCTCTTCTGTGTGACTAGAAGCTCTCCAGATGGGGGGAGGGGTGAGGCACAAAGTCGGGGAGAGTTGGAGAGCGTAGATGCATTGCCCTTGGGCTGGGCAAGTGGTCAGACTTCAGGAGGGACTTTTCTCCCCACCCAGTCATCGAAGATTTGACTCACAAGACAGGGAACTTCAAACAGTTCAACATCTTCTGTAACATGCTGTGGGTGCCTCCAACGCCTTAGTAACCGGGGCGGTG
>NW_012149952.1:2952324-2954481 GCF_000956105.1 Propithecus coquereli
TGGAGGAAAGCCCAGCCAGCCCAGAGAACGGGAAGGGGTGTGGCCATGTTGGGTCCTGTGGCACCTCCTCCCCTCCTCTCCCAACAGAGCAGTGAGTCAGTCACCCTTGACCTGCTGACCTACACAGACCTGGAGTCCCTGCGAAACCGCAAGATGGGGGGCCGCCCGGGCTCCTTGGGCCCCAGGTCGGCTCAGCTCAACTCCAAGCGCTACCTGATCCTCATCTACTCCGTGGAATTTGACAGGTGGGGAAAAGGGGCTGGCTCCAGGCCCTGGCTGGTGGGCAGGGTGGGAGAGGATGTGGCTAGACCTGAGGAATCCCTGGCACCCAGGGCAAGGTTGGGGGGTGTTGGTTAAGCCTTGCTTTTGGGATCTTTTGTGTTGGGATTTGTATCATTTAGTGTTGTATTTGGCTACAAGTGGCAGAACAACCATTACTGGTGCCTTAGGGAAATAATAGTTTATCACATAAGAAGATGTCTAGGTAGGTGGCTGCTACTCAGCAATTCCATTAGGGACTCAGGCTCTGTCTGTTTTTGGTTTTTTTTCCTTTATCATCTTTAACGTGTTGGCTTTTTGACTTCTTCGTTATCTCTTCATGGTCACAAAATAGCTGCTGGGCCTCCAAGCATTGCATCTGTATCAAGGCAGGAAGGAAAGGGACAGAGCTGTGTTTGCTAATTGCATCTGCTGTTTTTATCAGGAAAACAAAAGTGTTCCCAGAAGACTCTCAACAGATTTCCCATAATATATGGCCAGAAGCAGTCCCATGCAAGGGTTGCTGGGAAAACGAATATCTAGTCTTCCAGCCTTTATCGTGTGAGGCAGCAAGGGAGTTGGGAATGGCTCTTAGGTAGCTGGACGACAGCGTCTGCCCCATTTGTTAATAGCTTCTGGATTTTCTAGTGGGAAGTTACCGATCCAAGGGGTGACCTGGGTCAGGCCAACCAGAATCTCCCACTGTGGAATCTGAATTAGGATTATGTTTAGTTGCAAGTAACATGGTACCAGTGTCCCCTTGCCAGCAGTGTGACAAGGAAGTGAATTCAGACTGCACCAGGGCTGTCAATCCCGGTGATCCCAAAATTGCTATATAAGAGGCTCTTAGAGGTGGTGACTGGTGCAAGGGGCCTGGGGCAGGGAGAGGTTTGTAGCTCTGTTCAGAGCGTAAACCTTAGAAGGCGAGGTTTTTGGAATTGTCTGTATTTTTTACTCTGTGGCTCTCAGAGTCTGGTAGTTGCCCTCGGGTGGATTCTTGGCCTCTGAGATGCCGCGGTTCTAATCCCTCCTCCCCAGGATTCACTACCCGCTGCCCCTCCCGTACCAGGGCAAGCCCGACCCCGTGGTCCTGCAGGGCATCATCCGCTCGCTGAAGGAGGAGCTGGGCCGCCTGCGAGGGCTGGATGGCCAGGCTGCTCAGGACACCCGGGAGACCGAGATCTGGCACCTGCGGGAGCAGTGAGTCTTGGAGGGCTGGGGGGTGCTGAGGCAGGGTGGGGCATGTCCCATCATGCACTTCGAGGGTCCCATGTTTGGCACCGTTGGGAGGACAGCTGTCCCTCATCTGCCATGTGTTTATTCTGAGCCCCTCCTCTGTGCCTGCCTTGTACTGGGTGGTGCTGGGGACCATGGTTATCCTGGCTTTGCCCTGTGGGGGCTCCCAGTCCAGGGAGGGAGACGGGTCTGTCTGCAGACAGTGAGGACTCAGAGCAGGTGGGGCTGGGGGATCCCAGAGGGAGGACCTGGCCCCGTCTGGTAAGGGAAGAGTGTTCTCAGCACAGGGAACAGCGTGTCAGAGACAGGGGAGGAGGTCGAGCTATATTCAGTGGAATCCACCTTCCTCGGGGCCTCATGCTGGCCACCACCCCATGCTCTGTCCCGTGTGTGGTGCCCAGCCCAGGGCACGTGGACGTTAATCACATTACCCCCTGAGATGTCATTGCAGACACGATGGGGTTAGGCAGGCAAGGGACCTATGCTGTGGGAGGCTGTAACAAGACCCTGGTAGGGTATTGGGGTGGGTCAGGCAAAGGGGCTGGGCATTGCATGAGGGAACAGTGTTGTGGGCAGAGGGAACAGCATGTGCAAAGTCCTTGTGTTCAGAGGGAGTGTGGTGAGAACAAGTGGACTGAAGGAGCAAAGAAAGAGCTGAAGAAA
>NW_012149952.1:2955151-2956149 GCF_000956105.1 Propithecus coquereli
CTTATCCTCCTCTTCCCAGCCTGGAATTAGGCCGTTTGGGAAGGCTCCACCATTTCTTCATTCATTTGGCCAACATTTATTGAGTTCGTACTGTGTGCCAGACACACTGCCTGGCACTGGTTGATGTTTATCGTACCAGACATGGTCTAAGCACTCTTCAGAGATTCCCGCAACCTTACAGGCGAGTGTGGCTGTTACCATCCCTCTTCACAGACGAGAAGAGACGGACCGAGGCCCAGAGTCCCGCAGCTTGTTAATAAGTGGTGTAGAGTTGCCTGCAGGGAGCCTGGCCCTGGAGCCAGGTTCCTACACAGTGAACCGGACCGGTGGAGGCTCTGCCCCAGAAGGTTGGGGGTCCGGACAGAAAACAGACAATCGGACCAACAGATGACAGCTTTGCTGGGGTCGGTGCCAGGAAGGAAATGTACAGAGAGCTGGGAGAGCAGAGAGCACTGGGGGCAGGCAGGCTTCCCTACGTGAGTGGGGTTGTTCCTGCCAGAGGAGAAGGAGAGAGCATTCTGGAAGGAAGGAACTGCATTCACAGCTGGAGCCCTGCAGGAGAGGGAGGTGGGGAGAAGCTCTTTGGAGAGTGTGGGGGAACCACAGATTCTTAGAATGATTTGTTAGGGAAAACTCTAAGCATACACAACAGTAGACATGAGTATATTATACACATACTTGTCCTCCCGCTTCTTTTTGTTTTTTTGAGACAGGATCTCGCTCTGTCGCCCAGGCTGGAGTGTAGTGGCACAGTCATAGCTCGCTACAGCCTCCAACTCCTGGGCTCCAGCGATCCTCCTGCCTCAGCCTCCCGAGTAGCTGGGACTACAGGCGTGAGCCACCATGCCCGGCTAATTTTTTGTTTCTATTTTTAGTTGACTGGCTAATTTTTTTTCTACTTTTAGTAGAGACTGGGTCTCGCTCTTGCTCAGGCTGGTCTCAAACTCCTGACTTCAAGCGATCCTCCTGCCTCGGCCTCCCAGAATGCTAGGATTATA
>NW_012149952.1:2957239-2966503 GCF_000956105.1 Propithecus coquereli
CTTTTGAAAATAGAAACATATAATTGTAATTCTCTTTTATAAAACAGAACATACTGAACATATTGTTCTGCACTGTTTTAAACTTATGGCAGTCACTTGGTGACTGGATATATCCATCATAGTCATGGATGTAGGCAGGATATAGACATCATCCTCATTCCTTTTTACAGTTGGGGGTACTCAGTTGAGTAGCTGTGTCAGAAATTCAACTAATTCTCTGTTGATGGACATTTGGCTATTTCCACTCTTTTGCTATTACAAATAGTGCTGAGAATAGCCTTGTGTGTACGTCATTTGCTCAAGGAAGGATTTTGAGCATGGTAGTAACCTGATCAGATTTGCATTTTAAAGAGAGTCCTCTGGTGAGTGGGAGATGGGCTGGGAGGTGGGGGAGAGGCAGGCCTAGGCTTTCAGGGTGTGGACAGATTGATGACATCTTTTAGAGTTGGAACCTACATGGCTGTGTTCCCATCGCTCCACCCTGCACCAGGGGAGTGTGTGTGTGTGTGTGTGTGTGTGTGTGTGTGTGTGTGTGTGTGATTTCCTCCAGGTGGTATGGATGGGAGTGATTGATGATAAGACTTTGCCCCCCATCCTTGGGGGCAGCTGGTAGTGATGAGGTCTCGTTTCCCTTTCGTGGGGGAGGTGAAATGATACCCCAGGAAGGGTATGCAGGAGTGGGGATAACCAGACCGTGCCCCTCTCTCCAGCTCGCTCGCCCTCCCTGCGTCCCTCTCCAGGGTGTCGCGCTTGGCGTCTGAGAAGCGCGAGCTGGAGTGCCAGCTGGGCCGATCGCGCGAGGAGGCTCTGGCCGGCCGGGCGGCGCGCCAGGAGGCCGAGGCGCTACGGGGACTGGTGCGTGGCCTGGAGCTGGAGCTGCGGCAGGAACGCGGCCTCGGGCACAGGGCTGCGGGTCGCCGCAGCCAGGACTGCCGCCGCCTGGCCAAGGAGGTGAGGGGACTGGGCGGCCGGTGGGGCCTGGGCCTCAGCCTCAGCCCGGACCTCTGCATCCCTGTCCCCTTCCGGCAGCTCGAGGAGGTGAAGGCGTCGGAGCGGAGCCTGCGCTCGCGGCTGAAGACGCTGAACAGCGAGCTGGCTCTGTACAAACGGGGGTGAGAGGCGGGCTCCGAGTGGGCGGGGCCTGGGGCTGGGCGGGGCCTGGGGGAGAGGGTGGAGTCTGAGGGCGGATGGGCGGGGCCCGAGTAGGATGGAGGAGGCGGGCGCGGCCCGAGACTGGGCGGGGCCTACTGGACTGCATGGAGCTTAGGGAGAGGCCGGGAATACTGTACGGACCTGCGGGGAGATGGGTAGGTTCTGATGCAGCATTCAGGAGGCGGGGCCTGGAAAGAGGCCGTGGGAAAGGGGCGGGGCCTGAGGTTCTTGAGCGGAAAGGGTGCGGCCCAGCAGATGGGGATCAGGGTGTCATCTGTTGCGATTTATTGGGGTGGGCGGTAGAAAGTTGGGAAAGATTTCCAGGGAGCTATGTGAGACCTCGGGAAGAAGGGTCTGGTGAAGGGAGCGTGTTGAAAGGAGGTAGGGAAATGACAGTTTTTTTGGGGTGGGTGGGGTCTGTGGGGCCTGGGGTGGGGCGCAGTCTGGGGGAGGGTCGTGGGCAAGCAGGAATGTCTAGGAGTTGACAGGGGATGGGCCTGAGCGTTGAGAGCAGAAGGTGCCGCGGGTCAGGGAGGAGGCTGTGATTGAGGTTGTCCAGCCTGGCAGGAAACTGACGGCTGGTCCTGTGGTCCCAGGAGACGGACTCCACCAGTGGTACTGGCCCGGGAGGACCGGGCTTCGTCGTCCCGTGAGCGCTCCACCTCTCGCGGCCGTGGAGTCACTCGCTCCTCATCCCGGGAGAGCGGCCGCGGAAGCCGGGGTCGGGGCCGCCCTGCCCGCCCCTCGCCCTCACCCACAGGTCTGTACCCGCCTGCCCCGCCCTGAGGGGAGGTGGATCCTGTGACCCCAGTCTCCTCTTCTTTCCACACTTCCCCACCCTGTCCTAGGTGGTCGCGCGCTCCGTTTCGACCCCACAGCTTTTGTGAAAGCCAAGGAAAAGAAGCAGAAGGAGATCAGGATGAAGTTAGTGCCCACTCCACTCTCACCTGCCTTCATCCTGCCCCGGGACCCGGCTCCCTCACCTGTTCGGCTTTCTCCCCACCTGCCATCACCTGTCACCTGCTCCCCTCTCCCCTTCCCACCACCTGCTCTCCTGACCCCGAGCGGCCCTGTTTTCTTGTCTCTCCCACCCGCACCTGGTCTGTGTCCCCGCTTGCTTTTTTTCCTCCTGGACCCGGTGATCGCAGGTGAGTCACCGGCTCTGGTCTTGACCCACAGGGGCGCAGCAACGCCCTGCCCCACGTTAGTCTGGCGCACAGGCGGGTGTCTCCTTTCCCACTTCCCAGGCAACAGCAGCAGCAGCGGAACCGCTTGGGCAGTGGAGGAAGCGGGGACGGTCCGTCTGTCTCATGGTCTCGGCAGACCCGGCCCCCTGCTGCCGTGACTGGCTGTGGGGACGCAGCTAACCGCTCCCGAAACAGAAACCGCAGCTCCTCCGGTAACTGGGTTGAGCTGGGGGCGGGCGGGGCGGGCCGGCGGGTGCGGGTGGCTCACATCCTCCTCCTCCTCCTCCCGCCAGTGGACAGTTTCCGCAGCCGCTGCTCCTCCGCCAGCTCCTGTAGCGAGTTCGAGGACTTCTCAGAGTCGCTCTCCAGAGGGTAAAACTCGGACTGGGAGAAGGGACTGAAGGGCGTCTGGGGAGACTGGAAATGGTCTTTTGCCGGGGAATTGGGTGATGGAGGCTGGGGACCTTGAACCCACAAAGGTGGCAAGGTGCGAGGAACCAAAGACTCCCCACCATTGGTCCTTGGTTACTCCCTTATCCCAGCGTTCCTCGCCGTGGGAAGCCGCCTAGCCCCACACCCTGGAGTGGGTCCAATACGGTGAGTGTCTTTGCTCAGACCTTGGAGGAGGAAGGGGTAGTAGCATTAAGCCCCTGGAAGCCAGCTGTCCCCATTTCCCATGATTCCATCCTGGGGATCATGTCGCAGGGGTGACTCTGATGTGTCTCTGGAAACAAGGTGTTTTGAGACCCGTGGATTGGAGGTGGGAACAATGAGGGACACAGGATCCTGTTTAAGGCTCTGGCTTCAGATCGTCAGGTCTTAAAACCTGGCTCCTACCGCCTGCGTGACTCCAGGTAGTTTATTAGCCTCTCTCTAACTCAGTTGCTTTGTTGGTTAAACAGGGATGGTAATAGTGTCACTTCAGAGAGCTCTTGTGAGGACGCAAGGAGGTTATTTTGCATATAGTGAATGTTCAGTAGGTGTCAGGCCTTATTTTTCCTGAAGGCCTTAGGTTCAGAATTTGCAGTGGGATTTGGGGGGCAGGAATAGAGGGAGGGTGCCTGACCCCCTTTCCTGCCTTCCCCGCCACCAGAAGTCCACCCCCTTGGAACGCAGCCACCATCAGAGACGCCTGGCCAGCTCGGGTGGCTGGGTCCCCATCAAAGGTGAGTCTGGGACTCCACATCTCCCCCCTACCATGAGCCCCAGAACCCACTGGGACACTAATGAGGGCACTGGTATTGGGCCCAGGAGCTCCCTGTGGCTTCAGTCCCCTTCGAGCCCCCCACACCCATGCCTGCTCTCACAGAGTACAGCTCGGACCACCAGGCGGCCGATATGGCCGAAATAGACGCCCGCCTGAAGGCCTTGCAGGAATACATGAACCGACTGGACACGCGGTCGTGACCGTGGACAGGGGGTGCTGCCCCTCCACCCCCCACCCTCTGCTGGGTATGGCATGGGGGGCGGGGCCAGGGTGGCCTTCCTGCCCCGCCCAGGCTCCACCCCTCCTGGTGCACCTGGGGTCTCAGGTGTGTGAGGCCCTGACCCGATCTTCTGCCCAGGCAAGGCATGCTGGGAGAGAGGATATGTGCATTTTGTAAATAAACATATTTGCCTTTGGGACCCCTCAGCTTATGACCGAAAGGTGAAGGTGGAGTGAGGAGAAAGGAAGACTGGGGGTGTAATTGGGACCTGAGTGCACTTCTGGGCACGTCTGTGACTAGGAGCCATATTGGGAAAAACTCCCACACTCTGTAAAGCACTGCAAGGGGGGACCCGAGGGGTGGTAGTGAGCAGCCTGTCCCCAAAGGAGTCCAAGCAGAGATTCTGCATAGATGTCTTTGGCTGTGTCGGGGGAAAAGGGTGTCTTGCAGCACGGTTCCCTGCCTGGGAGGACCCCCAGCTGCTGTCGGTGATATCCAGGCCGACTCGGTGCTGATTCCTGGGCTCTGACCTGAGACCTCTGGGTTCTGAGCTGTGATGTTGCTTTCGAGCTGGGATCTCCGGGGTCTTGGTTCAGGGTCGGGGCCTCTGGGTTCTGAGCACCAGTGAGGAGAGTGTGGGGGGGAGATGGGATGGCTGCGGTCTTGGGGGAGGGGGAGAGAGAGGAGGTGTGCTCAGGAACACAGCTTGAGCTGCGCCTTTATTGGAGGGGGAGGCGGTGGGGCTTCTGGCCAGGGGTGGAGAGGCACGGGGCGCCGACGAGCAGGTCCTCACTCGTACTGTGGCCACTGCTGGATGATTCTGTAGAGCTGGTCTCCTGGGGACAGCGTCTTCTGCACATCCCGGTGTCCTTTGACCTGATAGTCGGGTCTCAGGACTCCCTGAGCCACACCGCAGGCCAGCAGATTCTTGGCTGCCCGGAGGGCCCGGGGTGGGGGCACCCGCTCTGGAGGAGGCAGAGAGAGGAGTGAGGCCGGGGCTTATAGAAGGGCAGAGGTAGTGTGGGGGCGTGGGTACAACTGCGCTCCGAGCTGGACTTAACCTGTTTGTGCTTCAGTTTTCTCATCCGTGAAAACAGAGCATAGTGGCACCGACCCTCCCACATTTTACCCTTTGGGAGGGTCAAATGAATTATTTTGTGTAAAACCCACAGAACGGTGCCTGGCACAGAGTATTGGCTGTCGTAGTGGTTATTTATTGCTTATTCTCCCCCCTCTGTCCCCAGACCTCTGGGTCCTACCTGCAACAATAGCTGACACTGGCCAAGCACTTCTTAGGGTGCCATGGATTGGCTTGAGGATTCTTGTATCACCCAGTCCCCACCCTTACCGTGTGTTTGCAGATGGAGGAAATGAAGCCCACAGGGCTTGGAGATGACAGAGCCTCTCGGCCGCCAGCCACCATGCCATGCCATCTCCATGCCCCTTGTCCACCCCCCATCTCTGCTGGCTGGCCACTCACCCATGTAGTTGCCCATGAAGGAGATGCCAATGGACATGGCGTTCCAGTTGGTACCCGCGTGGTTGCCCTTGGTGTGCCAGCCCCGGCCCTCATACACGAGCCCATCTTCTCCGATCAGGAAGCTGCTCGGGGGAGGTGGGGGCTGGATGAGTGAGGGAGGGCTTCCTGGGGGAGGACCCCTGCCCCCTCTTCCCCTCACCCCACCTCCGTTCCTGCCATGCACACACAATTTCCCCAACATCCTCCTCCTCCCATCATTTTCCACAATAATAGCAATGACCGTGACCCTTCCTGGAGCCCCTGCCATGTGCCAAGAACAGGTCTGAATGTACCTTTTTAATCCTCACAGCAACCCCGGGAGTCAGTACCCCTCCCATTTTATATAGAGAGTCAGAGTGGTGGAGTCACCTCTCCAAGGTCACACAGGGGTGAGCTAGGTTTCTCAGCCAGGTCTCTGTGACTCCCACCCATGTCATCTTGTTCCTTGCTCTTTCCTGCCTCCCTGGAGGATTTGTTGAACTCTTGCTTTGCCGAACCCTTACACGACAACCCTCTGAGGTAGGTACTGCTCTCATCCCCATTTTAAGCTTAGGGAGCGGAGATCACAAAGCGACGTGATTTATACAAGGTCCTCAAAGACCGATGTGTCTCAGAACTGTGCCCTCACCCCCTCCTGCTGCCGGCCCTCAGGGTCCACTGGGGCAACAGGATCAGGGACTCAAGATTGGAGTCACAACCGGGTACAGAGCCTGGAGCCCCAGCATCTGCCTGTTGGAGGTTTCTGATCTTGCCAGTGGATCCCTGAGACTCATCAAGCGTGTCTTGATGGGGCGAGTCTGACTTGGCGCATTGGCGTTAACCGGAAGATCAGCATCTCGGAGCGGCAGCATCTGCCGACTCAGCTCCAGATGCGCAGAAAGTTGGAACCTCTGAGTCCTGAGTCCCGAATCTGCCGCTTAGGAAGCCAGCTCTCAGAATCTGGCTCTGAGGGGACCAGAAAGACCACAGTGATGCCAGCTGCCACCTTCCCAGCCCCTGGCACAGGGAGTCGGTCCTCCCTTGTGTTTGTCACATGGACGCATCTAAGTTAACACGCAACCACCGTACAGTCAAGAAAGAGCCGCATTCAGCAGGCTCAGAGAGCAGGTGACACGACAAGGAAAGGGGATTCGGAACGTTAGAATCAAACTCTGAATCCTGAGAGCTGAGAAACGGACTGAAGTCTGCGTCTCTGTACGGTGGTTTAGACCAGAGGCTGCATCACTGGTGGGAACGCTCAGCGTTGGGGCACCTGACTCCTGGAAGCAAAACCTTGGAGTCGGAGCCTTTGAATGATAACATCTTGAGCTGGAAGAGCTGGGGATGCCCACGGAGGCTTCTAGACCTTTCTGAGTGGGGTCTACTGAAGCGGCCTGTGGGGTGGGAGTTGGGCTCCTGCGTGTGCAGTGAGCGCACCAGGCGATTCTGGGGCGTTCCGAGGGCTGAGGGCCTGGAGGGTTCGCTGTTCCCTCTCGCCGTGGGAACCCCCCACCCCGGCTGGACCCAGCCTGTTACACTGAAGAGGGAGCTGGCGGGCGGGGGCCCTGGAAGCTGAGCTAACCCCACCCGGAGGCCTTGTTTCTGCCCTCACTCCCCACGGCCGCCAGGGGGAGCCTCATGCCCAAGCCAGAGCCCTCCTACGGCTCCCGTTTCAGAGAAAAACCAAAGTCCTTTATTCGTCGCACTCCCCCAGCTGTGTCCCCCACCCCGTGCTGCAGGCTGACCTGCGCACTCGGCCACGTGGCCTCTGCCGGCCCCCCTGCTTCCCGCGCTCCTCCCTCCGCTCCCCTGTCCCGGAGCCAGCTCAAAGCCAGTGTCCCAGCGAGGCCTTCCCTTACTCCACCCTTTAAAGGTGCGCGCGTGGGTCTGGCTGCATTTCTGAGGCCACCTTTCGTCACCCTGTTCCTTTTACTATGGCTCTGGCACCATCTGAACTCATCTTGTTGACTTGGCTTGTTTCTCGCCTCTTTCTCCCTGTTGGTCTTTCAACCCCGCAGGGCTAGAGTCACACCGTCCACGGCTGTCTCCAGGCCATGGGGTGCCTAATGTCAGCCCCTGGCGTTGGGGCTCCTGTGACCCGCCAGGTGGTATCCTAAGTGCTTTGCACGTATTGGCTCGTTGACGACCAGGCTGGTCGCAATCCCGTGGACTTTGCGGAGGAGGAAGATGAAGCTGAGGGGACCTGCCCCAGGTCTCAGCCAACAGTTAGCTGAGCTGACGCTGGAACCTGGCGCCGTGCTTCCTCAACCTGGCTTTCTGCCTCCTAGCAAAAGTGCCATCCTTTATGGGGTTCTTTCGTAATGTGCAGCAGACACCTTGGGGGGTGTGAGGCAAAGCCTGCCCTTCCTCCAGGGGCCCGGGTTCGGAGTTCAGCCCTTTCCCCCTCCTTTATAGCATCTTTGTGCTGCCTGCGCCTGCTCGGCCCTATATGGCGACCCCGGGGAGACCCCGGGAGGTTGAGGAAGCGGCGCAGGCTGTCCGCCAGGCGGCTACCGCGCGGGGCACAGAACCGGTCCCGCGGGCTGGCGCCTGCACCCTTTGCCCCCTCGGTACTCACTTGTAGGCCACGTCACACCATTGCAGCGTCTGTGTGTGGTAGTGCTGCACGTTCCGGACCTGCTGCAGGCACGAGGCCGGGGAGTCACAGGTGCTGCCCGCCGTGTGCGACACCACCACGTAGAGCACTGGCAGGCTCAGGCGCTGGTCGCAGTTGGACTCCTGGGCCCTCCACTCGCTCCGGGGCACGATGGGGCCGCAGCAGGCCGGGGCTTCTGTCTTCTGAGCCGCTCCTCCGAGGGCGAGGAGAGCGAGGAGGGCCCCGGCGAGCAGCGCGCGGCGGCGGGACATGGCGGGCAGGGCGCGCAGGGACCGCTAGGAGCGCGCAGCGGCCCGGCCGCCTTTATCTGCCCGGGGCGGAGCGGCGGGATCGTCTTGGTTAACACCCCGGCGGGACTTCCGGGGCCGGTCACGCGGGACCTCAAACTCGGTTTCCTAATCTGGCAAAGCCAGAACAGGATGCGGTGTGGTTGGGGATTTGGGTCAGGTGGGGAGGCGGATCAGCCGG
This sequence comes from Propithecus coquereli, assembly GCF_000956105.1. NCBI lineage: Eukaryota > Metazoa > Chordata > Mammalia > Primates > Indriidae > Propithecus > Propithecus coquereli. Next base: position 2,965,589 of record NW_012149952.1, read on the forward strand.
GAGGGATGCACAGAACCCTGGGCACTTCGCCCTCTGGTTTCTGGAACACCCGGGGCTTGGATCCCTTGCCCTGCTTTGTCTGTCCCCTCATTGGGGCACTGAACAATTCAACGGGAACTTACACCCGAGTGAGAGGCCCGGGGCGTTGACACATCTCCTTCCTGCAGGGATTGAGGTAACAAAGGTGCCCATTTTAAAAACACTTCCTTCTCCCAGGCCCAGGCCTGAGGACATTTACCCCTTGCCCCAAACTGGAGAGATGAGTATCAGGAAACCCATTTCACAGTTGAGTAAACTGAGGTTGGGAGAGGGGAAGTCACGTGCTGAGACATGGGAGGTGGTAGAGCCTGGTGGTCCCAAGCCTGGATTCGGAGCCAGGCTGCCTGCACGGGAATCCTGGCCACCTTCTAGTGTGCGAGCCCCAGAAAGTGCTTTCACCTTTCTGTGCCTCCGTTTCCCCCGCCTGCCGCATGGGGATGATAATATTAAGTTCCAAACTCATAGGGTTGATGGGAGATTAAATTGGTTGACAAGCGTAGGGCCCTTAAAAGATGTTTAGCACGTAAGCGCCTCCCAGACTGGAGCTCAAGTCTGCCCTTGGAATTAGTAGTAAGGAACATGCTTCCCACGGGTGCCACTAAGCAGCTCCATTCCGGAGAGGAGGGAATCTGAATTCCAGAGAGGATCAGCCATTTGCCCAGGGCTGTTGAGTGGGTTAGGATCACTTGTTCGGGTGGAAGCCCTTCTTGGGGCCTCTCTGCCACCGTTTCCCACCCTTCCTAGAGCAGGCGGTGAGTTCAGGGCAGACTGCCTGGTTTGCTTTTCCTCTTTTCCTTCTGCTTTAGTGGCTCTTTAAAAAATTACAAAAGGCCTGGCGCGGTGGCTCACGCCTGTAATCCTAGCACTCTGGGAGGC
>NW_012149952.1:2968253-2973921 GCF_000956105.1 Propithecus coquereli
GAGAAATGATTGTCTCTTTGCATATTTATGGCTGTGAACATCCATCTTCTTCTGTTTGTCCATGTCTTTTAACCATTTTCCTGTTGTGTTGTGGTATATGAGAGACAGTAACCCCATGTCTATCAAATGTACTGCAAGCATTTTCCTCCAATCCATTAAAAAAAAAAATACGTTTTTTCTTTTATGGTTTCTGTGTTTCCCGTCTTGCCTTAAGAAGGACATTTTACACTAAGATTATAAAACTTTTTATTAGGAAAATATGGTTATTTTGTGTTTTACTTTTAGATCTTTACCTAGCCGCATGACCTTGGGTAATTGGGCAGCATTTGACATAGTTGACCACTTCCTTCTTGAAATGCTTACTTTCCTTAGCTTCTGTGACATAAGACTGTCTTGGTCTTCCTTCTGCTTCCCTGGCTGGTCCTTCCTCCCCCGACTCCCTTTTTCAGACTAATTCTTCCCTCCTGGACCATCGTACTATGCTTTTCTGCCGGGTGATCTTATCCACATAATGGTTTTAGCCACCACTGAAAGGCAGGTGATTCCCAGATATTAGTGTCTAGCCCGGAGCTCTCAGCTGAGTTCTGGATCTGTGTGTCCTTCTGCCTACCTGACATTTCCACTTGGATGTCCCACCTCCAATGCAAGATGAGTTTCTCCTCCGAATCAGCCCTCTTTCAGGAGTCCCTAAGGGACTGATATCACCATTGTCCCATTACAAAAGCCATTAATTTGAGCACCATCCTTGACCAACTTTGTCCCTTCCCTTCTTGTATCTAGCACCCCAAACGATGTCCAGCACATAGCAGGTGCTCACTAAATAGTTACCAAATGATTGAATGCATATGTGATCCACCTCCGGGTCATGTTGCTGTTACCTCCTAAATATCTTGTGAATTAGACCACTTCTGTCTGTTTCCGGTCTCTCCATCCTGGGCCAGTCACTGTCTCCTCTCACCTGGATTTTGTTCCTGCCTCTTCAGTGACTTTTCAGTGTGTACTCTGGCCCCTGTGAGGCCAAAGTTCAGATCTGATGAGGTCTTTAACTGAAGGTCACCCTCAAAAGTGAGTCACATTTTTCTGTGGCTTCTCATGCCTCCTGGGATGAGGCCCACGCTCCTCCCTGTGGCTAACAGCAGGGCTGCTGACAAGCATGGGTTGGCCCCACCCCAGCCTCACCTCCTCACTCCCAAGACCCTCGTTCTGACCCCCCTACCCTGAGCTGCCTTCCCCTTCTTTGAACATGTTTTGACTACCCTGCCCCCACGGGGACTTGGGACACTCTATGTACAAATTTTAAATAGAGGAACCTTAAGGAATTCAGGAACTTTGTACCTTTGCTTGAAGATTACAAAACACGGAGCTAGCCTTTTGCAGAAAGACAGGAAAATGTACACATCGGATTCCTTAAAGATACTAAGAATATAAACCATAGCGAGGTGAGGTGAAGTCTTCCCTTGTTAGTTTTATTTATTCTGTATCTTGTTGGCCTAAAATTGAGACACGCCTTGTGGGCATTTACTGCAACTTCAATGGCTGATTGTTATATTGCATTTAATCTTGAGACTATTACTTGTGTACTTTTTTCGTAGGAAATTAGATTTACTCCCTGTATGTTCTAGAAAATTGAATTTTAAATATTTAACTCACTAGCTGCCTTAATTTATCCTGTTATAATCAATTCAGCCAGTTGAAAAACTCCTCCAATTCTCTTCCTGTTAGCAAAAAACACTTGTTTCCTTTGTTGTATTAAAAATGACAGAAGTAAAATTATAATAAAAGGTAATAATAGCAATAGTTTAAAATGCAATGCAGACTCTTGATTTTTTTCCCCCTTGATGTCCCCAAGCCTGGATGCTTTCCCCCTTCACTCACCTCATCCTAATTGTCACCTCCTAAGGTGACACCTCCTTTCTGATATTTTGGTCTAGGACAAATCCGTCTTGTTTGCTTTCCTGATATCATTTCCTCTCCTTCGTATTCATGAGAACTGCAGTTTTTAATTTACCCGTGTACTTCTTTAATGGATTTTGGTCTCGTATACAAAGGTTTATAAGTAGGGTCATCATATAATTTATTCTTCAAACCATGACATTTGAGAGTTAAAGAGGGAACTATGAATCATTATGCTGAGGCTGGGCGCCATGGGTCATGTCTGCAGTCCTAGTGGTTTGGGAGGCTGAAGTGGGAGCATCATTTTAGGTCAGGAGTTTGAGACCAGCCTGGGTAACATAGCGAGACCCTGTCTCAAAAAGAAAAAAAAAAGGCCGGGCACGGTGGCTCATGACCGTAATCCTAGCACTCTGGGAGGCCGAGGCGGGTGGATCGCTGAAGGTCAGGAGTTCGAGACCAGCCTGAGCAAGAGCGAGACCCCGTCTCTACTAAAAATAGAAAGAAATTATCGGGCATGGTGGCATGCCTGTAGTCCCAGCTACTCGGGAGGCTGAGGCAGGAGGATCGCTTGAGCCCAGGAGTTTGAGGTTGCTGTGAGCTAGGCTGACGCCATGGCACTCTGCTCCGGGCAACACAGTGAGACTCTGTCTCAAAAAAAAAAAAAAAAAAAAGATAAGGAAGGGTCTGCCAATTCACCATTATGCCTTCAATCCCAGCACAGAGTTGGCCATCCATCCATGTGAATTACCCACATTGATCCACTCCCAGTTTCTTCATCCGTGAAGGGGACTGTTGTAAGCAACAGGGCTGCCCGTCGTTTGCAAATTCCTGGACAAAAGTACAGATGGAGGGCTACGTACTGAACTGCTAAATATTTAGAAGTTATACATCAAGCCAACAGCTGCTAAACAAAATAGATTCTGCCCTCTGCACACAAACCCCTTCAAAAAGACAAAATAGAAAAATATGCGCAAAGCAACAGTCCACAGCAAATTACTGTGGACAGCACAATTTCAAAATGGATTTCCTTTTCTGCCAAAAACCATGGTTTCTGCCAAAGACATGGGTAGTTGGGGTGGGAGAAGGGGAGGGGGGAGCTTTTATTGAATCACCTGGGCCCCCTCTGTCAGCCCCTCTTCCGGTAATTTGGGACACCCAAGTGATAAACACCCAGTTTTTCTTCCTCTTTATTGAGGGAGGGGACTGCCTTCCTATCCCTCCTCTCCCGCCCCCATCCAGGCATTTCCTACGGGTGTCTCCTCCCCGTACCTGGGCTAACTCAGGAAACCTCTGTTCACAAAGCGTTTCCAGCCCCCGGTTCTGCAGGCAGCACCTTTTCCAGTGCCTCAGAGCAACTGGAGGCTGGAAGACTGGTTTGGAATTTAGAATTCTTGGACACCTTAGAATTCTGCCCGGAACATGGAGGCTTCAGGAGAGCTGGTTCCTGGCTCCCAACTTGCAGCCTATTCCTCTTTTTCCCCAAATCTCCTTCCCTCTGTCCCACCATGGGGGCCTCCTGTGCATGCCACCTGCTTGTTCCAGCTGTGTCCACAGCCCAGAGACGGAAGGCCTCTTGGGTTTAGGGGACATGCCTGACCCCCTTGCATTGCTGGCTCAGGGAACAGTGGCATGCAGGTTTTGGAAGAGGGCGAGGGGTTGCCTTTGCAGAGAATTCTGGGATCTCAAAGCCCTCGGAACATGGTCCAGAAGCAGGGACAGGCACATCTTGCCCCTGGGCGAGTCCTTGCCCTGAGGGGAGAGACTGACGCCTGAGTCTAAGGGCAGTAATGATGGAAAAAAAACACAAAAAAACAAAAAAACCTACTGTTGTAGATGCTAGGGGTTCAGCTGTGAGCAAAACAGAAGTTCCTGCACTCACATTCTAGTTGGGAAGACTGGCAGTAAATTAAAAAAAAAACCCTAGTAACTATTAATAAAAAACAGATCTACTATATTTCACGTGGGATGCGATTAGCGTGGTGCCTGGTAGCTCTGACCTTGGGCTTGGTCTTGGCACTGGAGGAAAAAAAGGATGCTGCATCCCTCTCCGTGCTTCCCTTCTTCCGCCGCCAGAGGGCGCGTCGTCCCCGTTGGTCCTCATTCGCGCGCTTTTTCTCCCACGCCTCATCTTGGCAGGGCAGCCTCTTGTCCAGGCAGGGGTCCTGTTCTGCGATTTTCCTGGGGGCCTGCCTCTCTCAGGGAGTAGTGGGAGATTCTGGAAGCCCGTTTTCAATCACGAGGGAAGCCAAAATGAGTGTGGTCAACACTCCAGAAGGCAGGTAAAGATGCAGAAAGAGACCGGATCTGCCATGATCTTGCTGGACCAATGGAATTAGTCTCACTTAAGGTCAACCCTCTTACCAAATGCTTCTGCCCTTTAGTGCTCTAAAGTACTAAATAAATCAGATTCATTTTTACTGTTTTCTTGTTTCTACCTCCTGATTAGTCAGGACTGTTGTAGTTACTGTATCTTTCAAAGGCAGTATTATTTTCTTGTTTGGGTTGGGTTGGGAATTGTTTCCTTAAAGGGGTTCGCGTTCTTATTCCTTGGCCCTTGGGATTTTTATTTTTTTTGCAAACGGCCACGGCCACCAAACCACCCCCGAAAGGGTCTTTGTAGGTGTGTGTGATTACGATCAGGATCTTGAGATGGGATTATCATGGATTATCTGAGCAGGCCCTAAATTACAGTCACGTGTGTTCACTTAAGAGCGAGGCAGGGGCATATTTGACTACAGAGGGGAGAAGGCGCTTTGAAGAGACGAGCAGAGATTGGACTGATGCAGCGGTAAGCCAAGGAATGCCAGCGGCCACCAGAAATTGGAAGAGGCAAAGAACGGATCCTCCCCTAGAGCCTGCAGAGGGAGGGTGGCCCTGCTGCTACCTTAATTTTGGACTGCTGGCCTCTAGAACTCTGAGAGGATGGATTTCCACTGTTTCAATCCACCAAATTTGTGGATTAATTTGTTACAGCATTCAGAGGCAATTCACACAATCATTAATAACAATTTGGATCTAAAATGCCAGAGTTCAAATGGGGACTATTTCATTTACAAGGATTGGATTTCGTGCAAATTTTTTGACCTCTCTGGGACTCTGTTTTCTCATTTCTAGGTGGGGATAATGCATGTTCCCCTAGAGGCTAATTTCCCCCAGCCTAATTTTATCAGTATGAGCTATGCGTGTTTGTTTCATATGGTAACTATGGTTTTAAATTCCATATTATTGCACGTTATTAACCATTGCATTTTATTTTTATTTTGTTTACTTATATTGTCTGAATTTTACTCCACCTATTTTATTGATTTTCAGCTCTGTTGCATATTTAAGGCATTTCACTTTTAAACAATATACACCATACACCAGTTAACAGGGAGGGGATTTTTGTACACCATGCCAGCCCCCAATTGTAGGGCATGGCTCTGTACAGAGCTGCTGATTTCCCCAATGCTCCCTGCCTCAGGTGTGCCAGAGGGGCCTACCTTGAAAACAGCTTCCTTGCTCTGCCACCCACCTGGAGGGGCTGCCCCTTCCTGTTCTTAGACCCTGGAGACTCACAATGGACCCCAACCATGAGCACATCACCAAATGCCCAAGTGAAAATATTTAACATAGAAATGGCATAAGGGGGCTGGGCGCAGTGGCTCACGCCTGTAATCCTAGCACTCTGGGAGGCCGAGGCGGGCGGATCGTTCTGAGCTCAGGAGTTCGAGACCAGCCTGAGCAAGAGCGAGACCCCGTCTCTACCAAAAAATGGAAAGAAATTAATTGGACA
>NW_012149952.1:2975886-2979712 GCF_000956105.1 Propithecus coquereli
ACTTACAATTTTTAGTTTCATTAGAGCCAATAAATCTTTTCACACTAAAGTTTAATTTGTTTATGTCATATTAAATTAGGCAATTATAATACCTTGTAAAATTTTTATATACCGTTGGTTTGTAACTGGATGGTTTACATACATTTGGTTTGGCACAAACTCAACTAATTCTCTATAAATATAGGACTCAATTGGTTGGACCCAAAGTAGGCCAAGGATTCTAAAAAGAATCTTTATAATGTTGAGCTTTATGTTTACTACTTTTTCCTTGTTACAGGAGGTACTTTATTATTTATTTATTCTTTTAAAGATCTTGTGCTTTCATTGGGCTATGCTCATTCGGTAAGGTTGTCAATGTTTTAGAGCAGTGGTCCCCAACCTTTTTGGTACCGGGGACCAGTTTCATGGAAGACAATTTGTCCATGGATGGGGGAGGGCTGTGGAGGCGGAGCTCAGGCGGTGATGCCAGCGATGGGGAGTGGCTGTAAACACAGATGAAACTTTGCTCGCTGGCCCCGCCAGTTCCTGATTCATGGATGACAATTTTTCCACGGATGGGGGCAGGGAGGAGGGGCAGTCCCTAACAGGCCACGGACTGGTGGTACTGGTCTGCAGCCCGAGGACTGGGGACCGTAGTTTTAGAGAATAAAGGTTAATTGAGGTTGCATTTAAGAAGAGTTCTCTTAAAAGATATTTTTTTCTGATCGAATTGGTGGTTTCCAATCCCTCTGATACCAACTTTTGGGTTTACTAACGTGTAATATGTCCTATTCAGAAAAGCGCCCCACACACCTTATAGATTCAGGTTTTTTTTTCATGAGATGGGATCTTGCTATGTTGCCCAGGCTGGCCTTGAACTCTTGCTCCCAAGTGATCCTCCCCCCTCAGCCCACTAAGTAGCTGGGACTACAGACAGGTCAGGGCCAAAGTGGGTGCTGCCTTAGGGCCAGAATGGGATTTTTCTTGATTGAGATAAAATTCATATAACGTAAAATTAAGCTTCTAAAATTGTGCAGTTCAGGGGCATTTAGTACATTCACAATATTGTGTGACCATTACTGGTATCTATTTCCAAAAAATTTCATCACCCAAAAGGAAACCCTGAATCCATTGAGTAGTCACTCCCCATTTCCTCCTCCCTCTCCCAGCCTCCTCAGAGGTTCTTCTGGTCTCCTCTCTGTCTCTACGGATTTACCTATTCCGGATATTTCGCATAAACGGAGTCGTACCATATGTGAGAAGAGAGGTCGAGTGGGGCTCGTACGCGAACCCTCAGCTGACGACACTGAGGAACGCTGGCTACTACAGGGCAACGTCTATTATTCTATAAAGAATTCATTTTTTAAAAAACTGTACTCTTTTACCTCTGCGGAAGAAATGAAACTGAGGAGGGGACCTGGAACCCCCCAGTGTTCTTTTCCCACTGATGAAGGAGCAGCTCCTGAGAAGTCTAGCATTTGTTGATGCACCCACACTAATGCCAGCATTAGGTTTTTCTTTTTTCCTTTCTTTTCTTTTCTTTTTCTTAAACTTAGTGGTAAGAAGCCAGCGTTAGTTTTGCCCAAAGTGTTACAAAGTTCCTCATGGGGGTGTCTCTTTCTGCTTTTAGAGACGTGTTAACAGAGAGTGGTGCATGATAGATGTTCTTATTGTTCATCCCCATAAGGAAAAGTATAATGTCTACTCAATACTTCTGTGTACCTGGCCCTGTGACACCAGCTGGGGTCACCTGTGTTGACTAAGGTTTGTTAATGTATAAAAACGCAACAGAGTCTTACTGTGTTGATTTTAAACCCTGCAACTTTGCTGAATTCATCTGTTCTAACAGATGTTTTTATTTGAGAAGAGGGACATGTAATGTTTTCTATACAGACGATCATGTTATCTGTGAACAGATACTTTTACTTCTTCCTTTCGAATTTTGATGCTTTTTAACTCTCTCTCTCTCTCTTTTTTTTTTTTTTTGCCTAAAATCTTCGGCTAGGACTTCCAGCACAATGTTCCTAACCTTAGAAAAAGAACTTTTGTTTTGTTCCTAATCTTAGAAAAAGAACTTTCAGTCTTTCACCATGGAACTCATAGCCTAGAGTAGAAGACACAGAAATGAGCAAATTTTACCAATTAACATATCATGTCAATGAATGATCGGTGCAACAGCAGGTAGCACCAGACATACTGATATGTAGAATTTTGTCTTAGAAGAAGGAGAAGGTTTCCCAAAGAATCCGAGTCCTGAATCTATGAAGGCGTTAGGTTCTTCAGTAGGCATACTTGAGCAGGGCTCTCCCTAATTTCGTTTCAGGGGTGGCCCTGATCGACAGTGGAATAGAAAAACCTCCAGAAAGGCAGAGGCTGAAGAAACCAGAGTGGTTAACCAAGGCACTAGATCTGTTGCCAAAAAGCGAATCATCAGGTTTGTGCCTATTCCTGTAGGGAGTGTAAATGCTCAGGACACACGGCCCTGAGGTTTGTCCCTGACTTTGATGAAGTTCAGTTTATCCATTTTTACTTTGTTGCCTGTACTTTTGGTGTCACATCCAAGAAATCTGCCAAATCCAATGTCATGAAGCTTTCCCCCTATATTTTCTTCTAAGACTTTTATAGTTTTAACTCTTGCCTTTAGGCCTTTGATGCATTTCGAATTCATTTTTGTGTATGGTAAGAGATAGGGGTCCAACTTCATTCCTTTGAATATGGATATCCAGTTTTCCCAATGCCTTTTGCTGAGAAGACTGTCCTTTCTCGTTGAATAGCCTTGGCACCCTTGTCAAAAGTCTTTGACCAGCCTCCCTTTTGGCTGGAACCGCCATCTTCCAGTAATTCGCCAAAATTATGAACACAGGGAAAGAGGAGAGGCACCCGATATATGTTCTCTAGGCCTTTTAGAAAACATGGAGTTGACCCTTTGGCCACATACATGCAAATCTACCACAAAGGTGACATCGTAGCATCAGGGCAAGGGGCACTCTTCTAAAAGGCGTGGCCCACAAACGTTACCATGGCAACACTGGAGGACTCTACAGTGTTCCCCAGCCTGCTGTTGGCATTGCTGTAAACAAACAAGTTAAGGGCAAGATTCTTGCCAGGAGAATTAATGTACGTATTAAGCATGTTAACACTCTGAGAGCCGAGATAGCTTCCTGAAATGCATGAAGGAAAATGATCAGGAAAAGAAGGAAGCCAAAGAGAAAGGTGCCCGGGCTCACCTGAGGTGCCCCCTGCCCCACCAGGGCAGCTCGCTCTGTGAGAACCCAGGGAAAGGAGCTGGAGCACTAGACCTTGGACCCTGTGAATTCATGGCATAATAAGTGTAAAAGAAATCATTTGACCATATATGTGAGGGTTTACTTCTGGGCTCTCTGTTCTATCCCCTAGGTCTATATGTCTGTCTTTACACCAGTACCACACTGTTTTCGTAGCTGTTGCTTTGTGATAGGTTTTGAAATGAGGAAGTTGAAAATTCCAACTTTGTTCTTACTTTTCAAAATTATTTTAGCTATTCAGGGCCCCTTGAGATTCCATATGAATTTTAGGATTTTTTTCTTAGTTCTTCAAAATTGCCATTGAGATTTTGATAGAGATTGCATTGAATCTGTAGATTCCTGGGTAGTATGAACAGTGCAGCTATATTGTCTTCCAACCCACGAACACAGAATGTGTTTCCATTTATTCGTGTCTTTAATTTCTTTTAGCAAAGGTTTATAATTTTCACTATACAAGGCTTTTGCTTCCTTGGTTAAATTTATTCCCAAGTATTTTATTCTTTTTGATGCTATTATAAATGAGATTGTTTTCTTAATTTCCTTTTCAGGTTGTTCATTTTTTT
>NW_012149952.1:2990947-2992794 GCF_000956105.1 Propithecus coquereli
AAAAAGAAATGGCATAAGGGGTGAGGGGAAACTTGCCCTTTTTCCCCTAAAGTTCACTGAAAGATCAACTCACACTTAAGGCCGATTAATCAGAGAAAGGTTTATTGACCATGTGCATGGGGAGAATCACAGGGTGATTACGCAATAGCCTAATGAAATTCAAATATTTTTGTGCCTGTTTTTTTGGAGGGGAGGGGAGATGAAGAATACGGGTAATTCTGTTTGGGGGTGACAAATGGCTCTAGGGAGGGTAAATGGATGGGGGAAACATATTGACTTTTAAATGATTCTCTTTGCAAATTAAATTAACCTGAGGGACAGGTATTATATTTACATGATTTGGGCCAGGTCCGGTTGCATCCTTGATCCTCCTTCCTGCAACATATTGAGAAAACAGGGAGAGAACGGGGAGTCAATTTCCCCCTTTGATTTTTTGATTGTCCGTCTGGTTTAAGCAGATAGAGGGAAAGTCCCCTCCAATGCTTTTTTGATCTCGAAGGGTCTGTCATTCAAAATACTCTTCATCCCAAGGAGTCACATTTTGGGGTGAAATTTCCTGAGCTCCTTCAGTGTAAAGGGGAATTTAGCAAACACGTGAAATGTGATTTCAAATATTTCCCACCAAACTCCATGCATGATACCGGGAGCTGGAAAGTAGATGAATGCTAAATGCCTCATCGCTGTGGAGCAGGGATGGGGACCAGAGTGAGAAATAGATCTTGTCCTCCGTTGTGCAGATGGAGAGAGATAGAAGTGCTCTAAACTTGCTAACATTTGAATTTAAGAGAAGGTGGAGTAGAAACTGCCATGCAGCTTCCAAATCACCCAAATTTGGGGGAACAAAGAGTGAAAAGAGCGAGGTAGATCACGTCAGCAGAAATAGGTAAGCAAATGATTTAACAAGAAAATAAGTGGAAAAATTAAATGGAGATGCTATGAATCAAGCCAGTCACATCACATTGTGTTATGGTAATAAATTCAAATTAAATTAAGTCATCTAAGAAAGACTTCAAGAGGGAACCAGCCACAGGGTCGAAGAGCAAAGCCGGTCACCAGCAAAAAGGATGGGGGATCTTCCACACGACCGCAGTCCCTAGTAGTTGGGCTGCTGTAGAGAGCTGCTGATTTCTCCAATTCTGCCAATCTCAGGTGTGCTGCAGAAGGCCACCTGGCAAACAGCTTCTCTGCTCTGCTACCTACCCAGAGGGACAGCCACTCCCTGTTCTCTCAGCTCACTGTCTCCTGATGAGTCTGTTATTTTTCTTGACATGATAAATGGGACTTTTTTCTTAATTCTATTTTTGTATTGTTCATTTGCCAATCTTTTGATCGGTAAATCAAAATCTGTGATTAAGAGCTTATGGGAAAGAGCTGTTGTCTTTCTGACAAAAACGTCATTCATAATGCGTTGCCGATCATATCTGCCTGTGTTTTTTTTGTAAGAAGTGCCATGAGTTTAAGGACATTTACAAAATAGTCTGATTGGAAAATCCTAGATTTTAGTAATTTTTTTCTCAAATATTTACATTGCTTTCCCTACACCTAATCAGAACAATTTCTCTTTTGCTGATTCAGGTACATTAAGTCTTTCCAACGCATTCGCTTTGGTCAAAAGAATTGTCTAAATGAGTATTATTTGTAATTGACAAATCATAATTGTAGACATTTATGGGGTTTAATGTGATGCTTTGATTTATGTAAACAATGTGGAATGATTAAATCAAGCTAATGAACATATCCATCCCCTCACTTACTTACAATTTTTAGTTTCATTAGAGCCAATAAATCTTTTCACACTAAAGTTTAATTTGTTTATGTCATATTAAATTAGGCAATTATAATACCTT
>NW_012149952.1:2997064-3005316 GCF_000956105.1 Propithecus coquereli
CGCCCGCCTCGGCCTCCCAGAGAGCTAGGATTACAGGCGTGAGCCACCGCCGCCAGGCCTGCAACAGAGTTTTGTGTGTTGATTTTACACCCTGCAATGTTGCTGGGTGTGGTCAGCACCGTGGACAGAGCCCTGCTCATCATAGTGCAGATGGCGGCTCACAGTGTGAGGATGGAGGCAACTGAGAAGCCTCCCACACTGGGATACAGAGCACATAAGAAATGTCTAAAGAACATGTCCTGGGATGACAGAGTATGATCTAAGAAGTCTGAATGAGCCCTTTGGGGGTTGAAATCAGGGAACTTTGCAGGGAGTCCCAAGGCCTAGTACCTGTCACTAAAAAATGCCATGTGTCAGTTTGCTAGTTCTGCGGAATCAGCTACCCCACATCAATGGCACAAAAAAATGACTTTATGATTTCTCGTGAGTCTACAGGTCATCGGGGTGGTTCTACTGATCTGGGCCAGCTCAGTTGATCTTGGCAGGGGTCACCTACATATTGGTGCTCAGCTGGTGGGCAGGCTGGGTGCTGGCTCATCTATAGGGAACTCATTCACATGTCCTCAGTTGCCTGGTAACAGGGTTCTCTGGGATGTCCTCAGCTGGGACAACAGGGCTCTCCATGTGGTCTCTCACCCTCCAACAGGCTGGCCAGAGAGTACTAGTTTTAGTTTCCTGAGAACAAAAGTGGAAGCTCCACTCAACAAAGTCTCTTGAGTGAGGTCTAAACTTAGACTTTATAATCAGCATTGCTCAAAGAGCCAGCATTGTCACATAAGTATATGATGAAAGAGACTCAGTTATTGGTGCTGCAGTAATTATACAAGTTGTCATGGTAATGCTCATTATCAATAATACCGTTAGAGGAAATGACATTACATACTTCTTTCGCAGAGAAGAGTAACAACAGTAATACGATAATGACACTTGAAAAGCCCATATCCCAAGCTGGGCTCACTTGGCAGTTAGGACAGCGAGGAACCCCAGCAAACACATTTTGTTTGGCTGTCATTCAGTTACTGCAGGGTCAGAACATTTGGTATTTAATGCCACTCAAAGTGCTGTGCCCTTTTGATTGTTGAATGCTACATAAGCCTTGGAGCATGACGTGAAGTAATTTAACAACTGGAATAATAGGCATTTGGGACAAAATTAATTTCTAATTTCATAGGAAATCTGATCACGGACACCCACGTGATCATTCTACTGTGTTCTAGGGATTACAAAAGTCACAAGGGCAGCTGAGATTCAAGGGCGTGGAGAAACGGACACCCAGCCTTGACAGAGACTGCAGAGTCATATTGCAAGCGGTGTGAATGAGGAAGGGAGTAATTAGGGTCATATCTGCAATCATCCTGTCGCGGACCCCTCCCAGCCCTCTTTGCCAAGGCTGAGGGTATTTACCACGCCCCTGCTAATTCCCCACACCCTCTCCTGCGATCCAAGCAGCCTTGGGTTAATCCCTTCCCTCCAGTCCTGCAACACCAGGTCCCAAACCACCCAGACCCCATCAGACTGCCCTGCCCCTTCCAAGCCCGCTTGGCCTCACCATTCAGTAAGCAGTGGTGTGGGAGGGGCTGGGCGCTCACAATGCTGGGCCTTATTTGCCTCCATAGGGGTTTGATTTTAAAGAGACCAGAACAGCGTAAGGCTTAGGGGATTCTGCAAAGTCATGGATCTGGATTTACTACCACTAAGGGGAGAAACATTTTTTTAAAAATTTCAATGAGCAATAATCACGCCTTAGATAAACCCCATTGGCTACGATGCTGCCACTGTGCAAAGCTGAGAATCATATTTAGAGAAGACATCCGGGAGACTCAGCCCCTCTCCCTCAGAAGAAGGGGCTGACTACGCAGGGGCCCTGCTGAGCCAGCTGTGGTGCAGGGCGGGGCCTGACAACAGAAATGGTCGAGGCCCCACCCCAAGCTTCATTTCAACTCAGGCCTGGCCCGATGCGCCATCCCCAGAGCACGAGCATTTCCCAATGGGCTGGAACAGGGGTCGGGTGTGTTTTCCAAGGCTTGTCAAGAAGGACCTCATTGTAGGTATCCTAGAGGCTCTTTACTTGCCAAATTTGGCATAAAATTGGTTGACAAATAAAATCAACAAAGAAAAAACTCATACTCACTTCCAGCATAATCTTAAAAGCCCATGATAAACAGATAGCACAAAGCCCTGGACCCAGGAAGGGAAGAGGCAGGACCGTGATGGGAAGGAGAGGGGAAGGGGGCTTGTCCCAGGTCTGGGGAGGCAGACTGGACCCCAGGACAAGCCATTACTCACCGCAGGAGGGAGAGAGAGGTGATCATCAAGTTTAATAGAACTATTAATACTTCATCATTCAGGATGCACTAACGGACCAGAGAAATTCACAGTCTCCACCAATTGCACAATGCCATCCCTGGGGGCATTTGTGGCCTCAAGTGCCATAGGTCTAGGGTGGGGGATAGTGCAGGTTCCCTCCGGTTGTTTGGTGGAGGAGGGACCTTGAACACGGGCTCAATGCCAGACATGGCGGCACATGCCTATAGTCCCGGCTATATTGGGAGGCTGCGGCAGAAGGATCCTTTGAACCCAGGAGTTCAAGGCTGTGGTGAGCTATGATCAGGCCACTGCACTCCAGCCTGGGAGACAGAGCAAGCCCATGCCTCCAAAAACAAAAACCAAAACCAAAAGAACATGGGCTTTAGTTGGGTAAGAAGAGCTATCCCCATCATTCTCAAGGTGGGGTGGTACACCCCCTCTGTCACCAGTGGTACATTGTAGGTGTGACTGTCCCAATAATGTGGGTTGTGTGTAAACTCCAAACACTGACAAATGACTTGAAGCAGCCTTGGCCAGCGCGTGTCCGGGTCCCCATGTACACCCATGGACAGCACTGGTGTGGAGTCACCTTGGGGAGGTGGCGAAATGGTGAGTGCATGGGGTTGGGAACCAGGTTCCAGTTCTCTGGGGCTGGAGGTGCCCACGGCACAGTTGATGAAGGAGACAGACTGTGTCTATCCCGGCTCTCAATATGCATCCAAATTCCCACAATTTAAGTCATTTTCGAGCCCCCCAATACTTTTCACTTGACTTCATAATGAAATTACTTTGTACATTGGTGTGGAACATGCATGCAAATATAGCAAGTTCTTTCTTTTAAAGTTCACACTGTAAATTCAAGAGTGAAAAGGGACAATACTTACTACCTCTTCCATATAAAATAACACACAGTGGTCCCCTGATGAATGTCTTACCAAATATTACAAAATATATTATGGCTGGGAAAAATTTATTTTTAGAAGATTGCGGTGTGTGAGGAGTAGTAGCAGTAGTATCCCAAATAGTTTTTGTGGAATTTGAAAGACAAAATATTGTCGAAGACAGGCAGAAAAGGTAGAATTAGGAAAATAACAAATAATTACTTGCAATGCTCAAATCAAATCAAAACACAGTATAAATTTACGTTAATTAAAAACGTACCATGATTGTAAAGGTTCACAGACGTGTATCGTGAAAAGAAGCAAAAATTTAAGACTGGGCCGGGTGCGGTGGCTCACGCCTGTAATCCTAGCACTCTGGGAGGCCGAGGCGGGTGGATCACTCAAGGTCAGGAGTTCAAGACCAGCCTGAGCAAGAGCAAGACCCTGTCTCTACTAAAAAAATAGAAAGAAATTGGCTGGACAACTAAAAATATATAGAAAAAATTAGCCAGGCATGGTGGCACATGCCTGTAGTCCCAGCTACTCAGGAGGCTGAGGCAGGAGGATTGCTTGAGCCCAGAAGTTTGAGGTTGCTGTGAGCTAGGCTGACGCCACGGCACTCTAGCCCGGGCAACAGAGTGAGGCTCTGTCTCAAAAAAAAAAAAATTTAAGACTGGTCAATTTATGCTGTGTTTTTATTGTGCAATGAAGATAAAATCTCAAAACAATTGAAGTAAATGGAATATGTAAAAGTGGCAGAGATCCTTTATAAGAATTTGCAGACCATGGCTCAAAAGCTGGGTTTAATGAAAGTCCTTCAGTGACAAAGGACCTTCGTCCTCTCTGGCCTTTGCTGCTGTGCTGGGCCCTTTGGCTAAGGACAGAGGGGCCTGACCCTTGCTCCTCAGAGCACCACGTCTCAAAGTTTAGATCTTTGCTCAGCAGTCTTGGGAATGGGCCTGTTCGTAATTGGATTAGGCAGACGTTTCTCTAGCAGTAGTGACAGGAGGTGTTTATCCAAAGGCCCTGGAGTGTAACAGGCACAGATAAAATTTATCTGAAGACCGAGAGGCCTGGGAGATGTTCATTCTGTTTCATGGAACGTTAGTTAATCTTCCATGGTTTTCAGATCTAAGTAGTAATCATAGACATAATGGCTGACATTGTCATACGTCATCATAACTACCCATGAAGTGGGTGCTATTATACCTAATAAATAGGAATGGTCTCAACTTATCAGTTTAAAGGCAAGTGGTCAGACTGGGTTTTTAAATCCAGCCTTACACAGTTTATGCACAAAACCCCTGTGAACAAACGTGAACCTGAAAAAGCCAGTCCTTGAAGACGGACCTAAGTGGCTAACTGGGTATAAATTTCAAATAGAGCCAATGGCCATTTGCTGACTAGAGGTCACACACATGCTCTGAGTTCTCCCTACTGTTTTAACTTTGGTACTTTCAGAGTTCACCTGAACCAACCAATCAGAACTCATCTGCATCAGCCAATCAGGGCTTAGCTGTATTGACCAATCAGAATGCAGCTGCTTCAACCAATCAGAACTAAGAAAGTTTCAATCTTTCATTTGCATAAGTGGACCTGTTTGGGAACTTACGTGGGAACTTTTGCTATAAATGCAAGCCTTCTGTTTGTTCTCTGCAATGTACCTTCTTCGCTGAAGGCTTTGTCTGCTAACTATTGGCTGAAATAAAGTCTCTTTCCTCTGAATTCGTCTTCCAAGAACTTTTGTTCACTCTCTGCACCCCCAAATTCATTGCTCTTAACCATGAATCCCATTGTGTTTGATTGAAGGCCATCTGCTCCCTATAGTATCTGTTGCTTTCCTGGGAATTTGGAGGTAATTTCCAAATAGGAATTTGTGTATTTAGTGCAGACATACAAATGTGCAGTGTAGGGGAGCATCCTCGTGGGCCTGAGATTTAAATTGACATAAGACAGATTAACAGGAGGAAAGCAAACAAATTTATTTAATGCCAGTTTTCTGTGGCATGGGAGCTCTCATAAGGAAATGAAGACCCAAAGAAGCAGTTAGAGTCAATCCCTTGTATGCTGAATTAGACAAAGAAGGGTAAGATGTGGAATGTGATACGGCAAAGGAGCTTGGGCTGGGGTAGTTAATTGGATAACGAAGTTACTAGGAAGATATGGGTTAGTTTAACATGGTTGGTTTGTACAGATTTTCTTCAGCTTCAACTTTCCATTCTTAATGATATTATTTTACAGGGAGGACGTCTTTCACAGGGGAGTTTCATCTTTTGCTTTTAAGAAACAGAGTGAAGGTCATACTGATCGTCTGGCACCTGCTGCTTGTTTAAGTGCCTTTAACTCAAAATAGTCAATACGCCAGAGCAGCATATGTTGGGGTGGCATATTTTAAACTCCCTCCGCAGTTTGTTTCAACTGAACAAAAATGAGAAAAACCAACACCAGTCTTTGTATGTTGTGCTCCTGTGGTTGGAAAGGGGGTGTAAGCTGCAAATCCCAGCACCCCTAGAGAAGAGAGGACCCCTTGACTTGAATCCCATGGAGCCCGAACACCCTCAGGCCACCTCACCTGGTTTTCCCTCCTCCCTCTTCCAAACTCATTCTTGCTCTGTGAACAGTGTGAGGAAGTCATTGGCAGCCTCTGAGACCCCCTGTCCTCCCAAGATCTCCCTCCACTTTGCCACCCCTGGGCCTGACTCGGTCCTAATACCTTTTGAACTATTCTATCTCTGCCCAAATGTGTGGGGTCCAAACTTCCCCTTCTGGTAACAAGTGTTACATTCCCACCCACCCCACCTGTCTACCTGTTCATGGATGTGGCACCCAGATTGAGGGGTGAATTCTGCACCTGCTGAGTTTTGTCACCAGGAGCATCCAGCCGATCCCAGCATATTGGGGGTAACAGCTACTGGGGGCTCCAAGCCTGTGACTCCCCCTTAGCCCTGTATAATCTAATGGTTTCAGGCATCAGCAACCTCCTTCCCATTTCCCCCACTCAGAATCTTCCAGAAAAGGCTCCTTCCAAACCCTTCCAGATGTCACCAGTTCCAGCTCCGGCACCCACCCTCATCCAAGCAGTAGCATCTCCTGCCAGGTTATTCAGCTGCCTCCTCACTGCCCCCCAGGCCCCCCCAGCTCCCTCCCTCCCCCACTGATCTATTTGTTGGCACTGAGTTTGGGGTAGGTTGTTATGCAGCAGTCCGTCCACACATGAGACTGGGACAGTCTGGAGTGAGACAGCGGGTCCCTCCTGCTCACACCCTGCCAGGCCCCCTGCCTGGAGGAAAAGCCAGAGCCCTGACTGGAGGCACCAGGCTGAGGGGTTGGGGACCCCACTATCTTCAGGCACAGGACGGAGGGGAAGGAGTGACCCCTCAGGCCACTCAGTGTGAGAGAGGGTAGAGTCCCGACAGGTGACAACTCAGCGTGTGGGGAAGAGATTAGGAAGACTGACCCTGAGTGACTCTACACAGAAAAGGGAAATCTCTTGGCTGATCAGATCTATTTATGATTTTACATGGTTTTCTTTACGTTAGTAGCCAATTGGCCAATGGGATTTTTCCACATTCCACGTTTCCCTCTGATCAGAACGTTTATTACACCATAAACGCACAAATACAAATTCATCAGATTGTCTTTTTTGGCTGCGGCTCTCATGATATATGTTTCTGTACCTTTGAAATCACCGTTCACCACACTTTTTAAAAACTAATATACATTTATATTATATTAGTTTTGATTTGACTTCAGCACTGTGAGAAAATTTTGTTTATTTTCTTAATTCTACATCTGGCTGTTTTAAAAATAGTCTTTCAGCTAAACTCTTATTCAGAAACTTCATGATAATCTGGTTGAAATAGTATGGGGTACATGCATAGAAACATATTTATATAGCTAGAGACTATAACACTTAACTTTTCTCCAATGAGGAACATGATATACTTTATTTTTTGAGACAGGATCTTACTCTATTGTCCAGGCTGGAGTGCAGTGGTGTCAGCCTAGCTCACAGCAACCTTAAACTCCTGGGCTCAAGCCATCCTCCTGCCTCA
This sequence comes from Propithecus coquereli, assembly GCF_000956105.1. Taxonomy (NCBI): domain Eukaryota; kingdom Metazoa; phylum Chordata; class Mammalia; order Primates; family Indriidae; genus Propithecus; species Propithecus coquereli. Next base: position 3,004,308 of record NW_012149952.1, read on the forward strand.
GCCTCCCAAGTAGCTGGGACTACAGGTGTGTACCACCACTCCCGGCTAATTTTTAAATATTTTGTAGAGATAGGGTCTCACTATGTTGCCCAGGCTGGTCTCAAACTCCTGGCCTCTCATGATCCTCCCACCTTGGCCTCCCAAAGTGCTGGGATTACAGGGATGAGCCACCAACCATTCCAGGCCAATATATTTTAAAATATATCTCAAGATATTCAGAATAAAACTAGGAATTTTATATGGAGAGAAAGGAAAGTTTTTCACATTTTATTTCTGTATATGCAAGTATGAACTTTAAATAAGGCATTTATTCATTTGTTCTCCACCAATGGGCACAAGGAATTTCATTATGACGTCAAGCGAGAGGAGTTTGCGCTAAAGAGCTCCCCAAACCACGGGAGTTTGCATGGAGATTCCAGAGCCGCGACAGCCACAGCTTCTTCTCTGTGTTGTTCCTTCCATGGTCACCTCCTCCCCCTGAAACTGGAATCTTCCGTCCAACCCAACGACGTCATCCTTTCACAAGCTCTACAAGGTCGACTCTGCTCTTGGCTTATACATGGCCCTGTGGACCCAGAAATGCTCCAACCAAGGCCACTTCCAGCTCTGTTCAAGGTCTTGAGGTGACACAGGTCCCAGAACATTTATGGTCTTGGGACAAGCGTCTCTGTGCCGCATTGGTGCTGACTGCGGAGGGAGGTCCCACCCCTCTTGGAAATGGTGGGGACAGCTCTCCTCCCCAACCCGCAACCATGTTCACTGTCCTCCCCCAAACCCGTCAGACAGGGAAAGGAGCCAGAGAACTGATACCTGTACGTGACCCCACCTCACCTTCCACTCCAGCATCCGACCCGGAGAGGATGTGGCAACATTATTAAGTGAAATTGGAAACTGATTGGGAGGCTAAACATGGGTGGATTTGAACCCAGATGCATGCTACAAATCCGATAAAGGGCTGATAACTAGAATCTACTTAGAACTCAGGAAAATCAATAAGAAAAAATCAAAC
>NW_012149952.1:3007260-3007580 GCF_000956105.1 Propithecus coquereli
TGATCTCTCCCTTCAGAGGAGCAGTTATGCGGTGAGAGTTTTCTCCCTTTTTTTCTCTGCTGGTTTATTTTTCTCTCTTTTAGATAGTTTATTAGCAAGGCCGTCCTTTACTCTCCCAGGCACAGAACCTTCTGGAAGGCCACTCCAGAAAGTATAGTGAATTGCATAGAGGAGGAAGACAAGGGCTCAGAATGGGAAAAAGTTGTGCTTTTCATTTTATTTGTTTCTGTGCTACTTAAATTTAAAAAGAGCATGTTTTACATTGATAAAATAATGAAAAACGTTAGCTATGCCAAGATGAAAAGAATGTAAGAATAAAA
>NW_012149952.1:3008946-3009318 GCF_000956105.1 Propithecus coquereli
CAAGGGCAACATACGGAACCTAAACATCTGTACTCCCATGATATGCTGAAATAAAAAAAAAGAGAGGAAATTGAAAAGTGTACAGAAGTGGCATAAGAAAGAGGGGGTGCCTGGAGACACTCGGGGGCAGGACTAAGGGGAGTGGGGCTTGAGCCCTGCGCTCCCTGAGCCCCTCAGGGCCCACCGCACCTGCTCACCGAGGGTGAGTGCTGCCTCCCATGTTCCAATGGGGTCTGGAGCCCACCCACGGGGCCACGGGCTTCCCCTACCCCTATCCCAGGACAGTGTAAGGGGATTACACAGGAGTGACAAATGTCCCCAGCTTTGGCTATGGAGACCTGGGATGGGTTGAGGCAGGTCTCCCATATTTCC
>NW_012149952.1:3010438-3020248 GCF_000956105.1 Propithecus coquereli
AAAGCCCCCAACTCTGTGATAGCTGCAGCTCTCCAGAAGGGTGCTTTGGAGATAAAACAGGATAGAACACATGGCTCCCCGCATGGCTCTTGCCCCGTCTGGCCCCTACAGGTTCTGAGATTGAGAACCGGTTCCAAAATTTGAATGAAATGCAGCGCACATTCTCCACAGGGTACGCCGTCCACCCTGGCAGGGTTTACCTGTCCGCCCCAGCCCTTTCCCTGTCCTACCTTCCCACCCACCCATCCACACCCCACTTCCTTCCTGATCGTCTCCTCAGCCCAGTTCAGGTCAAGGCCAAACTTGAATCCAAGCCCCTCCTGGGAGGAGCACTGCGGTGAGGAATGGCTTGTCCTGGGGTCCAATCTGCCTCCCCAGACCTGGGACAAGCCCCCTTCCCCTCTCCTTCCCATCGTGATCCTACTTCTTCCCTTAGTGGGCCCAGGACTTTGTGGTATCTGTTTTTGTGGACTTTTAAAATTATGCTGGAAGTATGCTTTTCTCTTTGTTGATTTTATTTCTCAACCAATTTTGTGTCAAATTTGGAAAGGAAAGTGAGATGTCTTCAACATACCTACAGTGAGGTCCTTCTTGACAAGCCTCAGAAAACACACCTGGCACCCCCCTCCCAAACTCTCTGCTCCAGCAAACAAGGAAACGCTAGTGCTCTGGGGGTGGCGCATCCTGAGGGCCTGAGATGAAATGGAGCTTGGGGTGGGGGGGGCTCAGAGCAGGGCAGAAGCAGGCTGAGGGTTAAAGAGGCCACAGAATGAAGTGGGAAACTGAGTCCTTCCTGTCCCCATACACCCCCTGCACACCCCAGGTCTCAGGTGGCCCCAGGGCCCTCTCTCTAGGCCCATCAGGCATCCATGCGCCTGATGTTCCATCTGCTGACGCTGAGGAGAGAGACAGAGATGCTGAGCAAGAGAGCCACGAGCAGAGGCACGGGTGTTGAGACAGTGACATGGGGGGAGGGAAATAAAAACAGCGAGAAAAACAAGGGGAGAGAAGGGGGAGGGGGACTGAATAGAGGCAGGTGCATGGAAACAGACACGGAGCAGGGGTGGGGGCTCCACTGAGGACAGAACAGGCATCAGCCCCTCCCCGTCCCCTGCACCCTAATCCCCCGGAGGGAACAGAACCTCACCTGCTACAAACTCTGTCATCCGAGGTTCGGGCCGCGGAGCACTTCTGGCCTCTCAGCTTCACCAAGAAGGACTCCTGGGGTCTGGGTGACCAGGGGCAGCACTGCTCGAAGCAGACTCTGAAGGTGCAGTTGCCACACCTTCGGGTCCTGCCCAAGGGCACCACAGCGTCGTCATAGCAGCAGTGCCACAGGGGGTCATAGAACTGGTCCCCACATCTCGTGAGCGGCTGGCATAGCATCAGGTGAGCATCTGTGGGGGCCACTGGAGGAGACAGAGCTGCTGTGGCCCAGGCCGGGGGACAGGAGGGTCCCAGCCTGGGGTTATCTGGGAGCCACGCCCCCTTCCGAGCATCCCTCATCCCTCCTGGGCTCACCTGGATATCCCTGTGAGTAGAGGGACATGAGGATGCAGAGAACGGCCAAGACGGCTGTGGGAGAAGAGCGGGGAGGGGGGTGACGGTGCAGCCACCAGCTGTCCTTGGGAGCCCAGCCTGGGGCAGGGGAGGGTCCGAGGGGGTCTCTGTCCCGACTGAGGCTCATGGAAAGGCTTGGAGCAGACACGGGTGGGGTCCCATCTCCTTGAGCTCAGGGGTCCTGTGCAAGGCCAGGGGTGGGGGCAGGACTCTTGGGCGAAATGGGCTCAGGGATCAGGAGAAAGTGGCTGTTTCCCGGGCGGGAGGAGGTCAGAGCTGGGGGCTCAGCTGGGGTCAGGCAGTGAAGGGGCTGGGCTGAGTCTGCCAGTGTGTCGCGGGTGTGACCCGCACTAGAGTTTAGATCAGGCTGGATGTGGGACCAGGGCCAGGAGGGCACTGGGCATGAGTTTGGGGACTGAACAGGGATGTGGATGGGGCTGTATTGGGGATGTGGACCAGGAATTGCCCTGAGGGAGTCACATGTGGGAGGAGACAGGGAATGGGGACAGGGATGGGGTGTGGGTTGAGGAAGGGCTTGGGCCTCAGGTGGTGGCTGAGACGGGAGATGGGCTCAGGTGGGACTGGGGCTGTGTCCTCCTTACCCAGGATGCAGCTTCGGGGAGCCATGGCTCTCCGTGTCCGCAGCGGAGTGAAAGGGTTGAGCAAACATAAATAGACCCTTTCATCCTGTTGTGAAATCACCGCATCTCCTGTCCTGCTGCAGAGCCTGCAGAGACACGCTGAGCCCTGGAGCAAGAAGAGGTGTCAGGCAGGGTGTGTGTCATAATCAATGTGATGTCGCATTGTCAGAGGCTCAAGAGAGGACCGATGTCCCCTCCACATTCTCTCCCCAAGCGCCTCTGTCTCGTGCCCAGCACTGAGGCCTCCTCGGCAAACAGGAAGGTGCAGGACGCTCCGTGGTGCCATCACACTGTCCCCGGCTGAGACAGTCAAACAGCTTTTCCATCAGACCCTACTGTGACCACATTCTGTGCCATCCTCCCAGGGGCCCCTGCGCTCCCCGACCTCACGTCCCCAGCCCAGGCCCAGAGGTGGTCACTGATCGCCCACCTGCGGCTCCCGGCGCTCCGGTGGGAGACACTGTGGCCCTCGCTCAGCTCAGTTTCATGTTTTTGGAGCGGTGGGAAAGGCCGTGGCTCAGGCTCCCCCAGGGCTCCTCTACGTCCCTGCGTCTCCTCACGCGTGGCCCTTCACGCAGGAGCACAAGTCCGCGTGGGACCTCGGATGCCCAGGCCTCGTCCCAGACACTGGCGATGTCGTGCTGAGTAGGGTATTCAAGGTCGCTGTCTTCCTGATGGTTAGACATGGAGGCGGGGGGAAGGAGAATGGGAAAGTAAAACACCTTAGTTTTGGTCACTGAGCTTAATGTCCTTGTCACTGTATGTCTGTGAAGTTCTCTGGGAGAAATCCCACATCCATCTTGAGACTCTCAAAGGCGTTTTGCCTAATGTGGTTCTTGAGAGGGATGGGTGTGTGGTTTTCCCCGAGAAGAGCAGCCTTGGGGTCAGGCTGTGGGGACAGAAGGAGAAGAGCCGTTTGGGGTCGGTCCTGTGGTCGCAGTGTGAGTGAGGACTGGGAGGCGAACCGGTCCCGGCCCCTGCAGGAATCCGTCAGCCCAGGAGCTCACAGGCCTGCCTGGCGTGGACCAGCCCTTTGCTCTAGGGCCAGGGAAGGTGAGCAGTCACCCTGTAGGCAGTGGGGCGCCTGTCCACCCCGTCCTGCCTTTGCGCAGTCGCTGTCTTCCGTGTCTCTGCTTCCCCAGGAGCCTCCAACACCCGCTCCCCAGACCCCTTGTCTCCGGCCCAGGCACGGGGCTCAGACTGCTCATGACCTGCTCCCCTTCCAGATCGAAACCAGTGCACGGGCCCCACCCAACAGGAGGTGTAGGTGGCCCTGTTGTGACATGGGAGGCACATCAGTGGCCAGACCCAGCAGCAGCCGAGGATTCAGTGAATGTCCTGAGTCATCTCTGAGGCTGCCCATGGTGCAAGCTCTGTTGTCACCCACGCAGGAGCAAGGGTGTGGTCACCACTCCAGCTCTCGGAGCTGGATGGGAGATGGGACTGGTGCCCACTCGCTGGGCTCTCCACCCCAAGAGATTACACAAGGCACGCAGCATGACTTCACACACTCCCCTGGGTCCCGCCAGCGGGAGGAGCTTCCTGAATGTTGCCCCAGGCACAGGGGATGCCGTTGGCATCTGCTGCATCTCCCCTGCACCACACACGACCACTCTATAAAGCCAGCAGCAGAGGCGTCCTGCTCCTTACGCTGACCTGCCTTCCTGAGGCCTGTGTCATGGCCAGACTCTGCCATATAACTGTTGGGTGACCCTGGGGAGGTGACTTTGCCTCTCTGAGCCTCAGTTTCCTTGCTTGGAAAGGGAGACAGGCCAGCCCACTTGATCCATTGTCTGCAGGACGACTAGAGACCGCACATTTAAAGGCCTGGCAATAAGCATTCACTGAGGACACCTGTGTGCTCTGTTGTCTGCTGGAGAGGCTGAGATAAGGACACAGCTGTGACATAGTAACAGGCCCCTTCCCAGCAGTGAGGGGCACAGACCCAGCCTCAGAATGCAAGGACTCAGGCGTCAGCGCTGGGATGGGGAGGCCCAGGGTGGGGAGGCCCGAGAATGCCCTGACAGCCTGGGAGTCAGGCACGATGACAGTGGACAGGAGATTTCGAGGTTGAACAGGAACTGTGACTGTTACAACTAATGTGGAGTCCCCAGGAGCAGAGGGCAGGGCAGGGAGAGGGGCAGGAGTGGGCAGCAGGGCTGGGTCACCTTGGGGGCCTTGAGAGGATGCTGGACTTTACCCTGAGCACACTGGGCATCGTGACTGGCCCTAGCAGGGGGCGGATGAGGTCAGATTTGTGCGTGACAATCTGGCATGTCTTCATGGGGACAGTGGCCAAGAGGCTTGACCCTGGGGACGGCAGAGCAGGAGAGAGGCTGCCGCAGCAGCAATGACCACACCACGAGCACCGCAGTGCTGGCGCCCTCCTCCTCCCGGGGGCGGGTCGGGCATCCCCTCCCGACACCCCTGTTCCATCTGCTCTTCTGCCCCTGCCTTCCAGCCGCGGGTGCAGCAGTCTCTTCCGGGACACAGATCTGGACTTTCTAGTAGCACCGAGAACCAACCCAGTGGGCACAAAACCACATTATTTCATTAGTGAAAAAGAAAGGATTAGAATGTGGAAGAGTGTGCACAGAGCAGAATGCCGTGGGAGATTGTTTGTCACTCTTTATCTGTGACAGGCAATGATGGGATATCTACTATTGCTAGGGAGTCCCAGCCAGATGGTTAGCACACTTGGCAGGACAGCGGGCACCAGGCTCACTTCCTCCTTCCCTAAGAGCCACGGACGTATCTGCCCTGTCCTGTTCTCCAAAAAGGGACTTGGTACTCATGTCCTCAGTTCAAGACATTTTCTGGGATGCTGGAGGGGGTCCCTGCACAAGGGCTTGGTTTTTACCAAGAACTGTGCCTGAGGCTTGGCCTGGGTGTCAGCCAAGGTGAGAGAAAAGCACATTTCTCCGAGCTGGGTTGGGGTTGGCACCTGTCAGGAGTGAGGAGCCCAGCTGGCCCTCCTTGGCCTGAGCCGGGTCTCTGAGGTGCCTGGGTCAGGCCCAGGCCCCAGGAAACAGAGGGAGATCATGGGTGGGCAGGGGGCTGGGATGGTGGGAGGGCCGTTGGGGCCAGTCCAGGGCTCCCTGGCCACTAAGATCCCCTGACTGGACATTGATGAGGTTTTCGGGTAAGACAGCCCTGGGTTCAAATCCTATGCCTGCTGTTTCTCAAGGCATCAAAACGGCCTTTGCACATAATGCTGTTCAGTCCCACCACCAGCCCTGTGGGGTCTCCCGCCCTCTTTTACTCAAGTTGAGGAATGGGTCTCACTTCTGCACAGGAGCCCAGCCAGGGCTGTCTGGGTGGAAGCTTGTCCTCGGGTGTTAATGATTTGGCACCTACCCTTATCTAGAGAAGATTCTGGTGTTCTACACAGTAAGTGTAAGATCCTGGCCTCAAATAGCCATTTGTTTAATTCTCTCAACCCACTTTCTGGGTCCAAGCAAAACACTGGCTGAGGTCTTGCTGCTGGTCACTGACACAGACTGGACTAGCACCCAGGTCTCCTGACCTTCAGTCCAAGGGCATCCAAACGCTGTGGCCACAACCCTCTGGGAAGGGCAGGCAGGCCATGTTCCCAGACACCCCTGGATGAGACGCAAGTTGGAGGTTCCCAGGGCCTCTGGGTGGGGCTGGTTTATCTGGGCTCCTGGAATGTGAAAACAAGACAAAGGTTGGCATTTCACACTCTGAGCAGCTTCCCCATTACCCTGCTCTTTTCCCCAGGAAAAACAGAATGACTTTTCCTCCTAGCAGCTTTGGGGTGTTATTACCATCTGACTTCTGGGCCCCACTCCTCTGCTGGATGATAGGAGGAGTCTCTGCCAGTCCTTTGTTCCAGACACAACAACTCAAGAATACGTACTAAATATTTTCCAGCCTGAGCAAGAGTGAGACCATGTTTCTACAAAAAAAAAAAATACAAAAATTAGCCTGGCATAGTGCTTCGTGCCTGTACTCCCAGCTACTTGGGAGGCTAAGGCAGGAGGATCGCTTGAGCCCAGGAGTTTGAGGTTGCAGTGAGCTAGGATGACACCACCACACTTTAGCCCAGGTGACAGAGCGAGACTGTGTAAAAAAAAAAAAAAAATTCGGTTACAGCCTCAACATTTTCACTCTTCCTCGTACTCCAACTCTGCCCCATTTCAGCAGGAAGCAGCCAGATAGATTGATGTCCTGATTCCCCAAGATTGGGGAATGAACTAAACACAAGGGGGGAGTTTTAACTAGCTCTATAAACAAATTTCAATGCCCCCTATATGTTTTTGATAATATTCTCCCCTAACTCACTACTTGAGTTGTTTCTAAGAAATGATGAATTTTCTGCAAGAAAAAGGAGTTGAGCTTCCCAACGTCAGATTCCTGATGCCAAGACTCATCGTCCCCCTCGACCTCCCCCAAGGCATGTGGCCCCTCCTTAGAAAGCCCACGCTCTCCTTTAATATTTCAAGCAGCTTCTCTGCTCTCCCGACAAGATGTCTTTCATATGAAAACTTCCTTTCTTCCTTGGCAGTCCTCATTGTCTCAATAATTGGATCTTTGTGTAACGAGCACCTGGACCTAGGCTGAAGTCCCCTTGTGGTTTCAATGAAAGGAGCACTAAAGACCAAACTCTATAAATGCTGTTGAAGAACAAGATTTGATCTTCCTGCTTGCCGAATACTTGGAGGTGTTGGGAGGGTGCTGTGCCCTGACAGGGCGTGGAAGCTCCAAACCCCTACCCCATACCTTCTCTTCATCTGTGTGTTCATCCGGTCATTTGTAATACGTTTTATAATAAAGCAGTAAGTGTAAATGAGTGTTTCCCTGAGTTCTGTGGGTCATCCTAGCAAATTAATCAAATGTAAGCAGGGGATCGTGCAAACCCTGGTTTGTAGCCTGTTTGTGAGAAGCATAGGTGACAACCTAGTACTTGCAACTGGCATCTGAAGTGGGGAGCAGTCTTGGGGATCTGAGCCCTCAACCTGCGGAATCTGACACTATTTTTAGGTAGACTGTGTCAAAATTAAGTTGAATAACAGGACACCCAGCTGGTGTCTCCTGGAGAACTGCTTGGTGTGTGGGGAGAGAACCCCACCCATCTGGTCACAGAAGTGCTCTGCGTTGAGTGTGAGAGTACAGAGGACAAACACTGGGTTTCTTCCTTTACACAGGGAAAGCAGGAGGGGCGGTACCCAGGACCCAGAGCAGGGCAGACACGGCAGCCAGGGGGTGCAGGAGCCGACATGCACCTGCACGTTTATGGGGACAGAAGGGTGATGAGTGGGACATAAGTCACCCCTGCACAGATGTCAAGGAGCTGTCCGCATGGATGGAGGCAGAGAGAAAGGAATCATGGAGACAGGGAGCATGGCACACGATCCTCTGGTTGTTGGACACGACGCAGTCACCCATGCCCAGGGTGGAGAGGTCGGAAAGTGGATCCTCAGATTGACCCTGAGGCCCCGGAGAGGGGACAGGGAAGAGGTCCTCAGACAGACCCCGAGGCATGTGAGAGAGAACCAAGGGCAGTAATACAGCCTGTCTCTGCCCAGGCCTGCGCAGATGATGGGGCCGTCAAAGCAAAGAGCATTTTACCTAAAGGGAAAATGAGCTTCACACAGAGGGAAATTCATGATCTCAGGGACCCCTGTGGGCAAAATCCTGGAAAGGACATATGTTCTTGGCCGTCTTGGGTAGCTGCTGAGGGAGGACAGAACTTTTCCTGCCCTTAAAAGAATGGCCCAACCTGGACAGATTGGCTCATGTCCCGTGTGGCAGTGCCTGTGCTGGCTCATCCTGCGAGTGTCAGTCACAGAGTGCCAAGTCAACACACCGGAATCTTTTGTATTTGTCAGGCATCTTGTGGTCTGGCCTGTTACCCCACCCTTGTTGAATCATCCCAGCTGCCTGAGTGCCACTTCAACACAGAGGATGGGGCCATCACAGGGTGCCAGCAGGCTCAGGGCTATGTGCCTCTGCCATGAGCCACCAAGGGGTGTGATGTGATTTGGCTGCTGTCCCCTTGTCCAAGGGAGATCTGTACATTGATAGTGTAGATGACAGCCTTGTAGTGGCCCTTGATGAGCAGACTATAGAAGAAGCCTTGGAACTGACGGTCACAGGTGTATAACAGGCTGGGAAATGAACTCTGAAAAATCCAAGGACCAGCTCAATAGGTGACCTTTTTGGGGATCCACCCAGGCTGCAGCTCCGTGCCATGTCCCAGAGCCCATCCAGGAGAAACTGTTAGCTTTAACCTGGCCAGCTACGAGAAAGAATGCCCAGCACTTCTTTGGATTTTTCAAATATTACAGAAAACACGTTCTCCACCTGGGCATTCTTTCTGCCTCTCTGTACCAGATAATGAGGACTGTAGCTGCACCCATTGGTGGCCCAGGGAAGACAAGACACCCCAGTCCATGCAGCGGACTCTCACTCAGACCAGAGACATGGAATGGATGTGGTACAGCCAAGATCAGGCTCAGTATGGACAGGGGTAATAATCAGGCTGAAGGGAATGGTGGCCAGCTACCCTACAGACAGGATGGGTTCAACTCCACCTGAGGTGCTGCCACTGCCCCCCATCGCCAAATGGGGACCACGATGACAGGATGCAGACTCTGACACCTTCCACAGGTTCACTGATGGCTCAGCAACACTGCAGCCTGCAGGGGGACAATGGTCGTGGCCACCATCAATCTGGAAACAGGAGGCATGGACAGTGGAGGAGGCTCAGTGCCCAGTGGGCCATGTGACACGCAGGGTGAGCTAGAACTGTGGCTGTTGCAGGGAGGCTGAGCCCAGAGAGGGTGGAGGGCTGCAGGGGTGGCAGGGCCATGTCACCTGTGAGCCTTAGGAGAACCAGACTTTCACCTCGGGGTACTGGGGCCACAGATGATCCTAAACAGGGGATGGGTGTGACCAGGTTGGTGTTTGTGGCAAATCCCTTTGTGCTTCTTTGTGTGGAAGGTGGACAGGAGGCTTGAGAAGGGAGGCAGCAGACCAGGGAGGAGGCAACTAATCATGCAGTTACCAGAGTCCCAAGGCCCACTCTCTCCTGTGGGGGGTGGGGGCAGGCAGCCACTGCCCCTGCCACAGCCCTAACTCTGGTCTCCTGGCCTCTCCTACGGCTGCAGGGTAGAGCGGTGTTCTCCAAAATGTGGATCATGACACTCTTTCAGGGAATAAACCAATCTGTCATCACAGTATTTTAAAATTTAAAATAGAACAGAAAGGAAATTAGAAGAGTGTGGACAGCACAGGACACAGAATCTTACCCGCTGGTGTTTACTAAACCATCTTCTGGACTGTATGTGAGCACATATCGATGCGATAAAAGCTATTCCCACTGAGTGACAGCCAAGTGACTCTGGAAGGGCAAAGGCTCTGGTCGGGGCTCACCTGCTCCTTCCTACAAACCTCTGACTCACCTGCTCTGTCTCCCAAAAAATGAGTTCAACTCTCGCAGCCTCAATCTCAGGTGTTTCCTGGGGAGGCTGAAGAGGGCTTGGGGCCCAGCCTGGTTGCCTCTGCCAAAAAACGGTGAAGTGTCTTCCTGAGCCAGAGTTGAGGTTGACGTGGCTGATGAGGGAGAGGCCGACTTCCTCATCCT
>NW_012149952.1:3020653-3022738 GCF_000956105.1 Propithecus coquereli
CTGCATTCCTTGCTTAGGCCAGTAATCCAAGGAGTAGAAAAAATATTCTTTGCTATTTGTTTTCGAGTATCTTAAACCACAGGAGAGGGCTGAACAGAATAGTCACAAGATCTTAGTCAATGGAGGTGAGGTCAACTGAAACCACCAATTATAGTCAAACAACAAAAGCCCGAAGCCACCATATGCGATGCTGGTCATGTAGACCCAAGCCCCGCTGCTGAAAACCCCCATTCAGAAATCCCTGTTTCTCTGCTTAAAGGCAGGATGCTGCTCTTTTGAGATGCTAATCTGCCGCCCTCATCATTTGCTGGCAAATTAATAAACTTCTCTTTCCTTTTCCTCAAAGCACTTGTCCTCATTCATCATTCCCATTGATTTGGCCTCAGAGACAAGTACTGAACTTTTGGTGACAGCCTGAGCCTGCAGGGTGGGGTGGGTCTCACCGGCTGGGACGGTGGGAGAGCAACAGGAGCTAGAGTAGGACACTGTAGAGAGGCCTTGGGGTCAGCAGCCCTGGCCTGGAATCTTTTCTCCACATTTTCTCAAAGGGTCAAACAAGTCATGTTTTAGTAGCTGCTCATCTCCGTGTGTAAGAGGAAAATTCGATTTTGGATGTTGGACTCTGACAACGTTGGAGCCCCTCCCAAGTTACTCCCACTGCACAACAGGGTACACCCCTTGCTCCCTCTCTTTGCAGCAGAAGGAAGCTCAAACCACTCAGACCCCAGCCCACGTTCAGGGCCCTCACCCAGCCTCATATCCAGGTCAAAAAATAGTGAAAGCCACGTGCCCCATCTTGCCCTTGCTTCACACTGGACCACGCCTCCCCAGAGGCTGTGGGAATTTTGATATTGGCTCTAGTGAGCCTCTGCGTGCCCCATCCCAGAGTGCCCACTCTGGGTTGTCACTGTCTGGGGACAAGTCAGCCACCTCTACTGGACCCAGAGCCCTGTGAGGACAGGATCCAGGGCTGCATTGGTCACTGCCATGTCCCCAGTGGTTTTCGTTCTCCTTCCAGGGCCAGGGGACACACACGGGTCTTATGGGAAATAAGAGCATACTCAACCCTCACTGCTCGTATTTTCTCACTCTAATTCCTTCTCTGTAGGAAAGACCCTGGCGTGAGGGTCAACTGCAGGTCACAGACATGGTCTGGACTAGACCTGGACACCCCAACTCTCAGACCAGCAACCTTCTTAAGTCCTGGGCCCAGCCCCTCCAGAAAGGGTGATAGGTCCCTGATCCCAGGCATCCCTGGATCGGCCACAGGTAGACTGTCACACATCTCCCAGGTGGCACTGGGAGTTCTGTGCTTCTGGAGAGTGAAAACAAGAGAATCTTGGCCTCCGCCTCAGCACCAGTCCAAAAGAGGCTGACTCATCCTGGTTGCATCAGTGTGTTGTTTCCCTCTGGCTTCAAGGAGCCTCTGCCAAGTGATAGATAGGAATTTGGCGGTAAAGTGCTCAGGAAAAATGGTAGGTGTGTAGGGCGTCACTGACGGGGTGGAGCTGAGCCTCCCCAGGACCTGAGGGCCCCATCCTCCATGTCTGACTGGATGAGGTCCAGGACTCTTTGCTCTACCTGCACACTTCATGCTTGCAGGCTGGTGCCTTCTACCTGGACGGTCAGGCCCGATCCCTTCCTGCCTAAAATTCTCTACAGCCGCAGCAAGAACTGCAGCAAAAAGAAGCCACTCACTCAACCAATATCAAGTAGAAGGAAGGAGCTTCAGTTCAAAGAATGGCGAGTTGCTGACCAACTCTCTGGCAGGGCTGCATGTGCTGGCTCCATGTTGGGACCCCGGAAATGACCCATAACAACTGGAAAAATTTAAATAAAAAAAAAAACCAAACAATTAATCCCAGCACTTTAGGAGACCAAGGTGGGAGGATCATTTGAGCCCAGGAATTTGAGACCAGCCTGAACAACATAGTGAGGCCTCATGTTTACAAAAAATGAAAATAAAAATTAGCCTTGTGTGGTGGTGCGCACCTGTAGACCCAGCTACTCGGGAGGCTGAGGCAGGAGGATCGCTTGAGCCCAGGAGTTTGAGGTTGCTGTGAGCTATGATCATGCCACTGCACT
>NW_012149952.1:3022898-3032274 GCF_000956105.1 Propithecus coquereli
TATAGTAATCACATATTTGAGTTTCAATGGGGAATTTCAATTAGATAGTAGACTTACGTAGGGGATCTGTCCCCTGTGAATGCTGGGGTGATGGCTGTCCCTTGTCTTGGGGACATGTCTCAGAAGGAACCATGTTGTACACTGGTCGAGGTGACTTTCACTCTCTGATGTGTGGGAGGAGAGGTTCCCACTCCCACTTCCCAGAGAGACATGAGCAAGTACACTTGGGAGGGAACAGTAAGATAGGGAACACCTGTTCATTGTGGCCTTGGAGATTTCACCAAAATTTGTCTGCAGCCGTTAAATAATCTTGGTTCCTCATTAACCTAACTCCCACTACGTGAATTGAGTGTTGGGGACTTATCTTCTCAAGGATATATGTTGTGAGAGACTACGCTACTAACACACGTTGTTGGCAGGACCACCAGAGTTTTTAAAGGACAGAAAATTCTGGAAGTCACACCCATAAAAAGTTGCATTTGACCAGAAATTACTGGCAGGAATAATGTGGTTCTCGTCCTCTCAGAAGTGGAGGCTCTGGGCAGAGGGGGTTGGAGGATGTAGGTGCGGCAGACACAGAGCAAGAGAAACAGAGACCGTGCCTGAGGGTTACTCAATTCCCCACCCAGAGATGCGTGCCCTGACTCAGCAGCCTGGGCGTCGGCAAACCAGGAATAAACAAACACTGATAGCGAGTGAAGTAGTGTCACCTAGGCAAGAAAGAGGAGCCAAAGCATGGCTTTGTTTCTAACCCAACCTAACAGCTGGATTCCAGGACTTCTTACAGGGGGAGACAGGTGATCATGGATGTGACCTTAGAGTGAATATTAGGACAGCACAAGAACGTCAAAAACCAAAGACAGGGAGATGTAACTTTCTTGGACGTGATAATCATGACTTAGTTATGTCCCCAGCAGGTTAGGCAACAGTACCTTCTTGACCATCACATTTAAATAGAAACAACAGTATTTTATTTTATTCTTATCGCACAAAGAATGACTTGGACACTGTCACGTGATCTTTTTAGGAAACAAATCTGTTCTTCCAGAACATCTAACCACCTATTGTCTTCCAGAAAGACATCATACATTCTTGGATTATAAGATTTAATATTAAAATGGAACTACAAACCTGAATTGAGCTACAGATTCAATGTAATCCCTATCAAAACCCAGATACCCTATTTGCACAAATTGGCAACGTGATCCTCAAATTCATAAAGAAATGCAAGGGGCCCAGAATAGGCTGCCCACCTTGAAAAAGAAGAAAAAAGTTAGAAGACTCACTTCCCAGTTCAAAATTACTACAAAGCTACTGTAATCAAAACAACGTGATACTGACATAGGATAAAAATATACATCAATGGAATCTAATTGAGAGTCCAGAAATAAATTCCCACATTTATAATCAACTGATTTTCAATAATGGTGTCAAGACCTTTCAATGGGAAAAGAATAGTCTCTTCACAAATAGTGTTGTTACAACTGGATATCCACATGCAAAAGAGTGAAGTAGGGCTCCTGCCTCGCTATGTTAAAAATTAACTGAAAATGGGCCGGGCGCGGTGGCTCACGCCTGTAATCCTAGCTCTCTGGGAGGCCGAGGCGGGTGGATTGTTTGAGCTCAGGAGTTCGAGACCAGCCTGAGCAAGAGCGAGACCCTGTCTCTACTAAAAATAGAAAGAAATTAATTGGACAATTAAAAATATATATAAAAAATTAGCCGGGCATGGTGGTGCATGCCTGTAGTCCCAGCTACTTGGGAGGCTGAGGCAGGAGGATCGCTTGAGCCCAGGAGTTTGAGGTTGCTGTGAGCGAGGATGACGCCATGGCACTCTAGCCTGGGCAACACAGTGAGATTCTGTCTCAAAAAAAAAAAAATAATAACTGAAAATGGATGACAGGCCTCCCACCAGCTGAGCACAGACATGTGGGGGACCCCTGCCAAGATCAGCTGAGCCTGGCTTAGACCAGCAGAAACACCCCAATAACCCGTAGACTTGAGCAACCGTAAAGTAGTTGGTTCACGCCACCAAACATAGAGGTAGTTGGTAAATGTAAGAGCTAAAACTATAAAATTCTTAGAAGAAAACACAGAAGTAATTCTTCATAACCTCACAACAGGCAGTGGTTTCTTAAACTGGAGCAACATGCAAGAGACTAAAGAAAAATTGATAAATTTGACTTCACCAAAGTAAAAAACTTTCTGCATCAAAGGACACACTTAAGAAAGTGACAGCCGGGGGTGGTTTGGGACCTGGTGTTGTAGGGAGGCGTGAGCAAGGCTGCTTGGATGCAGGAGGTCGGGGGTGCTCAGCGGAGGGTGTGAGAATTACCCTCAGCCTTGGCAAAGAGGGCTGGGAGGGGTCTGTGATCGGGTCACTGCAGATATGGTCCAGAATCCTCCCTTCCTCTTTCATACCACTTGCAATGTGGCTTTGCATCTTCTGTTAAGATTTGGTGGCCATGTCCCCACGTCCTTGAATCTCAGCTGCTCTTGTGAATGTTGTGGCCCATAGAACACAGTGGAGTAACCCTGTGCCAGTTCTGAGTTTAAACTTCACTCAAAGGAGTGTGGTGCTTCCACTTTCTACCTCAGGCAACTAAAACAATGTGAGCACTCTCCGGTCAGCCTGTGGAGGGTGAGACGCCGCATGGAGGCGAGCCCACCAGAGGACATGGGAATGGGTTCTTCGTAGATGAGCCAGCACCCAGCCCTCCCACCAGCTGAGCGTAGACATGTGGGGGACCCCTGCCAAGATCAGCTGAGCCTGGCTTAGACCAGCAGAAACACCCCGATAACCTGTAGACTCGAGTAACCGTAAAGTAGTTGGTTCATGCCACCAAACGTAGAGGTAGTTGGTTCTGCAGTACCAGCAAACTGACACCTGGTGTGTTTAACGATGGGTTCTGGGCATTGGGGTCCCTGCAGAGCTCCCAGATTTTGGCCCCCCGAGGGCTCGTTCAGACTTTACTCAGATCCTACTCTGTCATCCTGATACCAGCATGGACCACCACGTGCCATGGGTGAGAGGGTTCTTGACCTTGACGCAGGAAGGAATCAAGTGCAGGGTCACAAGTGAAAGAGAAGAGTTCAGACAGGAAGCATGGGCAGAAGTAGAAAGACCATTGAAAGCTGTTAAGAAAAGGCAAAAGGGTGGCCTGATTCTAGGAGAAACAGTGTCACCCCAGGGCTAGGATCTGTTCTTCTATGTTAATGCTATGCTAAACTGGGGGTGGGGAATAGTCATGAATTCCCTGGGAAAGGGGTGGCAAGTTCTTAGAACTGGGAACCCTCCCCTTTCTTCACCTTATAGGGTAACTTCCGGGAGTTGCCATGGCATTTGTAAACTGTCATGGCGCTGGTGGGTGTGATTTTTACTATGTTAATGAGGGTAGTTCTTTTAGGGACACTGTCACCTCAACTGTGCACATGCCCCAATTAAAGGAATTGCCCTTCTGCTTCAGATAAAAGTGTTATAGTGAAAATAGAATAACTAGAGTCCCAGTTGGCTACCTTCGTCTTAGCTAAGCACATTCACATACTTGTAGATTTCTTGTCCTGTTGGCCTTCTCCTCTGACCCCTGCCCTAATTGCCTCCAGGATATCAGACTCCTGTCTCAATCCCAGGACATGTTCTTTAGACATTTTTTATGTGCTCTGTATCCCAGTGTGGGAGGTTTCTCAGTTGCCCCCATCCTCACACCGTGAGCCGCCACCTGCACTATGCTGAGCGGGGCTCTGTCCATGGTGCTGACCGCGTGCCTCCAGCCCTCTAGTGGCAAGCAGATGAACCATCGTGCAAAGGCAGGACACATGTGGACAGGAGAGGACAGGTGAGGAGTGAGGTGCCTCTCACCAGCCAGGAATGTCCACTATTGGTTCTTCCTTAAGGCAATCACTGTTTGGATGACAAATTTGCTTGTCGATTCGTATTGCCAAAGCCATCGTACAAAGAGTCTTTCACCGGCTGTTTCACACAGGCTAGGAATTGCCACTCAGACCATGTGTAGATTCTTTGCTGGGTCGAATATAATCCTCTGCCTCCCAATTCATTCTTAACCCAAGAAGTTGCCCTTCATTCATTCATTTATTTATTGATTCTCCCTTGAGGTCTTGTGAATCCTTAGTTTTTCATGACTGAATAGTTTCTTTCTTTCGTAACAGATGGTATCTGATTTTCTGAGATACTTTCTATTATTAATGTGGGATCAGGGATATCTACATAAATTTATCATGGAAAGACGGATTGTCATTGACCTAGAATTTGTGGTGGATCTTGTGCTTATAGGTGGCAGGAGGAAAGATTGCTCTTATGTGACATTTAGGGTGAGCAGAAAGAACGTGGTGGTTCTATACTCTTGGGATGTTTGCAGAAAGGGGGTTGCCTAGCTAGATGTTAGGAAATCTTTGTCCTGGTTTTGAGCAAAGGGCAAAGCTTTGAGAAGGCCTGTAGAGGGGCCAGAGGAAATGGGATGGTTTTCAGTGTTAGTACCGCGGAGATGTCCATGTCAGAGATGAGATCCACCATTGTCAAGGTGACGAGCACTGATAGCAGAAGGGGGTTCAAATGCCAGCTCTGCCAGATACTCACAGGGCCACATGGATGAATTAATGTCACTTCCTTTACTGCGTGTGGCTCAGTTTCACTAGTTGTATGGGAAGGATTGTTGCAGCCCGATTGCAGAACGGGGGATGGACACAGAAAGAAACACACAGACACACACACGACGTACAAGACTGCAGTGCCTGATTTGCACTGTCATTTTATTTATATACTTTTTCTATGTCCGGCAGCTACTTCCTGGTACGTGACTACCTTGGGCGCCTTGAGGAAAACACATTTTCATTCCTTCCAGAAGATTGCTCAAGGGAAGCAGATGTTTGCATCTTAACTTCTTTATCTCATTACCGTATGCAGGACAATGAATCGCCTTGGCTTGTTTGCAAGACCCCAGGCGCTTGGTTATCTGTCATAAAGCTGTCCGTCATGAGGAATAGTTCTGTTTGTCCAACAGGCCGTGTCCGGACCTATTGTCCTCTGGCCCCAAGGAGAACACATCCAGTTTTGCTGATTCTGGGCTTAAGCCAATTTTTGCCCAGGGACGGTCCCTACAAGGATCCTAATACTCTTGGACTCATGGCATTTTAGAAAAGGTTAAATGGATACATGCACACAAAGTGCCAAGAACAGGGCCAGGCGCCAACAAGTGCTCAGAGGTGCTCACAATTTCCACGCCTACCTGGTCCCCTGCACTGAGGAATTTTAACCCCTTGGCTGCCCACATCCCCTGCCCGTCGTCACCTCACCTAGTCACCTCACCTGCTTCTATCTGTCCCACGCTCTGCCCCAGGGCCTTTGCTCCTGCTGTTTCACTTGCCTGAAATTCTTTCCCGTGGGTCACACCATGGATGCTTCTGAAGGTCTCAGCATCAGTACTGCCTTCTCCAAGGGACCTTCCCGGACACAGCCTCTACCTACATTCAGCTGTAACTTTCTGTCTTAGCACTTTTAAACAATTTCTAGCACTTTACACACATGTGGACTGATTGTGATAGAGCTGTCTCCCACTCTGCACTGAGAGACCTGTGAGCACAGAAGCCAGTATGTGTAACTCACAGCTGAGAAGTGATGCCTCAATTTTCTCACCTGTAAAATAGAACAAAAAACTGCCTCCAATTTCTGAGATTTTGGAAATTAAAAGCAAATAATGTATTAAAGCTCATTGGCACAGTGTCTGGCAAATGTCACGCTCTGGACACCTGGTGTTCTTAATGCACTTAATGTGTGTCATGTGAACCCGGTGTGGCGACTCCTCCCTGGTCCACACTCAGGGCAGCCCCGGCCTGCGCCGCCAGGGGGCGCGCCAGCCCTGACTTCCTCCGCGGGGCTGAGACCAACAGGGGCTCCTGCTCGCGCTGAAGCCCTAAGGAGCGCGTCTTGCTCCTTGTCCCACACCCTGGCCAGTTTGAGGCAAGTACCTGGAGCCCTGTGATTTTGATGGGATTGTTATGCAGTGAACCCCAGAGAACCTGGATGCATATTTGAAACTTGCCTATGTGGAACAAACAGGTATGTCTCGCTGCCTCTGGATGCAGGAGAAGGACCCCATATCCGCTCTTTATGACCCTCCCCAAACTTCAGCTCCCATAATTACACTAAATACCATGTGCACCATGAAAAGGTTCTTTGTGCTTTACCGCCCGACTGCAATAAGGGTCCAAGGAAATGAAATTTCTCCAAAAGGGGCACACAGAGCCAGCTGGAACTGCGCCTGCTTGATACTGTTCATAGGGTCAACGGTGATGCGTCTGGGGCCCAGGGCACCCCTCATCTCTGCAAAGCCCCTCACGCTTCTTCAGGATCATGGGAAGGGGACCAGTCGCCCTCCTCAGGGAAGTTTCAGGCTGAGTGTTAAAGAGGAGACGGAATGAGGAGGCGGATTGAGCCTGAGTCCGTCCTGTTTCCAAACACCCACTCCCCGTCCCAGATCTGAGTCAGGGCCAGACCCCTCTCACCAGGCTCATCCAGGACGCAGGTGCTGGCAGTCACCTTGTCACCCGACCTTCCATCAGTTGATGCTGGTGAGTGAGAAATACAGACGCAGCCAGAGACAGACAGAGAGTCAGAAGAAACATCAACAGGAAAATAGAAAAGAGAGACTGGAAAATAAAATAAAATGAAATGAGATATTTTATTTTAATAAAATAAAATAAAAGGAGGCATGTTGTCTGTCCTGATCGCCACGGTTTCCCTTTGCTTAAAACAATACCTGACACACAGCAGGCACTTAGCAAATATTTTTGAAAGGTACTACAACCCCTAAGAGAAGGGATAGAAGAGATGTCTGATATGCTAATTAAAACCCCACATCTGCCCTGTGGTGCCTGTAGGCACCAAAATCTATGCTCAGCTGAAGTCCCTCCTCCTGTTAGAATCTTCTGGAAGGCCAGACTATAAACTGGGCAGAGGTTTCCTGGGGGAAGGAGGACAAGTGACCAGAAGGAGGAAGCAGGGTGTGAGTTTCATTCTATTTATTTCTCTGCTGGACTTAGGTAAATTCGGGGCCAGGAACTCCGACAACCGGACTCCATGTGGCACCATAGCCAGGCCATGACACCCTCTTCCATCACGCGACGTCCGCTATCCCATATATTCGCGGGTACAAAGTCCGGGAATTGCTTTCACGGGGACAAGATCTGCACGATCCTGCCCAATCCTGCAGCCCCCGGCACTGCGGCGGGGTCGGATCCTACGCTGGCTTCGCCCGAGCGCGGGAGAAAACGGTATACAAGTGGCCGCCAGGTGGCGCCCGGCAACCGGTCCTGACGGCACCGGGTCGGATCTGGGTCCCCCGGCCGGTGAAGGTGCACCAACTGCGGCCGGACGCCAGCCTTGTCCTGGTGCTTCTCGGGCCGCGTTTCTCCATCCGGAACGGTCAGAGGGCGACCTGCCAGGCCCCAGTAAGGGGACTTGGGAAAATTTGGGACGAGTCCCCTCTGATCGACGGATCCTGCCAAGCAAAGGACAGACTGACCTACCTGGCCGGAACCTGGTTTTCAGAACCCGGAGGGGGATTTGGAAACTTGTCTGCAAGAGTCTCATGGAGACTACGGGGCACCAAATGGGACCTAGGCCCGCACGGTGGCGCCCTCCCCTGGGCATCTCAGGCCAGCGCAGCTCGGTCCCCATCTCCAGAGGGAAACAAAAAAATCTTGGGCCTCATCTCAACATGAGCGACCTTCGGGGGCCCAGGCGCGGGGTGTAGGGGACCCTCTGTCACCACCTTTAGTAAATCGAACCCTCTTCGTGGACAGAGAAACTTTAGTCAATATTATAACAACAACAATAAACATCGGTAATAGTAACAATAATAATGAATAGCAGCAATAATAAAACTTGACCTTCATGAGCTGAGCTCCCTGTATATGATGGGAGTACTAAGCAGGTCCAGTATTTACGATGCTCTGGGGAGAAACGGGCTTCTGCAGGAGAAATTGGGGACCAGGTCTCCTCACATCCAACGCTTGGAAGCAGAGATGCCCAGTGCTGGCCCTGAGGGTGCTGTGTGACTGCTGGCTCCCACGTCACCACGACAGCTCCCACCTTTGTCCAGCTGGGGGAGGGGCCCAGGTCCCTGCCCTTGGCAGCTGCCGGCTGGATTTTCTAAGGCGGCCAGGAGGGCGCCTTGAGTCTCCCCGCCTTAGCCTCCCCCTCCTGTCTCCGATCCCGGGCATCCCCAGAGCCCCCTCCGCAGGCTGGGCCGGGGAAGGGAAGCAGACACTGGGAGATTGAGCAGGGCAGGCAGGGGGAGAGGGGGCCCCACAGAGAAGAGAGGAACAGAGGGGGAGAGAGAAAGGGACGCAAGGGGACACAAGGAAGGAGAGCGAGTAATCAACAGACACTGAGGGAAGAGACAGAGAGAATCTCGAACTTCCCAGCCAGATACCATACATTTTGGGAATAACTATGACCCATAAGCAAAAATCATACTTGAATCTGGATGCAATGAAAAAAAACCTTAACAGAACAAAATAACAGTCTATGGCCAAACCACCCTGATCTCGTCCGGCCTCATGAAGCTAAGCAGGGTTGGGCCTGGTTAGTACTTGGATGGGAGACAAACTTACAGATTTGTACCTTTTTTAAAAAAATTGACGCTGGCTTACTACCACAATGGTCTGACAACACATTCTGAGTGAGTTTGATTATCTGAAACTTGTTGATCATCCTTTTTCAGTTGTTTTGTTTTGGGCTTTCTTCTTTTAGAGCAGTTTTGGGTTCACGGCAAAATCAGGAGGAAGGTGCAGGGATTTCTCGTACGCCCCCTCCCCACACAAGCACCGCCCCCCCAGGGTCAACACCCCCCACCAGAGCAGCACATTTGTCACAACTGATGAACCTACATGGACACATCGTGATCACCCAGAGTCCACAGTTTACTTTAGCTGTTGGTGCTGTGCCTTCTATGGCTTTGGAGAAACGTCTAATGACGTGTATCCACCATTATGGAATCAGATAGAGTAGTTTCACCGCCCTAAAAGTCACCTGTGGTCCACCTATTCGATACCTACCCACTCTAAATCCTTCTTTATGTCTCAGTGTGCGGTTGATTTTGATAAATGTTCCACGTGCCCAGAGAAATAATGTGAATTGTCAACTGTGTCAGATGAATTTCGTAGTTCAAACACTTGTACCTTACGGGTTTTTCTGTCTGCTTATTCTATCGGTTATTGGAAGAGATGTGTTAATATCTCTCACCGTGTTTTGGATGTGTCTTTGCTTTTAGTTCTGTTAACTGGGCTTTGCGTGCTGTAAAGCTGCGTAATTGGAAACATGCAGATTCATGATGGCGTCTCTTCCCGTTGCATTGGT
>NW_012149952.1:3033659-3035423 GCF_000956105.1 Propithecus coquereli
CCAGGTAAGAGAGTGAGACTCTGTCTCAAAAAAATAAAATAAAAAAAATAAAAAAAGGACACAAGGGCCAGCTTGAAGGGCCTCCTACTTAGCAAGTCTTGGATAATGTGAGAATCAAAATATATGAATGGATTTCAAAAGATAAAAGGAATATTTTCCTTACAATGGAATGATAATTAATAAATATAGAAGAAAATACAATTGGAAAATTTTCATCTGGCAACTTTCATAGTAATAGTAAATTCAGCCAAGAAAGATCAATAGGCATTGTAAGCAAAGGGTGAAAGTTTGAAGAGGAAGGGGATGTTTACAAAGTGTCAAAGTATCTCCCAACCCAACATTTGTTAATTACAAAGGGAAGAAGAAGCACATGACAGAAAGACGGAAAGCAAGGCCTTAGTCAAGTGATCAAAGTCAATATCATGGGTAATGACGAAACGTAATCATGTATCACCTGCAAGGAGGCAATAAGAAAATCACTCACGTCTGTGGCGTTCCTGCCTGGGATGCACATCCTGAAGCTCGTCACGAGAAAACATCACGCAAACCCAACTGAGGAATGCCCTACACAGTAATCGGCTGGCAATCTTCAAGAGTGTGAAGACCGGGAAAGCCAAAGTATATTTAGACAGTGAACCGTCACGCGAGGTTCTGAATTGGGTCCTTTGGTTGTAAAGGACGCCATCGGGACAATTGGCGGAACCTGAATGGCGTCCGGGGATTAGATAGTCGCAATGGACCGTGTTAATTTCCTGATCTTGGATTTGGTTGTGTTGGGAGAGTGTCCTTGTGTGTAAGAATGACACACCGAAATATTCAGAGGTGACATGATGAAGCATTATGCTGACCGGTTACTCTCAAATGGTTCGGGAAATAGAAGTGAGGTAGTAATGGTCACCTTCTAGGACAGATGTGCGGATCAAATTATACGATGTGAAATGTTTGTAACCGTCCCTGGCACATAATTTTTCAATGAATTGGAGATATTAATATGTACAATCAAGCCACTAAAACTGTGTAGTCTATGTGGCCTTTATCTGTAGGTTGCTATTTCATCACAACCAAACACACACACACACACACACACACACACACACACACACACACACACACACACACACACTTGAAGAATTTTCAGGTGTTTGTGCTTACCGTCAGAGTCATCCTAATTTCTGCCACCAGAGGGCGTGTCAGGCTTACTTAGGGCTCTACTGCTGTTTAGATCAACCACTGGTTGGTTCTCAAATGATTTAATCTCAGAACTCCTTTATACTCTTAAAAATTATTGAGGGCCCCCAAAGAGCTTTTGTTTATGAGCATTATATACAGTGGTGTACTAATAAAACGGCTCTCTGGGGGGCGAGGGAGCCCCCCGTATAGCATTTGCCTATTCTGCAGTGTAAATTACGTCCACCATGGTCCCTTTCAAACCACCAGGGTTACTGCCTGGTCCACAAGATCCTGAACATTTAACAGTTGGCTCTCCACAGCCAGCGGGGGCTGGCACACCGCCCCACTGGATATCTATCAATATTTACCTTATTGTAATTTAAATTGAGGCATTTTTTAAAGATCCACTATGGCCGGGCGCGGAAGCTCAGGCCTGTAATCCTAGCACTCTGGGAGGCCGAGGCGGGAGGATCGCTTGAGCTCAGGAGTTCGAGACCAACCTGAGCAAGAGCAAGACCTCGTCTCTACTATAAATAGAAAGAAATTAGCCAAACAACTAAAAATAGAAAAAATTAGCCAGGCACGATGGCGCAT
>NW_012149952.1:3035473-3036013 GCF_000956105.1 Propithecus coquereli
GGTAGCTGAGACTACAGGTGTGCGCCGCCACACCCAGCTAATTTTTTTAAAATTTTTTGTAGAGACAGGTACTCTCTGTTGCCCAGGCTGGTCTCAAGCACCTGGCCTCAAGTTAGCCTCCCTCCCCGGCCTCCCAAAGCACTGGGATTACAGGCTTGAGCCACCGCACCCAGACAAAAGCTATTTTTAAGAAGGACACAGGGCCAGGTGCGGTGGTTCACAGCTGTAGTACTAGCTACTCGGGAGACTGAGGTGGGGCACTTAAGCCCAGGAGGTCAAGGCTGCAGTGAGCTACGATCAGGCCACTGCATTCCAGCCTGCGTGACTAAGCAAGTAACCCAGTCTCTTTAAAAAATAAAAAATAGGCGGGGTGCGGTGGCTCACACCTGTAATCCTAGCACTCTGGGAGGCTGAGGTGGGCGGATTGTTTGAGCTCAGGAGTTCGAGATCAGCCTGAGCAAGAGCAAGACCCCATCTCTACTAAAAATAGAAAGAAATTGTCCAAACAACTAAAAATAGAAAAAATTAGCCGGGCGTGGT
>NW_012149952.1:3038358-3060167 GCF_000956105.1 Propithecus coquereli
GGGCAACAGAGTGAGACTCTGTCTCAAAAAAAAAAAAGTAAAGATCCACTTATTCATTTAAAAATAACCATGCAAAATCTATTACATGTTAATATCACAGCAAGGACATTATCACGTATCACATAAACTCCGGAAAAAATCATTGTATATTGGAGAGAAGAGCAAGTCAAACAACATCTTAGTATTATTATGAAAATGGTTTTGACCTTGTGGTCAAAGGACCCTTGAAAGGGTCTCAGAGAGTCCCCAGGGATCTGCAGGCCATACTTTGAAACCACTGGCTTCAGTTCTCAACTCTATTCAACCCAGTACTCCCCCTTTTTTTAAAAAAATATGTAAATGTTTTGTAACATTCCTTTTATTATCATGAAATGAAATTCACACAGAGCATAACAACCGCACATATAATCTCCGATAAAAAATCACTACATTATCTGTAATATAGAAAAAAAACAAGCATACAAAAATACTGTCTACAATCCTTACCAGATGTGTATGTGTAGGAACTGAGGAGATGTTTGGATTTTTAAAAGGTGGTGCACATACATAATGTGACACCCAGCTGGGTTCAGGGTGGCTCCTGGAGTCAAACACATCAATATTTTTTTTAGAGACAAGGTCTTGTTCTGTCACCCAAGCTGGAGTGCAGTGGCCCAATCATAGCTCACTGTAGCCTTGAATACCCGGGCTCAAGCGATCCTCCCTCTTCAGCCTCCCAAGTAGCTAGTACTACAGGCATGAACCACCACACCCGGCTAATTTTTAAATTTTTGTAGAGATGGGGTCTCACTATGTGGCCCAGGCTGGTCTCGAACTCCTGATCTCAAGCGATCTTCTGCCTTTGGCTTCCCAAAGTGCTGGGATTACAGGCGTGAGCACATCGACATTTAAGCAGTGAAATGTGGGCCATTCACACCAAAGTGGAATAAATACAGACCACCAAAATAGCCTTGTGTCAGCTCAGGTCGGATTTTGCCACCAAATACGTTAGATAACAATCTCTCCCTTTTCAGATCTATTTGGATCTTGGCATTGTGACTGACAGATGATGTGCCCGTACTTTATCTTATCACAGATAAGAGGTGTTTCATTAGGTCTATACTTGGACACGATTCTGTTCACAGACATCTGGAGTCAGATGTTCCTGCTATTGACAAATTACACTTTTAGATTTAAGGTGAATAAGACAATATTCGGTCAAATGTCTATTTTTCTTTATAGTTGACATTTCGAAATAAGGACTAAAGAAGAACATTCATGTATCTGTGTAGACTATGACACAGATTCATTCAACAAAGCAGAGGGACCAGCTTAGATCGTCTGCGATTCAAACACCACAAGGGGGCAGACATTGGTGATACAGTTCTCTGAAATGGCGAACACTCCCGATACTGACTTCTGCCCCAAACAGGGTACGATCTGCCCTTGATTTACGTATAGTTGCTTTCCTGGAAAATTCAGAAAAATGGTGCAAACGTCTTGCTGTTTCTATGTAAAATGGGAGAGGCTCTAGCCTCTGGCAATTGCTAATAGATTCTTCCTGTACGGGCAGACTCGGGCAGGATCCGTGTTTTAGTGATGACAGGTGCCCTTCTTTGCAGAGCCCTGATGTATGCAGATGTCGCTATCAGTCACTGTCAGCACCAACGTGTGCCCACGGGCCATCATCACTAAACATGCTACTGACAAGGCGTGCCTGAGGCTAAGAGATAGATCTTGATACCGTGGCATATGCTGACACGTGTATTTGTCAGAATCCACATGGGTGGACACTGATTTTTGTGTTGATGGCAGCCTGTGACATGACACTGTGTCATCAACCCATGCATGGACCATGTAGATGTGGGCACACATGTCCGCACTGGGTAGTAAAGCCACTTGTCTGAGCTTTGTACATTCACTATCCAGACTGGAGCCCCTGGGTGGGCCAGGGCAATTCCGATTAAGGTGTGTCCCCAGCATCATAAATGCTTGAATGAATAAGCAAGTGGATAAATGAGTGAATGACAACAAATACTGCGACAGACCAGGTGTCTGATCTAATTAATCCATACCACAGTCTATGGTGTAGGGACTATTGTGATCCCACTGTACAGATGAGGAAAACTGAGTCCTAGAGATACCATGTAACTTTCCCAAAGGCATGCACCGTGTAAGTGACACAGTCTGGATTTGACCCAGGTTTCTCAAACTCCAAAACCAGCATCTGATCCACTGTCCCGTCTTAATCATGATGGGACAATCCTCTCTGCCAATTCCTGGGACACACTGCCAACCTCCTTCCAGGGCAGGCATGCAGCAAGCTAGAAGAGAAGGCAGCCTTTTATCATCAATGAAAGAGGAGAAAAGAGAAAGAGACACGTTAAGCCCAATGAGGCTCAGAAGTTCTGTACCAGGGGGTAACTTCTGGCCCTGGGAAGGGGGTGGGATTGTGTTGTGGACACTCAGCTTTAGGGCAGAAGAAGGGGGGGTCCTTCTCCCTTCGCCATCACTGTGGACCTACAGTGCTCATGGCAGTGAAGATGTGGAGAAACTGGACCCCTCGTACACTGCTGGTGGGAGTATTAGTGGTGCTGCTGCCACGGAAAACATTTTGGTGGTTCCTCAAAAAGTTAAACGTAGAATTACCATAGGACCCCACAACCCCACCTCTAGGCATAGACCCAAACGCATTGAAAACTCAAACAAATACTTGCACACAAATGTTCGCAGCAGCATTATTCACAATATCCAAAAAAAGATGGAAACAACCCAATGTCCAACGTCCATCACGTGGATGAATGAACAAAATGGGATACGCGCATGCGATGGAACGACATTCAGTCACAGCAAGAGATGGCGCACGGACGCGTGCCGACACGTAGATGAACCTTAAAAATGATGCTAAGTCAAAGAAGGCGGACCCAAAGGCCACATATTGTGTGATTGCATTTATATGAAATATCTGCAATGAGAAAATCCACAGAGACAGAAAGCAAAGGGGTGGTTGTCAGGTGCTGGGGGGCGGGATGGGGAGTGAGTGCTCAACGGGTATGGGGTTTTCTTTTGGGGGTGACGAAAATGTCTTGGAACCGGAGGAAGTGGTGGCTGCACAGCGTTGTGAATGTACCAAACGCCTCCAAATTGTACACTGTAAAATGGATCGTTGAGCTTTTTTTTTTTTTTTTTTTTTTGAGACAGAGTCTCACTCTGTTGCCCAGGCGAGAGTGAGTGCCATGGCGTCAGCCTAGCTCACAGCAACCTCAAACTCCTGGGTTCAAGCGATCCTCCTGCCTCAGCCTCCCCGGTAGCTGGGATTACAGGCATGCACCACCATGCCCGGCTAAGATCGTTGAGCTTTATGTGAATTCTGCCTCCATTTTTTAAAAAACCCACCCCAAATAAATAAATAAATGAATCAGTCCGTCCCTCAATCACACTCAACACATTTCAAGCGCTCAGTAGCCACGTGGGCAGTTCAGATATAGAACGTTCTGTCGACACAGAAAGTTCTGCTGGACAGCACTGGTCTAGAGTTTCCCACAGTCTATATTTGGTTCACTGCTGCCCGACGGTGTTGTTTAACATATTTCTCTGTCCACTGCCCTTCCTGTAAACCAGCTGTTACATCTGGAAGCTTACTCAGGTTCAGATTCACTTATTTTGGTGAAAATACTTCGTGGATGCTGTGTCCTTCCAGCAGGTGGCACATAAAGCTTGGATGTGTGTGTGTCTCGTACGTGTTTGTGTGTGTGTGTGTGTGTGTGTGTGTGTGTGAGAGAGAGAAAGAGAGAGAGAAAAAACAGCTCACATCAACACTCACATCCTATTGGCCAAAGGAAGTCACGTGACCAAGCCCAAAAAATCAGTGGGCCAGGAAATGTATTTGGCATACTCCAGAGGACCTGTAAAATCATATGGTAAAGTCGTGGGTATATATAATTCTATAACTGGAAGGGAGAAGAGCTTTGGAAACAAAATCCAATCCACCATAGTGGCATTTTTCAGAAATGACTCTCTAAGCCACAGAGAGATCAAGTAACTTGCCCAAGATCACACAGCTAGTAAATGGCGGAGTCAGGATTTGAACCCAGGCAGGCTGGCTCCAGAGCCTGCAATCCTAACTACCACCTTATAGGCAAACGATAGAGCCCACTTAATGAGGCTGTGGTGACCTTCCAGTAAGAACAGGAATGTGCCAGGCTTAAGGCAGCACCTGCTCAACATGCTTTGAACTTGTATTGTTATGTCCACAACCTGATTCCAGGTTGGCCTTGGCTTGAGTTTAAAGGGATTTTCTGTCCCTGGCAGTGTTCCAGGGATGACAGCTGGACTTTATAAACCCACCGCATTGGGAGTCAGAGTCAGGTGCAGGGGGATTGGAGATAAAATCAGATCACAAGAGATAGCTATGAACGGATTAGGAGCAATTCTCCCCATCCTTGGGCAGTAGGGAGGATGAGTCAGCAGAAGTGATTGTTGGGCAAGTAAAATGTCCAAGCAGATGTGCAGGAGACAGTGGCCAGAGACGCTGACTTATTAGAATTGGGTCCGTGCACACTTGTGGGTTTTGTTGCTGAACGCTCTCTCCCTGTCAATGAAACAAGCATTTCTTCCCTGGTATCCCAAGACCTGTGACTCCAGGATGCTGCTCACAGGCAGAACTCCAAGATATTGTCCTAGGAGGAGGGTGGCAGATGATATTACCGCAAAATGGCAAGAGTAGTATTTTGGGTCTCAGATGCTCTTTCTTGTGGAAGCTTGCCCCTCCCATCAAGAGGCAGAGTACGTCCCTCTCCTTGAAGCTGGGCAGGACTTTGTGATTGCCTTGACAAAAAAAAAACAAACAAAAAAATGAGGTGGAAGTCACAGTGTGACTTCCAAGGTTAGGTCATAAAAGGGGACAAGGCTTCTGCTTGCCCCTTCCCTTCTCTTCCCTCTCCCCTCTCCCCTCCTCTGCCCTCTGGGACCTAGCTGCCATGACGAGAGGAAGTCCAAGCGGCCACATGGTCACAAGTACATGTTCCAGCCACAGCCCCCAGGTGAGGTCCCAGCTGACAGGAAGCATCAACTGCCTGACAGGTGAGTAAGGAAGCTTACTCATTCCAGCCCAGAGCCTTTAAGCTGTCCCAGGGGAGTGTCATGTGGAGCAAAGATGAGCCATCCCTGCTGAGCCCTGCCCAGATTGCAGATTTGTGAGCAAAGGAAATCTTCTCATTGGGTGGTTTGTTTTGTAAACTAGAGAGCTTCCAGCTCTTTCCTAGCTGACGGGAAAGAGGACCGAAGACTTTTCCCTTCATTCAAACTTAATTCAGATGTCGCTTCCTTGCCTAAAAGCCTCCCGTGTTCCCATCTCCCTCAGGGTGAAAGCCAAAATCCACACATAATCCTAAAGACTCTTCCTAGGTGCAGTGGCTCATGCCTGTAATCCCAGCATTTTGGGAGGCTGAGGCAGGAGGATCACCTGAGCCCAAGAATTCAAGGTTATAGTGAGCTATGATCGCACCACTGCACTCTAGCCTGGGTGACAGAGCTAGACCCTGACTGTAAAAGAAAAAAAAAATAGAAGTCTTTGAAAAAAATAAATAATAAAAGACCCTTCCTACATGATCTGCCCACACCCCCGTTCCCTATCAACGTCACCTCTCTGACCTCACCTCCCACTCTCCCCATCCATCCTTCTGCTCTAGCCACACTAGCCTCCCTGCTGATCTTTGAACTTACCTCCCACCTCAGGGCCTTTGCACTTGCTGTTCTCTCAGCTCAGGACGCTCCTCTCCCAGAAATGCACATGGCTGCCCCCCTCATTTTCAGGTCTTTGCTCAAATGTCACCTTCTCATTAAGCCCTTCCAGGACCATGTTATTTAAAATTATAGTTCCCCTCCAACAAAAATAATCACTACACACCCCCATTCCCTGGGTTCCACTTCTCCAAAACACTTTGCACGATCTAATGTATTACACATTCCACTTACTGCCTCTTGTGTATAGTCTGTCTGCCCAACCAGAGTTCCACGAGGGCAGGTGAGGGATCTCCACCTGTCGCGTTTGCCACTGTGTCCCCAGTGCCTACAACACTGCCAGGCATACGTTTTCCACTCTGTGAATGTTTGTTGGATAAATTGAAAGAATGAAATGGTTTAATGGGTCAGTATACTGTTGGACAAATAGATCCAGGGGGGAATGATGGAAGGAGGATGGCAGGAAAAGACCCCACCCCATCTTTAAAACATGAAGACTTCCATTTTCCCAAGACAGAGCATACTTAAAAAAATAAAACTCTCTTATCTCCACAATCAAATACGAATAATTGATCACTCTCTAAACCATGTTTCTCTTGCCTCCTAAATATTTCTTGTTTTGTCCAACGTTTTATTATGAGCATTTTCAAACATACAGAGAAGCTGAAGGATTTTACAATGAACACCTTTAAACCAATCACCTAGATTCTACCGTTAACATTTTGCTATATTTCCTTTGCCTTATTTCTATCTGTTTATCCAGCCCTCCATCCATCCGTCCATCCATCCATCACTCCAGCTTATTTTTGGATGCAGTTCAACGAAAGTTGCAGACATCAGTACATATCCATATTTTTTACTGTTCTTTATTTTCTCTTTTGAGGTGAAATTTACATACAACGAGACGCACAAATCTCAAGAGTGCCATTCACTGAGTTTGGACGAATGCTGTACCTGCGTCACCCGAACTTCTACCACAATAAAGAACCGCTCTCCTAATTTTTTCCACCACACGTTAGCCTTACCTGTCCTGGAACTTCATGTAAATGAAATCACATAATATATTCTTTTCTGTGTCTGGCTTCTTTCTTTCACCATAATGTTTTTGGGATTCACCCACGCACACGCACACGCACACGCACACGCACACGCGCACGCGCACGCGCACGCACACGATGATGTATGTGCGTCAATAGTTCATTCCTTCTTCTTGCCGAGTGACATTCATCGCACGGGTGGACCACAGTTTGCTCGTCCATTCTACTGCTGGCGAACCTCCCTGTCTCTTCAGTCCGTCTGCTGTCCCTCTTCCGCATGGCCCCTGCCCTGGTCCAGGCAACTCCTCTTTACACCCAGGTCTGCCCCCAGCCTCCTTCTTGGCCTCTGACCTCCAGTCTCGCCCTCTCTCCTCCACCCTGCACGCAGCATCCAGAGGAATCTGTATAAGGCACATGTTGTGTTCCTGTCCTGCTCACAACTCTGCCATGGCTCCTCAGTGCTCCCTGGGAAATGTCCCAGCTTCTTTAATGGCTTTCAGGCTTGGTTACATTTCACCCCCATGCACCCCACCACCATCACCCCCTAACTCCTCTCTTAATATTCTTAATACTTAATACAACCACAGCCTACTTGCCAGCCCCAAAGGGTGGGTGAGGCACCTCAACCAAGCTCCCATGGTCCCTGGTGGCTTAGACCACTCTACATTTTCATATAAAAAGTTCTGAAGTTCTCCCTAAATTTCAGTTCCAGTTAGAAAACTTGTCTCTCCAGACAAACAGGAACACATCCTTTAGCAAAAATTGGAAACCGTTTCAACACACGCATTTCCCTTATTGCCTTAGCTGCTGGGAAACTCTGAGTGAAGTTGAATGCTGATCTAGATCTAGACACCTAGTGCTTCTGTGTATATAAAGTTTTTGTTCTACTTTAATGTTTGTTTAACAAGTGCCAGCTTTCCTCATGCACCTGTAAATCCCTCAGATTGTCTGTCTGCTATGACCCCCTCGTCCCATTAGCAATGGGTACTTTCTTTCCGGTGAATCATCAGCGCTCCCTGGCTCGCTCTCCAAACTCTTCCAAAATACCCTCTGGAACTTTCCTACCTGGTTAACAACCACACCCCCTCCTCAGTTACTTCCTTGAACATTTCTTTACTTTATGTTCTTACCTGAACCCTGAGCAGTCCTAAGAACACTGCTTCCCCGGCAGCCCTTTCTAATTCAGGCCTCTCATTTTCTTATACCCCACGTGCCTCCATACTGAGGATTGAGAGCGAGTTTCTCTGTTCTGCAAGATTCTTTCGTGTGCAAGCACCTAAAATCCACTTACCTAACCTAAGCATAACATAAATACAGCAACAGTATAATAAATAAAGCAACATTTGGCAACAGTCAAAAATTCCATGATGGTTCATGTGAAAGTCCAAGATTAAATTGGAGTTCAGGTATGGCTAGATCCAGGCACCCAAGTGCTGGCGTCAAGACTGTCTTTCACAATTGTTCATTTCTGCTCTCCTCTGTATTCAACCTCTTCTCATAAAGCCTCTCCCCTCTTCGTGGCAGTGTGAGCCCCACAGGCTCCAGCTTGGCAACTCCAGGGGAAATAGAATAGCTCTTTCCTGATAGCTACAGCAAATGTCTCATGGTTGGTTCTCATTGGGCTGAGTTAGGTTACATTCCTTCGCTGGACCAATCGTTGTGGCCAGGGAAACAGAATAAACTGATTGGCTGGGTCTGGATCCTATGTCCATCCCTGGAGTTGGTGAGGGCAAGGCTATGCCAGTCCTATTCAAGTTAAATAGACTGAGAGGGGAGAGAATTGGGTTCCCAAAAGAAAATCGAGTGGGATCTGGGCTGAGGTGAGGAGCTGTGTGGATTTCTGGGGGAAGAGTGTTCTAAGCTGAGAGAACAGCAAGTGCAAAGGCCCTGAGGTTGTACTTGCCTGGTAAGTTCAAGGATGAGCAAGGCCACTATCTTCTTCCCTGCCCAAAGCTGCATCTAGAACATTGGTGCAGCATGCTGTTAACTAGCACCCTATTCCTTGCACGGCGCGCACGCACACTCTGTTCCTTATCCAATTGTAATGCCGTCACCTCTCCTACTTACTTTGTACCTCTCCGTCCTTACTTGACTAATGAAAAGATACCATTTCTCTGCTCTTTTTAAAAGTGGGTGCGACTGAGTTAAAACACATTTGCTTGACATAAGCTTCATTATTCATCAATGGGAACCCGAAGAGGTCAGGTGAAGGGGTCAGGGTGGAGTCGAGGGGGGCCGGGAGGGGGGCTGGGGTGCAGAGGGTGCCAGATTGGACGAATGGGGGGCGAGGTGGGGGACGAGCCGGGCCGGGGGACAGGGGCGGTAGGGGGGGCTGGGGACCGAGAGGCAGCGTTGGGATCCAGAGGGCGAGGGATCGCAAGTGGAGGACTTAGTGAATGCGAACAGGGGCTGGGCGCCCGAGGAGACAAGGCTGGGACATTGGAAGGGGGGGATCGGAGGTCGGAGGCGCCGGACAGAGGGAGGGAAGTGGAGGGGCGAGACCGGGGTGGGGGTTATAGCGAGGGCGGGGGCTGGGGTGTAGGGAACAGAGTGACCCGGGCGGGTTCCGAAGAGTATCGGTGCTGCAACTCCAGACGCTGGGCCAGAGAGGGCGCGGCCCGCGGGCGGCGCGGGCGACACGGCCGAGGAAGTCGGCGGCGAGGGGCGCGGGCGGGGGAGGGGGTGTGCGTTACTCGGTGTCCCCCACTCCTCTCCGAGTTCCAAGTCTTTACCTCTGGTCCCGCCTTCTTCTCGGGAGTGACAGACCCGTCGCCCAACCAGAGCCGCGGGCCGGGCGCGGCTCAGCCAACCACGTGGCGGAGGGCGGAGCTGGGGAGGGGGCTCGCGGGGCCAGGGGAGGGGGCTGGGGGCCTCCGAGGGCTCAGGAGCCGCGACCGGCGAGCCATGGCGCTGGGGCTGCAGCGCGCCAGGTACTTGGGTTCGGGGGCAGGAATGATGGGAATTGGGGGGCTCTCCTTCCGGAGACCCCTGAGCTGGGTTGGTGGAGGGGTGCGCGGGTGCGAGCCAAGGACGCCCCGGGGCGCGCAGTGGGAGGCACGTCCCAGCCGCACCCTCCACCCCAGGGGACTGCAGGGGTGGGAGATTTCCCCAAGTCCCCGGCTGCCCCACCTGTCTCGCCAGGAGCGACTTCGGGGTCGTGATCCCCGGTTTCCTCCTACCTCAGACTCACTTCCCCGCCTGGCTGGGGGTGTGGAATTAGGGGTAGCTGCATTTGAGCGGTCCCCGCGCTCCTGGGAGCTACTCTCCCAACACATACTGATCCCTCTGCCCCCGAACCCCCAGGATTGAGGTTGTTCTTTGCCAGTAGACCCCCGGGATCCTAGGAAATATGAGATGCCCCCAAATCGAGCCTTTCCCAGTTATGGGGAGTCCCTTGGAATGGCATTCAGTTCCTGCGTCCAAGAGAAGAAAGATCTCCTTTGATAGGACCCTTCCTGACACAGGCTCTCAAGCTTCGAGTTTCCCTAGAAATGAGCAGAGAGGCGGCCCCTTTCAGAAGCTGCCTGGGACCTTTCCCACGGGCCTTTCTGTAGCCTTTTAAAAGGTAGGGTCACCCCCTTAAATAACAGGGAAGCAAGATTGACCCACTTCCCAAAGTCTGGCTCTTTGTCTCCGTTCTCCACGCCCACCCAGTCCCTTTGACTGAGGGACAGGGGGGCCCCATCCAAGCCTTATTTGGGGGAGACCCCATGGGGTGGGAGCTGTGCGGGCTGCAGTGTGAGAGCCTGCAAGCCCCACAAGCTGTAGTGGGAAGCTGGTGGGAGTGCTCCCTGTGCAGTGCTCAGCGGGGCTCTCCCGGGCGGAGGGTGGGTTTCTGAGTTCACCTCCCAGCAGGTGCAGATCTGCT
This sequence comes from Propithecus coquereli, assembly GCF_000956105.1. Classification (NCBI taxonomy): domain Eukaryota; kingdom Metazoa; phylum Chordata; class Mammalia; order Primates; family Indriidae; genus Propithecus; species Propithecus coquereli. The sequence goes on from NW_012149952.1 coordinate 3,048,985, forward strand.
CGGGCAGAAGGGCCCTGTGCTCTGGGACCACTGCCAGAGGGTCCCATCTGGCCCTGTTCCCATGGGACCCCGGAAAATGTCCCAGGTCCTTAGTTTTCCCTGTCCAGTCTGACGCATCCAGTAAGCCTCACGCCCTTCCCTCCTTCCCGGCTTCGCGGGTCTGATTGGACCCGTCCACACCCCCATTTTTTTTACCTCCCTCCTAAATTCGGCCCCCCTCATTCTATTCTAGTCCCTGGCTCTGGGCCGACCAGGGAACTCTATCCCACCCCTTCTGGGCCAGCTGTGGCCCCACCTCCCAGCGCCCCCTCCTGGCTGGGTGGGGGCCCCTCCTGGCTGAGCTGGGGTGCTCCCCCCTCCTCACTCAAGGCCAGCCCTTTCCTGTGGTGTCATCTTAGCCCTGCGCGCCACTCACTCATAACTCGCACCCGGATCCCGGCCACGCTCCGTCCCTTCCTGCGCCCCCAGGATGGCACTTCAGCCAAAGGGGGCCTGGGCAATGGTGAGTGGGCCCCCACACCTCTTTGCCCCCTACCCTTCTTCCAGTTTGGGCTCGCTGCCATCCCACCCCGAGCAGGGGTGTTCTTGGAAGTCCTTGATGGGTACACGCCCCTGAGTGACCACCCGAGATAGAGGGTTCCTGAAGAAGACAGGACTTTGGGGACGGGCACCCCACTGGATTACCATGTCCTCGGGCACAGGAAGAATCAGGGGAAGAGAGACGCCCCCCCACCAGCCCCGCCCCGAGTCTTGAGTCTTCTCAAACCCAAACCCTGCCTCTAGCCTCTCGGACTACTTCCGGGCAGCGCCAAGAGGAGTCCTTGCCCACGTACAATCGAAACCCCCACCTCCAGATCCTCCGCTGTTTGCAAGACCGCTAATACCCAGTTGAGTATCAGCAGAGAGAGGCCCAGGAGCAGCCCTGAATGTGGGGCAGGGTCTCCCCACTTTCATCACGCTGCTGCTCATGGGTGGCAAGTCCTTCAGGCAGGGAAGAGGTGGGCTTCTTTCCCTCCCATTTGGGACAGGGGGCAGTGGGCCCCAGCCCCTTTCCCAGGCCTCACCCTGAGGCCTCCAGACCGTGGTCCCGCCCCCTGTTCTGGGCTGGAACACAGAGGAAGGGTGGCAGGGTTCCAGCTGCACGTCCTGAGCTGGGCAGAGTGCCAAGGGGCTGGCCCAGGGCTGGGCATGGGGCCAGCTGGGGAGATCAGGAGGCAGCAGGGGTAGGACGGGGGAAGGGACTGAGGCCACTAGGTGAAGGAGGGGCAGGGCAGGGGCCCTTTGGGTGGTGGGTACAACTGCCAAGAGCACAGGCCCCAAAGTCAGGGTTCAAATCTCAGCTCGCCCGCTTCCTGGCAGTATGGCCCTGGGCCAGTGGCTGCCTCTCTGAGCCTTAGTTTCATATCCTGGAAAATAGGGGTCATACCTCCCCTCCCCCGCCCCAGATCAAGATGAGGAACCCGTGAGGAAACAGATCTGGGGGGCACGATACCCAGTAGTTGTGCAATAAACTGCGATCAAGCGGGAGTTCTGGGTGGAAGTAGGTAGACCTGGCTTGAATCCTTGCTCTGCTGTGAAAGCTGTGTGGCTTTAGGCAAGTTCCACCACCTCCCTGGGCCTGCTTCCTCACCAGGAAATGGGGAAGGTAACGGCAGGTCCATGGTTGGATTAATTGAGAAGCAGGTGAGCACAGCTGAGCATCGTTGGAGGATGCTGAGATTACCCCGGGGTTACCTGGGCAAGGGCTGCCCTGACCCTCAGTCTCTACCTCGGTACGAGGGAGATCACTTCTGCTCCATAGGGTGGTTGTAAGGATTTGATGGGGTCTCTAGCTCCGTGAGTGCTCAATACACCAACGCTATCACTATTGCTGCTATCATTATTATTTAGTCCTCTTCCCAAGGTGCTTGTATAAAAACCATGTAATTGTACGCATATGCCACATCATGGGGTCACCGGCACGGCCCACAGGTTACTCCAGTGCTCAAGAGGCTCCCAAGCCCGAGCCTTCCATCCCTGATGTGCACAAAGGGAGAATAGTAAGTTTAACCTTTATATAGCGCTAACCAACTGCGAGGTTCTGTTTTCAAAGTCCGTGATATATATTAACCCATTTAATCTTCAAAACAACCCTATGAGGTAGGTGCTGTTACTATGCTCAGGGAGGCTGTGCAACTTGTCCAAAGTCACACAGCTGATAGGGAGTGAAGGCGGGATTGGAACCCTGAACTCGGGGAACTAGCCCCCACACTCTGTTTAACAGGAAAGGCCCACATTTCCCATTAGGGATGTTAGAACATTCCGAGAACAGGCTGGGAGCTGGAAGGAGGGTCCCTCTGCAGCCCCCAGCTGCCTCCTTCTCTGGAGGAAGCAGCCCTGCCACGAAGAGAGAATTACAGAGCCCAGCTGCCTGGGAGGTGGGGCGCGGACAGCGCCTGTTCCCACTCCCTGTTCCCTCTGTCTGGGCCCCCAGCTCTGGGAGGCCCACTTCCCCCACCCTCTAGGCAGGAAGACAAACAGGGCTGGAAGAGAACAGGACGGAATGTCCTCTAGGGCAGGCAGGACTGAGGCCCCCGCCCCCAGCGACCAGGAGGGAGAGGATGGGGGCCATATCTCACCCCTTCAACCCTCACACTCAGCCTGCCCCCTCTTCTGTGCCTCCCACCAGCGTTTTTTTTTTCCCTCCGCATCTAGATAGGAAATCTCCTCCCTTCTCCCTGGGGGTGGGACTGCAGGTCTCCTGCCTGGGGCTGAGGTCGATGCCACCCTGGAAGCTGCCTTTGCTCCCCTGAACTTAAGAAGGGACAGCATGCCCTCCTAGCCGTTGGTCCCGCTTCCCTGGGAGGGGTCCGAAGAAGGGAATTAGAGAAAAGACTGAAGGTTTTAGAACCTCCCTACCCGGATTCAAATTCCAGCTCTGCCAGTTACTGGCTTTGTAACTTCCTGGGCAAAGGACTTCCCCTTTCAGAGCCTCAGTCTCCCCTTTGTAAAACGGAGGTCTAAAATGCCTCCCTCCTAGGGCTCCCCTGAGGATCGAATGAGTACACACAGGCAGAATACGTAGCACAGTGCCAGACACAGAAATGCTTAGCAAATGACAGCTGCTTACTATTAATGGTTTTATTAATATTATAAACATAGATAAGACTATACTATATGCTATACTAGTTGTAATACACCCCGTAATTTTTTATTCAAAAATGAAAATATAGAGACACTGGGTTCCGACAGACCTGGAGTTTGAATTTGAAGACAGTGGCAGAAATTGGGCTAAAACCTGGAGATAAACCCAGGGCCATAGAGACAGGGAAAATTTAAGAGTTGAGGCAGACCAGTTTTCAAACCCTGGCTTCACTGTTTACGGGCAAGCACCGCACCTCTCTCTGCCTCAGTTTCCTCATCTGTTCAATGGGAATGTCATTATAATTTTCCTCTAGGGCTGTCTGAGCATTAAAGGGGTTAACGAGGTTCACTCTTGGCCCAGGGTCTGACATAGTAGTAAAAGCTGGATAAGGGGCAGATATTTCTGACAAAAAGATATTCTTCCAGCCCACACACGCAAAATGCAGGTATCTGAAGTGGATTACAGGGCAGGAATGAGCGTCGGCTGGACAGAACTGGTTGGCTTGCTGTGTCACCCTGACAGGTCCCTGCCCCTCTTAGTGGGCCGTTAGACTTTGAGATCCATGTTCCAAGATTATGAGGACTCAGCTCAGCTGAGGGGAAAGGACAGGGGAGGAGATTCTGGGAGGCTGTAGGGCAGGGGGCCTGGGAAGCTTCCTCCCTCCCCTGGCCCCAGGCCAGCTCAGCCAGCCCCCTCCCAGGAGGTGGCCTCCCTGTCCCCTAGGCGCCCTAACCCGGGAAATAAACTGCAGATAAGTCAGGGAGGGGACAGAGGGGCCCTAGGCGCGTCTTGGAGAAGAGCAACGCGCAGGGAGGGCAGCATGGGCTGGCTTGGGAACAGGTAAAATCCGGGGCTCCAGGGTGTAACCCTCCCAGGCCCAGAGAGCGCCATGAACTCGCCGGGGCCACACAGCGAGGCTTGCACAGCCGCAGCCGTGCCCTCAATGAGCCCGGGCCCCGTGTGGCGCGTCCCGTCGTCCTCTTCCCTTTCGGGGGACGCCACCAGTGAACGCTGCTCCTGCCCTCAGGTCGAGCACGGAGCTGCGCAAGGAAAAGTCCCGGGATGCGGCCCGCAGCCGGCGCAGCCAGGAGACCGAGGTGCTGTACCAGCTGGCGCACACGCTGCCCTTCGCGCGCGGCGTCAGCGCCCACCTGGACAAGGCCTCGATCATGCGCCTCACCATCAGCTACCTGCGCATGCACCGCCTCTGCGCCGCCGGTGAGCCCCGCCCCGGGAATGCCCGTCTCGGCGGGGCCCCGCCCACAGAAAGCTGCATCCCAGGGAGGCCCCGCCTCCGGGAAGTCTTATCCCGCCCCGGCCCCGCCCTCTGGCGCTGTGTTCCCGGCGGAGCCCCGCCCCCTTGGAAGTCTATCACTTGTGAGGCCCCACCCCTCGGAGTGCGCCCTTGGGAAGTCCCGCCTCCTTAGGATTCTAGGTGAGGCCCGCTCAGCCCCCCAAGGCCCTCGACCGTTAGGATTTGGTCCCCTAGGACAGCGATCCCCAACTTTTTTGGCACTAGGGACCGGTTTCATAGAAGACAGTTTTTCTACGGACTGGAGGAGAGGAGGGAAGGTGGAGCTTAGGTGGTGATGCACCGCCCCCTTCCTAACAGGCCATGGACCGGTACGGGGACCGCAGCCCTAGGAGACTTTGCCCAATAGGCCCTGTCCTCTTATAATAAATACCCGAGGGAGGCTCGTTACTGTACTTGAGAGTCCCTCTGCCCCTCTCCTCCCCTCTAGCTCTACCACTTCTTCCCTTAGTAGCCATCCCCTTGACTTTCAACTCTGCGGGAGGCCCTGCCGTGCGCATGCACGCAAAGACACACACGCCCCCCTTGGAATCACTGGACCCTGAAAAGATTTTACTATGAGGGAAGCAGAGCCCTCCTCTGGCAGGCTCTGCCCATTGGACCTTCGCTGCCCCATAGAATTTTACTTCTGTGGGAGGCTTTGTCCCTTTAGAATTCTGTCCCCTGGGAGACCCTGCTCCTAATTCCAATGCTTGGTGGTCCTGCCCTCTTTCTTGGGATTCCCAGCCACTAGGATGTGCCCCCTCTCACCTGGGGGGGAACTGTAAGTTTCTCTGAACGGTAGGAGGCTAGCCAGGGTGGGCCCACAACCGACTTAGAGACACCCCTGTCCCCCCTGTCCCGGGCACCAGGGGAGTGGAACCAGGTGGGAGCAGGGGGAGAACCCCTGGACGCCTGCTACCTGAAGGCCTTGGAGGGCTTCGTCATGGTGCTCACCGCCGAGGGAGACATGGCTTACCTGTCGGAGAACGTCAGCAAACACCTGGGCCTCAGTCAGGTGAGAGGAGCTGCCTACTCTGTGCCCGGCCTGTGTTGGTGACGCTGGGAAAACGGTGGTGACCAGGACAGTCTTGGCCCTGCCTTTACGGGAATCACAGTACAGAGGGGAGATGGGCATGTCACCAGACAGGAAGACCCAGAATGGTCAGGGCTGGGATTGGACAGCCTGGCAGGGGGGTGTGGGAGACCAAAGGCAGGGGATACCTGACCCAGCTTGGGGGGAAATCGAGGGCTTCCTGGAGGAAAGTACATCTGAGCTGAAACCTGAAGGTCTTGGCCAGTCAAAAGGGTATGGGGAATGGATGGGACCAGTGACGATCAGGAAGATATACGACAGAGGGAACAGAACAGACAAAGGCTCAGAGGCGAGAGGAAGCAGAGCACTTTGGGGAAATAAAGAAGTTTATCCTGTCTAGGGGCAGAGTGCAATGGGAGAAGTTGAGAGAGAAAATTCTAGAGAGGTCAGTAGGGGCTGGACAATTCAGGACCACATTAGAAGGTTTCTCTCCAGGGCCCTGGGGAGCCATGGAAGGATTTGAAGCAGTGGAGAGGTTGTGCCACAGAGATAGAGTCAGATTTACATTTTTGGAAGATCCCTCTAGGTGCTGCATGGAGATAGGGTTGGAAGCCATGAGACCACAGGTGGGGAGATCGAGGTGTGGGTGCCAATCTCGGGTGGGAGAAGAAGTGTAGGGGAGAGGCCAGGGGGCTGGGAGGATAAAAACACGACGCTAGCTCTGATTAACCCTTACAGCAAGCCCATGAGAAAGTTCCCATTCTCTTTTCTATTTCATGTAAATGGATGCCACGGTTGGCATCTGTCCCTTTTCCCTGCCTCATGACCCCACTTCTGGTACCAATGTCTCTGTTGGTATGAGCTTCTGAACTCAGAGAGGTGAATGTCCCCAGGTCCCAAAGCTAGGAAGTGGCCGAGCCAGGGTGTGAATCCAGCTCCAAGTGGTGCTGTCAGAGGAGGCAGACCTCACTCTTCCCCCATTCGCTGTCACTGGCACGGCTCACATTGTGAGCCGGTGTGGGTCCCCCTTCATCTGCGTCCCCTCCCCGAGCACCAGCCTCATTTCCTAAGTTGAAATGAACAGTTGGGTTTTTGGCTTGGCGAACAGGCGTGATATGAACGGGGTCTCATCCCAGGGCCTTTGCACTTGGGCGAGGGGATGCGGATGGCAGGGAGATTGATCAGAGGCTCAATTCACGAGCTCTGCTCCCGTCCCTGGCAGCTGGAGCTCATCGGACACAGCATATTCGATTTCATCCATCCCTGTGACCAAGAGGAGCTTCAGGACGCCCTGACCCCCCAGCCGAGTGAGTTTCTTGGAGGCCTCTGTCCCCATTTTACAGAGGAGGAAACTGAGGCTCCACGCCTCCCTCTGCATGTCCCTTCCTCCTCTGGAACACCAGACTAAGGGAAGTCGAAAGAGGAGAAATAGCCCTGCCCTGGGGATCTGTAGGGGACACGCTCTCTGGTTCCAGGTCCCAATTTTTGGGATGAAGCGGGGGAGACTCTCCAGGGTGCTGGCGAGAACTGGGCCCCATCTGCTGCTCCCTGGTGACCTGCCCCCACCCCCTGACCCTCCCCAGGCCTGTCTAAGAAGAAGGCAGAGGCGCCCACCGAGCGGTGCTTCTCCTTGCGCATGAAGAGCACCCTCACCGGCCGTGGGCGCACCCTCAACCTCAAGGCAGCCACCTGGAAGGTGGGCAGGGCCTGGCTCAGAGGGTGCCCAGGGCCTGCTGAGGCCAGGCCTGAGCCCCTGAAGATCTTGAAGGCGGTTGCTGTCCAGGGGTCTCCGGGGCTAGGGGACCCTGCGGGGCTCTCTCAGGCTGGGTCTGGTGGGTCCTGAGGGCGTCTAGGAGGTTGGGCTGTGGGCCCCCTTGAGCCTGGAGTCCCCTTGGGGTTGGGTCTGGAGTCCTCAGAGATCTCCTCTCAGCTCCCCGTGGGTAGCCCCCGCCCCGACGCATCCCTGCCTCGCCCCCTCCTGGCCCCCAGGTGCTGCACTGCTCTGGGCACATGAGGGTCTACAGGTCCCCCATGAAGACCTCCCCGGCTGGGAGCCCCAACTCAGAGCCCCCCTTGCAATGCCTGGTGCTCATCTGTGAAGCCATCCCCCACCCGGGCAGCCTGGAGCCCCCGCTGGGCCGGGGGGCCTTCCTCAGCCGCCACAGCCTGGACATGAAGTTCACCTACTGTGACGAGAGGTGGGCAGGGGCCCAGCCGCCCCCCAGCCCTTCCTCTTTCATCCTGCCCAAGTTCACGGGCTGTTTCCCCTCCCACGCTCCTCACCCCACCTCCCTCTCTCTCTTCCTGTGTCTGCCTATCTCTGAATTTTCTACGGGGCTTTGTATCTTTGATTCTGTCTGTCTGTTAGTGTCTGTCTCCCTTTGTTCTTTTTCTTACGTGAGTCAATTTGTAGCCTCACTGCAGCCTCGAACTCCTGGCCTTAAGCTATCCTCCTGCCTCAGCCTCCCAAGTAGCTGGGACAACAGGCGCACGCCCAGCTAATTTTTTTAGTTTATTTTTTGTAGAGATGGGGTCTTGCTAGGTTGCCCAGGCTGGTCTCAAACTCCTGGGCTCAAGTGATCCTTCCACCTCCGCCTCCCAAAGTGCTGGGATTACAGGCATGAGCCACCGCGCCCAGCCTATTTCTTTTCATTCTTTCCTCTTTTTCTTTTTGTTATTTTCTTCCTTCCCCTCTCTTCCTTCCCTCCTGTTTCTTGCACTTTCTTTCTTTTCTTTGCTCTTCCCCCGCTTTCCAACCTCTCTCCCTGGTGTCAGTTTCCTGTTGCTATTGTAACGTATTCTCTCAAACTCCATGGCTCAAAACTACACAAATTCACTGGCTCATCATTCTTGGGGTCAAAAATTCGAAATGAGGCTTAGAGGGCAAAACTCGAGCGCTGTGTTCCTTCTGGAGGCCCCAGGGGAGAATCTGTGTCCCTGCCTTTTCCAGCTCCTCAAGGCCGCCTGCTTTCCTTGGCCCGTGGCCCCTTCCTCCGTGTCCACACCACTCCTTTCCATGCTCTGACCCGCCGGCCTTTTATTAAGATGAGGCCCTCCGTGATCACACTGGGCCCACCTGGGCAGTCGGGCTCATCTCCCCATCTCAAGATTAACTTCGTCACCTCTACAAGGTCGCTTTTGCCACGTCAGATGCCATCCCATTCACAGAATCTGGGAACTAGGATGTGGACATCTTTGGGGCTGTTGTCTAGCCCAACACACTCCTCTTTTTCTGTTTCTTACTTTCCCTTTCTCTCTGTTACAATCCTGTCTCTATGTCTCATTGGCTTTGTCCCTGTGTCCCCTTGCTCCTTCCCTCCACCTCAGCCAGTTGCACCCTGGCTGACGAGACACTCCCCCATCCCAGGATCGCGGAGGTCGCCGGCTACAGTCCCGATGACCTGATTGGCTGTTCCGCCTACGAGTACATCCACGCGCTGGACTCAGATGCAGTCAGCAAGAGCATCCACACCTGTATGTGTCCTGTTTCCCTGCCTGGAGCCAGCTGCCGCACGGCCCCCAGCCGACACCAGGACCCCAGCTCCCCACGCCCCAGGGAGCCTTCCCCTCCCCACCCCAACAGCAGCTCCCCGAGCCCCAGGGAAACGTCTCCTTCCTGCCTCCCCCATGCCCAGCTCCCAGCCCCCAGAGCCTTCTCTCCCAGCTGCCCCTCGTGTGGCCCTGACCCCTCCCCATCCCCCTCCTCAGTGCTGAGCAAAGGCCAGGCAGTAACGGGGCAGTATCGCTTCCTGGCCCGGAGTGGTGGCTACCTGTGGACCCAGACCCAAGCCACAGTGGTGTCTGGTGGCCGGGGCCCCCAATCAGAGAGTATCGTCTGTGTCCACTTCCTGATCAGGTACGCAGGAGGGGCGGGGGTGGCAGTGTGTGCAGGTCTGGTTTGCATGCGTGGACGGGCGCGCGCACGCATGCATGTGTGTCATGCATAAGTGTGTGTAAGACAATGTGTTCATGTAATGCATGTGTACAGCCATGCGACTGCACATGTATGTGTACACATGTGTGTGTGTGGGTGTGTGTACTATTAAACTTAAAAGGACCATGTTCAAGTTAAAATAAGAAATGCAACAGAATTATGGGGTTTTATTGCGCTTTTTAAAAATCGAGGTATAATTTATATATAGTCGGTTCTATTTTGGTTTACAGTTCCATGAATTTTGACAAACGCATGCAGTTATGTACCCACTACCACAATCAAGCTATAGAACAGCTTCTTTTTTTTTTTTTTTGAGACAGAATCTTGCTTTGTCACCCAGGCTAGAGTGCCGTGGCATCAGCCTAGTTCACAGCAACCTCAAACTCCTGGGCTCAAGCGATCCTCCTGCCTCAGCCTCCCGAGTAGCTGGGACTACAGGCATGCGCCACCACACCTGGCTAATTTTTTCTATTTTTAGTCACCCGGCTAATATTTCTATTTTTAGTGGAGATGGGGTGTCACTCTTGCCCAGGCTGGTCTCAAACTCCTGACCTCAAGCGATCCTCCCACCTTGGCCTCCCAGAGTCCTAGGATTACAGGTGTGAGCCACGATGCCCAGCTAAACAGTTTGATCACTCCAAAAAATTATCTTATAGTAAACCCCTCCCCAACCCCTAGTTCCTGGTAACTACTGATCTGTCCTCAGACCCTAAGGTTTGCCTTGTCCAGAATGTCACATACAGGGACTCATACAGTATGCAGCTTTCCGGGTCGGGCTTCTTTTGCTTAGCATGATGTATTTAAAATTCATCCACGTTGTGCTTTGTATCAGTGGTTCCTCTGTAATGGTGAGTCCTATTCCATGGTATGTGCATGGACCGCAGTTTGTTTACCCATTCACCAGTTGGAGGACTTTGGGCTGTTTCCTAGTTTGGGTGATTACAAAAACAGCTGCTATAAACATTCTCATACAAGATTTTGTGAGATTACACGTTTTCATTTCTCTTGGGGAAACATCTAGGAGCGGAATGCACGGGTTATAGGGGAAGTGTATATTTAACTTCCTAAGAAACTGCCAAGCTGTTCTGGCAAAGTGGCTGTACCATTTTGCACTCCTATGCATGCATTCTCATCCACACCGCCGTGTATGAGAGTTTCAGTTGCGCCACATCCTTCACAGTAATTCGTATCGTATGGGGGTTTTTTTGGTTTGGTTTTTAATTTTAGTCACTCTAATAGGTGTATAGTGGTGAAATCGTAGGCTTTTTACCCCTCATCATGCATCTTAGAGGTTTTTTACCGTTTAGGAATGCAGGGGTATCAATGACAACATTATGATGCGGGCAGCATGTTATTACATAAGATAGAGTGAGAATTATAGCTTTTCTTCGAAGGTTATCTTACAGGACATGGTGCCAATTTCTGATCTGGGAAGTGTTCTGAAATGCAAATCAATTTATGTCTTATGTCTCTGCAGCTCAGAGTGCCCTTCTGTGGCTCCCCAATATCCTTAAGAGAAAGCCTGAATGCCTTAGCATGGGTCACCAGGCCCTGTGATACTCCTACCTCTCTCCCCTTCTCACTCACCCTCCAGACCTCAGGGCCTTTGCACATGCGGTTCCCCCTGCCCATGTGTTCTCTTCCCTCCTCCCCTTTCTGCTGAGTCATGCCACCTCATCCATCCAGTCTCAGCTCAGACATCACTCCCTGGAGACCCTTTCCTGGGCCCCCACAACAGGTCTCTCCCCAGTATCCACTACTTTTTTTTACTTTTATTTTTTATTTATTTATTTATTTT
>NW_012149952.1:3060217-3092542 GCF_000956105.1 Propithecus coquereli
TCTCACTCTTGCTCAGGCTGGTCTCGAACTCCTGACCTTGAGTGATCCACCCACCTTGGCCTCCCAGAGTGCTAGGATTACAGGCGTGAGCCACCACGCCCAGCCTATTTTTATTTTTTTTGAGACAAAGTCTCACTCTGTCCGCTAGGCTGGAGTGTGCAATGCCACAGTCGCAGCTCAGGCTGGTCTCGAACTCCTGAGCTCAAACAATCCGCCTGCCTCGGCCTCCCAGAGAGCTAGGATTACAGGCGTGAGCCACCATGCCCGGCCTATTTTTATTTTTTTTGAGACAAAGTCTCACTCTGTCCGCTAGGCTGGAGTGTGCAATGCCACAGTCGCAGCTCACTGCCATCTTGAACTCCTGGGCTCAAGCAACCCTCCGGTCTCAGCCTCCCAGGTAGCTGGGATTACAGGTGTGCCCCGCCACACCCTGCTCAGCCGGGCCTTCTTTGATTGCCCTTTTCAAAATTGCAAACCCCTAGTACTTATCACTATTTAACCCAATACTGTCCTATAGAAGTGTGATGCCGGTCACATATGCCATCTTGGATTTCCTAGTACCCAAGTTAAAGAGGTAAATAGAAGCAGGTGAAATTCATTTTAATAATACATTTGATTTTTCACGTTCAAGGTCACACAGCTCATAAGTGGCAGGGCTGGGCTTTGAACCCAGATCACTGGCTGCAGAGTTCTTGCTCTTACCCACTAGGCAGTACTGCTTGATTAAGAGATGCTTGTGGAATGAACAAATGATTGAACTCCATGTGGCTTACATGCATATATGTGAGCCCAGCTGTATGACGCCGGTGAGCACACCTGTCCCTGTGTGCGCTCGGGCGTACGTAAGTGTTCCTCTGCGTGCCGTGTGTACGCGTGCGACTGTGTGTGCTTCTGCTTTTCAGGGGGATAAGGGTGGCTTTGGTCCAGCCTAAGTTGGGGTGTTTCCAGCCCAGGAGGGGTTTAGTGAGGATTCGAAGGGGTCCTAGCTTCTCAAAGAGCCGGTGGGAAGACCAGGTGGGAAGACCAGGCCTACCTGCGTTCTGTCCTGTGGGGTGTTATGCAGATGAGATGCAAATAACGAGGGCCTGGTCCTCGGCCAGCCCAACCTTCCACAGGCCAATTTGCCCAGCGAGCATTTGGATCGTCTGCGCAGCCAGAGACTGCGTGACGGGAGGTGCAGGGACATATGAAGGATGTATTTATAAATCTGTTCCCTTGAATATGAAAAACATCTATGAATAGAAGCATCATAAATAAAATCTTATTCATAAAAATATAGCCCCATGAATTCTTCATATTCGGTAATGTAATAAAGAACATGTTAAAAATATATCTTTTATCAATACATGTATAAGCATCTGTTTATAAGTAAATATCTATAAAGAGACCGTTTTGTTCTTCGGCCCTTCACTGTCCCCTCTCTGCTCCTCGATCTCCCCCCTCTGACTTTCTCTCCCCTACCCCCACCCCTCAGTCTCCCTTTTCTCTCCCCAGGCTCTGCCACGTGCCAGCTTTTTTTTCTGTCTTTCCTTCTGCAGAGGGAGCTTGGGAAGGGACAAACTTAACTTTCCTTCTAAAATGCTGTTATAGGCATGGTGGCTCATGCCTGTAATCCTAGCACTCTGGGAGGCTGAGGGCAGGAGGATCGCTTCGGCTCAGGAGTTCGAGACCAGCCTGAGCAAGAGCGGGAGGCTGTCTCTACAAAAAATAGAAAAATTAGCCAGTTATGGTGGTGAGCGCCTACAGTCCCAGCTACTCAGAGGCTGAGAGGCAGGAGGATCGTTTGAGCCCAGGAGTTTGAGGTTGCAGTGAGCTGACGCCACGGCACTCTAGCCCAGGTGATAGAGCAAGAGTGTCTCAAAAAAAAAAAAAATGCTCCTATAATAAAAAACAGTCAACAAAAGTCAAATCTTTATGAGAAACAAATAAACGTGGAAATTATTCTCTGCAAAATGCCCTCCAGCCCCTGGACACCTCCTATAATAGGACATCATCTGAAAAGGCTGCCTGGGCTGGGACCAAGGACCCTCCCTGACTCCCACCCCCCTTTCTGCCTAGCCGGGTCGAAGAGACCGGAGTGGTGCTATCCCTGGAGCAGACGGAGCGGCACCCTCGCAGACACGTTCAGTGGGGCGCCTCCTCGCAGAAGGACACCCCTAACTCTGGGGACAGCCTTGGTATGGAGCAGGGCTGAGGCTGGGAGGGGTTGTGCCCCCAGGACCCTTGGCAGGAAGCCCAAGTGCCTTAACATGGCTCACCAGGCCCTGTGGTACCTGCCTCCTGCCTCCCTCCCCTCTCCCTGGCCCTCCAAACCACGTGGCTTCCTCAGAGCTGATGGAACATGAATTATTTCATGCCTCAGGGCCTTTGCACATGCAGTTTCTCTCTTTGTCCTCCCTCCTCTCCTGTGCCCACGGGCTGATGGCTCCAGTCTCGTGTTGCCCTCTGCTCTGGGTCCTGTGGCTCCCCCTCTCCCACCCTTCAGCTTCCTCCCTGTTTCCACTTCACAGCTGTTTGGCCTTGACTAATTGCGACCTTCCCTAGTCTGGCTCCTTCCTCCCTCTTCCTTCTCCGCACCCCACGTGCTGGATGAGCCTCCCTCCCTGCTCGTTCTTGGGGCGCAGCTGCCTGTATCCTCTCATTGTCAGACTCAGAGCTGGCTCTGAGCCATGTCTTGCCCTCGGGGGACCTTAGAACCTCCTCGAGGGCCTTGGGCCCATCTTTTCTCCTTATGTGCAAGCTCCCCAGAGCTGAGTGGCCAAATGCTGTTCTGGGGCCCCAGGCCCCTACCCTGGAACCCTCGGGGCCTCACCGCAGTCTGGCAACTAAGGTTAACACCTGGCCTGGCCCAGCAGGGGTTCCACAGACCCCTTCTGCCCAGCACTGGGAACGGTGGCCATGGTGACTGGTTAAGATGTCAACTGTGTTCCCTGGGGCTGGCCTGGAGGGCTCTGACCCTTGGCCCTACATGACCACCAGTGTCCTCCCCACCTCCACGTGTCCTGCAGACGCCCCTGGTCCCCGGATCCTCGCCTTCCTGCACCCCCCTGCCCTGAGCGAGGCCACCCTGGCTGCCGACCCCCGCCGATTTTGCAGCCCTGACCTTCGTCGCCTCCTGGCGCCCATCCTGGATGGGGCTTCAGTAGCCGCCGCTCCCAGCACACCGCCGGCCACGCGGCGCCCCCAAAGCCCTCTTCCGGTAAGCAGTCCCACCTCCCTGCAACCTGAGCCCTCGGGCCCCAGGCTGCCTTGGTCTTTGGCTCAAACCTTGCCGTCCTCTGGGCTTCGGTTTCTCCATCCATGTAGTGAGGAGGTTGGGATGAGAAGGGGTTGAGGTTCCTTTAAGAAAGACCCAGATTCCAGAGTCTTCAATTATTAGAATTCCGGAGTCTGGCCCCCAGCTTCGGAAGTTCTGAACCGTGACCCCACCCCAAGCCTGCAACCCAGCATCCAAGCTCTGTGAACTTTGACCTCAAAGAGTCAGAACGTCTAATGTCTTGATTTAAGCAGAGGTGGATTCAGATCCTAAGGCTGCCTCTCACCGGCTGTGTTACCCTGGGCAAGTGAGTGCTGGAGGCCTTAAATTCTTCACCTTTAAAAGGAAGATAATGACAAGTGGCCACGTCATTGGTTATTGTGAGGGTTAAATGAGATTATTTGTGGGAAGCACCTACTAGGGGCCTGGCACCTAGTAGGTGCTCAATAGACCATAATCTGGATCCTCGAGTGCGGCCTTTATTAAAAGGATTTGTTTTGTAAAATTTGGGTTGAGTCAAGGGGCTGAACTTGGGCACTGCGGGTTCCCCAGCAGCTGGTGTTGACTGTCTTCATCCCACTTTCCACCCCAAGAAAACATCTTCTCTCCACCAGAGAAATACACACTGTGACCTTTGACCTCACCCTTTACCCCTCAGACAGCTGGACTCAACGTCATTTTCCCCACAAAACCCAGACTCCAAGACGTTTAACCCAGAGGACCTGAATGTCTTGGCCTCAGACTCTGGTCTTTCTAACCTTCACCGTTTGCCCTGTTGACCTGCATATACCCGGGCACTCTGACTTTCGAACACCCAGGTTCAGAACTCATTTTCATTTGCTGTTGGACCCCCTTGTGCTCCAGCTGTCTGACATTTGAACACCACTTCTACCCCTGAGCTGCAGACTGTTTACTGTTGATACATCCCAGGCTTAGGATTTCCTAAAGTCTCTGCTCCCTGTCCCTGCAGGCTGATCTCCCAGATGAACTACTCGTGGGCATGGACAGTGCACACAGACCCTTCGCCTCCGGGAAGGACCCCGAGGCAGTGGAGACGGATCTAGATATGGCTCAGGTAAGGGCTGGCATGGAAGGAGCAGTCTTCGCCTCTGTGCTCTGGGGACTGACACATCTGGGCTTTAGAGAAGGGCAGTGTGATGGCTAAAGAGATGAGTGGGTGGATGGATGGATGGATGGATGGACGGACCCTTGTATTCATTGGTTGAATGATGGTGGGTGATGTTTAGGCAGATATTTGGATGGATAAATGGATGGATGGATGGATGTTTGGATGGATAGATGGACCACTGGTCCATTGGCTGGATGAAAAATGGATAGATAAAGATATCTGGAGGAATGAATGATTGAATAGATAGATAAGATGACAGATGGATAAATAAAATGATATAAATGACATGATGGATTAGTTACCTGTTGCTACATAACAAATTACCTAAAAACTTAGCACCTTAAAACAACTAACAGTTACGTCACATGGTTACTGAGTATCAGGAATCTTGGAGCCACTTAGCTGGTGCCTTTTTCTCAGGGTCTCTCATTAGACTGGAGTCAAGCTCTCCGCCAGGGCTACAGTCATCCGGGGCTAGCGGATTTGCTTTGAAGCTGTCACACATGAGATTGTTGGCAGCCCTCAGCCCTCACTGGCTTTGGCTGGAGACCTCAGTTCCTCATCACAGGAGCCTCTACACAGGCTGCCTAAGTGTCCTCCACGCATGGGAGTTGGCTTCCTCCAAGGCAAGCCATCCAGCAAAGAGAGAGAGAGACAGGCAGGAAGGCAAAGAGATGGCAAGAGCAAGCCTGAGACGGAAGATACAGTCTTTCGTCCTGATCTCGGGAGCGACCACCATCCCTGCTGCCATGTCGTGTTGGTCGTACAACCCCAGCGCAACGTGGGAGGCAGCTACATGAGAGCGTGAACACCGAAAGGCAGGGATCATTGGGGACCTCCAGTGGTTCATGTCTCTCCCTCATGCGAAATACAGTCACCCCTTCTCAAGGCTCCCAAAAGTCTCTTCCAATGAAGTCCGGAATATTTTTTGGCGGGGAGGGGACTAGGCATGGGTATAAGTCCAGAATCTTATTATCTAAATCTGGTCTGGGTATGGGTGAAGCTCTTTGAGTACAGTTCCTCTCGATCCGCTGGCCTGTGGACTAAAGAGACAAGTCATCTGCCACACTCCCTGCCCCCCAGCGTAGAGTGGTGGGACAGGCATAGAGTAACTGCCATAGACACTCCTATTCAAAAAAGGGTGAAAGTTACCAAGAAGAGGAGGCCTAGAAAAAAAAAATGAAAAAAAAAAAAGTGGGGGAGTAAAAGAGGCAGCACACATGTGTCTCTGGTCCATAGCAGTTTTGAAATCCGTCTGGGCAAATACGGGAAGTTCCTTGATTAGGATTTGTTCATACTACTTCCCAGAAGTTTTTCTTTTTCTCCATGGCTCTTGGTGCCACCCTCTGGGCTCTTGGCTGCTTGCTCTGAGTCGTCCTTCCTTTTTCATAAAAGGTAACATGTATTTGTAGCTGAGTAGTCTTCTCAACTTGCTTCCTCCTTCTAGATCTTTGGTGATCCGAAGGCCTCTTTTCATTTTGTACCATCTCTATCCCTTTCAGTCTAAACTGGTGATGTTTCTGTTCATATAATTCTCTTTAAAACTTTGTGGGTCTCAATTAGCTGGGCATGGTGGCGCATGCCTGTAGTCCCAGCTACTCAGGAGGCTGAGGCAGGAGGATGGCTTGAACCCAGGAGTTGGAGGCTGCAGTGAGCTGGGATGACACCACTGTACTGTAGCCCTGGTGACAGAGCGAGACCCTGTCTCAAACAACTTTGTGGGTCTTATGTGAATTTCTTTGGAGTTAGTTCCACTAGACAAAAGCCACACCCACAAATTGCTTCGAGATAAGCCCTCCTCTACCTCTACTCGGCTTCTGCTGAGATGCCAAGTGATAGTGCCATTAAGTTTAGTAGAAGCCCTATTATTTGATTGAGAAGATCTATGAGGGTTACCCTTAAACTCTTTAGAGGGTCTTTTGTCTGACCGAAGGACAGGGCACCTCTCATCTTTCTGAAGCCTGAACGAGGAGTTAAGTCCCACCCTGAGCTTCATCTTCAGCCCATGCTTTCCTGGGAGGGCCCTTCTTTGCTCAGAAACCATTTCTTAATTTTAGCATCAGTTGCCATCTGGAGAGTTCCTACAGTCAGCCAAACTCAAGGTTAACGAAATAGTTCTCTAGACTGCCAAGTCTGCCGAAGACTTCCAACATCACTGCAAGTTTAGGGGTCTCCAGGGCCACCCTCACTTCAGAGCAGCTTCCTATCAATTAGGAGATTTCCACAGACTCCTGCAGACTCCCCCAGGTTTGATAATTCACTAGAAGTATTCATAGTACTCAGGACAGCACTATACTTAGGATTTTTGTTTTATTATAGCAGAAGAATACAAATCAGAACCAGCCAAAGCAAGATATGCATAGCATGGAAGCTGGGACTGGGAGGGTCCCCAGTGAAAAGCTTGCATGTCCTCGGGGACGTGTTACAGTCCCAGTGTTGAAACGTGGCAATGTGTGCATGCAGCATTGCCAACCCAGGGAGCTTCATCCAAGCTTTGGTGTCCAGAGTTTTTATTGAGATGTCATTACATCAGCATGATTGATTGGGTTACTGTCCACTAACTGAATTCAGTCTTCAGTGCGACTGCTACCTTCACGGGAGGGGAGGCTGATTTCATGTGGCCCAGAGCCACAACCCTCGAATCACATGGTCTGGCAAGGCCAGCCCCCATCCTGAGTTATCGCTTAGCATAAACTATCCAGGGGCCTCGCATGAGTCACTTTGTTAGCATCAACTATCAGGTGTGGTCCAAGGGGCTCACAGGGAACAGCAAAGACACTGCTATCATTCAGGAAATTCTAAGGGTTTAGAGGTTATTCCCAGGGGCTGGGACAAAGGCCAGACCTCTCTTTGGGTAAAGTTAATTCTTCACTACACAGGAAGGTTGAGAATTTTCAAAACCTTCAAGCCCCAGATCCTTCGTATCTAACATTTTTCTTCCTTTAGGGAGAAATTCCCTTTCTCTCTTTCCTCTTTCCTTTTACTATGAGTAGTAAGAAGAGGTGAGGCAGCTCCTCCAACACTCTGGTTGGAAATCTCCTTAGTGGGATCCCCCAGTTTGTTCGTTACATTTCTGACTTTCCCGTAACTGCAGGCACCGGTGTTGCTAAACTTCCGGCCACTACTGGTTTCCAGTAACACGCTCCTCACTTCCCTCGAAGCCCTCATTGGCAGCCTCCTCAAGGTTCAGATGTTGATCAATAGTTTGTTCAATGCAATTGAAGATTTCTCTAATGTGCTCTTCAAAGAGTCCTTATACCCATTTTACAGATGAGGAAGCTGGAGCTCAGACTCTTGGCCTCAGGCAGGCAACGCAGAAGTGATGGAGCTGGGGCTCCAGCCAAGGTCCACCCGCGTCCGAGGCTCATGCTCTTGACTCCCTCCTGCCCCCCTCAGGACGCCGATGCCCTGGATTTGGAGATGCTGGCCCCCTACATCTCCATGGATGATGACTTCCAGCTCAACTCCAGCGAGCAGCCACCGAGGGCCTACCACAGACCTCCAGGGGCTGTCCCCCGGCCCCGCGCGCGGAGCTTCCACGGCCTGCCACCCCCAACCCCTGAGCCCTCCCTGCTGCCCCGCTGGGGGAGCGACCCCCGGCTGAGCTGCTCCAGCCCTTCCAGAGGGGACTCCCCAGCATCCTCCCCTGTGGCTGGGGCTCGGAAGAGGTGAGCCACAGTAAAGGGGGGATGTCACGGGAATGTAGGGTCTTGTCCCTGCCTCCGCATCAGCCTCATCCCTCTCCAGTCCTGCTACCCTGATCCCGCTCCAGCCAGGCCTTCTGTGTCCCCAGCACGTGCCAAGTCTGTTCCCGCTTCTACGCCTTTGCCCACATTGTGCCCCCTCTCAAATGCCCTCCACTGTCCTCATGGTTTGTCTAAATCCCACCCGTCAGCCAGGGCTCTCTCCTGGGGGGCATACTTATATCTGGCCTAGTGACGATTTACATCGCAGCTAGGAAGACATGGCCACAATGTCAGAGAAGCTATCCAGAACTAAGTCTCTTCGCACCTTTGAGAATCTGATGAAAGCTATGGACTCCTTTCCGAGAAAATTTGCACACGCAATTTTGCATATGATTTTGGAGGGTCTATGTCCCCCTTCCAAAGGCGTTAGATTACTAATGCTCAAGTTTTTGCTCTCCAGGTTGCACGCATGTGTCCACTTAGTATCCAGAATGGTCTTTTACTGTCCTTAGGAGGATTTTATGGATATATCTCGGTATCTCCCAAGGCTCCTAGCTTGGGGCTGGGCATACAGTGGGTGCCTGATAAAGACTTCTTAAATGAAGGAGGGAGGGAATTATTAATTAATATGGTGGGTAGGTGGATGGAAGGATTTATGGATGGATGGATGGATGGATGGCAAGTGGGTGGACAGACAGGTGGTGAATGGAAGGATGGATGGATGGAGGTTGTACGGGTGGGTGATGGATTGTCAGTTGGATGGATGGGAAGACTTATGGGTATATGGATGGATGACTGAGTGACTAGGTGGGTGGATGGTTAGATGGATCGTAGGGGAAGGCGGAGTAGGTGGATGAATGGTTAAGATGGCGGAGGGAGGCGGAGTAGGCGGATGGATGGTTAGACAGGTGGATGGATGAAAGGAGGGATGGATGGAAGATGGGGTGGCTGGGTGGGCGGGTGAGGGATCACTGGATAGACAGATGGGAAGGCGGATTGGGGGAGTATCAGTAAAGGAATGAACAGGTGCTTGGGGGAGTGAATGAATGCGCAACCTCAGCTTACACTGGGGCCCACACCTGCCCAGGTTTGCTGTGATTCTTGCCTGTTTTCCTCCAGGGCCCTGACCCAGAGCTCAGAGGACGAGGCCGAAGGAGTGGAGCTGCTGGGAGTGAGACCCCCCAAACGGTCCCCCAGCCCAGAACAGGAAAACCTTCTGCTGTTTCCCCTCAGCCTGGTATGTTGGGGGATGGGGATTCTCTGGGCCTCAGGACCCAGCAGGCTTAAACCTCCTCTTTTATAGATGGGAAACCACAAAGGATCAGGCGCTGGCTGAAGGTCTTACAGAAGGTCACAGGCCTGCTGAGGCCAGGACCTTGATCTCCTAGTTTCACTAAGGGGTGTGAAAGGGCTTTGCAAATACGTGTAAGTTGGTGAAAGGTGCAAAGAAGAAAAATTAAGTGGGGTGAGGGGAGAAATGGCAGGTGGTTAGTATCTGCAGGAATCTTCTTTGCTCCCAAGGGACCCCCACCCCAAACTAGAACAGATCTTGGCCTTGCATGACTAATGCAGAATTAAGAGTACAGACACTAGAATCAGACAGACTTGTAACTGAGAGACCTTGGGCAGGGGACATCACCCCTCTGAGCCTCAGCTTCCTCATCTGGAAAGTGGGAATAGTTAATATCTCACGGGCCTGCCATGAGGATTAAATGATATGAGGCCCTTAGCTGACACTCACTAGGCTGTCCATAAATGGTGTACAAAAACAAACCAGACAAAAGCAGCTCCCCAACCAGGGTTCCTGCCTCCAGTCTCACTCCTGCTATCCATTCTGCACAACAGCAACCAGAACGCACTTTCTAAAAGCCAGCCTGGGCTCTGTCACTTCCACAAGGCCTCCCTCTAGGACCTCCCATGGCTCCCTAATACCCACAGAAGTACCCTGGCGCCTCACTCTGCAAAGGGCTGTTTTAACATGAGGGATGAGGTTGATAGTATGAACAGCTTACGTGTATTGAGTGCCCATCGTGTGCCAGATGCTGACCGTGCTAAGTGTCTTGCTTGATTAATTTATTTCACCCCCACAACTACTCTTAGCAATATTATTGTCAGGGGGAAAAAAGAAATATTATTGTTATTATTATATACATTTACATAGGAGAGGTTGGGCAACTGTATCAGCCAGAGTCTGGGCAGGAAACAGCACACTCGAATGGGATGTTGAGGGGAATTTAATGACGGGACTGTGGACAGGGTATAGGCACGTCTGCAAGGGGCGGTGCAGCACTCCGCGGCTAGCAGCAGGGGGAGCCTGAAAGTACAGGTCGGGGGTGGCCACCAGACCCTGGGGCCAGTGGGGTTCCTTCGATAAGGGCTGAAACCTTCCATGGAGGGACTCAGCCAACTCACAGTGACCCAGCAGGGAAAGAGCTAGAAGAATAACTACTCCTCTTGGATCTTGCACGAGCGGAGCCCAACGGGAACGCACAGAGCAAGGTCGCATGGTGCTGCAGTCCACACGCAAAGGCCAGCCTCCTGGCGCACAGAAGAAGGGGAAGAAGTGGGGACAAGGCCCTCGGGGAACACAAGGAGGACGTCTGGGGCAGTGACAGGCACCTGCTGGACCCCAGCAGTGCCCTTAACCACTGCACCATCCTGCCGCCTTGGATACTGATGACGATGGTGGCGGTGGCTATGTCTCTCCCACAGAGTTTCCTTCTGACAGGAGGCCCGGCCCCAGGGAGCCAGCAGCATCCCAGCACCCACCTCCTGGACCTGAATGAGCCCCTGGGTGAGTATCCAAGCTGGGTGTCCAGAAGCCCTGGGTCGTCCTCTCCCCTGGGAGGCGCCTGGATTGTGGAGCTGCCCCTTGGGGTGGAAGCCGAGCCCGGGTCCGAGCCTGGGTTTCCCGCGCCTGCGTCTGATCATGACCGAGTTGGGGTTGCCTCCTGCCTTGGCGGCTCCCAGCTGTGTGGCTTTGCAAGAGCTGCTGCTCCTAGAGCCTCAGTTTCCCCCGCCGTGTATGGGGGCCTATTGTGATAGTTCTTACCTTAAGGAGATGTTCTGAGCAACTCACAGCGATGCCACACCGGAAGGGCTCAGCCCACGATCTGTTACGACGTAAGCGCTCAAGAAACGTCCACCCAATGGCTGTGGCGATGATGCTGTTCCCAAAGCCTCTCCACAGAGCACGGGACGAGCTGCTGTGCTTGTCGTCTTCCTGTGCGGCTATCAAAAGCCGTAGCTCCACTTGAAACCTCCAGGCTTCAACCAGAGGGAGCTTTCCAAAGCATGAATCTGACCCTGGCCCTCCTCTGCTCAAAACCCTTCCATGGCTCCCTATTGCCCTTCAGAGAAAGATCAGGCTTGGACTGAAGTCCCTGCAGGGTGTGGCTGCTGCCTCCTTTCAGACCACACTCTGCTTCACACCCTCTGTCTCAGCCGCCATCACCGTCTTCCAGTTTATTCCTTCCCCTTGCGCATGTCGCAAATATTGATGGGGCACACGGTCTGTGTCCGGCACCTAGAACACCATACTGCCCTTGTGGAGCTGACACGCTAGTGTGGGGCTAGTGTGGGAGACAGACCCTAACAAAGAAACAAGTATAGTAAAAAGGGCAAGAGAGGAAAATAAATGCCACTGGGGGAAAGAAGGCATGAAGGGAAAAGAGGGCTCTCGTGGGGGGATTTCAGTTTTAAATAGTATGAGCAGGGGTGGCCTCACTGAGAAGGCGATAGTTGGGCATAGACCTGAAGGAGCGAGCCCTGATGATATCTAGGGGAACAGTGTTCCAGGCAGAGGGAACAGCAAGTGCAAAGCCCCTGAAGTGAGAGTGTATCTGTATTATTTGGGGGAAAAGCAAGGCCGGTGTGGCTGAAGCAGAGAGGAGAGGACAGAAAGGGGAGGGCAGGTTGCATAGAGCCTCTATAGGGCATTGAGGTGGCTTTACAATTGCCTTGCTTGAGCAGGCTGCCTCAGGGCCTTTGCATATCCTGACCCCTCTGCCTGGAATGCTTTTTCCTCTATTCTTTGCCTAATTACCACATCCTTTAGATCTCAGATCAAATATTACTCCTTCCACAGAGCCCTCCCTTGCTTCATAAGCTCACGGCTTATAACGCCAATCAGTCCATAATTATAGTGACATAGGCGTTTGTGTCGTTATGTGATTACTGGCTGTCTTCTCCCTGCGGATATGAGACCTGTGAGTGCAGGGTCCAGGTGGCTGTCTTGGCCACTGCTGAACTCTACTTTGTGTGCATGGCTGGGCACAGAGAACGTCTCAGAACATTCAAGCACTCCCTCTGTGCCACGCTTTGTGCAAAATCTTTTATGTACGTGATCCAATTAGTGTCCTACTCTGGAAGTCAGCCCCACGAGGGCAGGGAGTTTCATCCATCCTGGTCACTGCTGTGTCCCCGGCACCTAGCACAGTGCCTGGCACATAGTAGGTGCTCAATAAATGTGTTTTGCATGAGCATATTCTCACAATGAGGTAAGCATGAAATCCCCATTTCCCAAGTTCCAACAGCTCACTCACTGGGCGCTCACCAATACTAGTTATTGTTCAAAGCACTTCACTCGGATTTACTCATTTAGTCCTCACAACAGTCCTGGGAGGGAGGTACTGTTATCAGCCCATTTTACAGATGAAGGGACTCAGCACAAAGAGGTAAAGCCACCTGCCTCAGGTCACACAGCAAGGAAGTAGCAACACCTGGATTCAAACTAAAGCAGCGTCTGGCTCCGGACTTGGGTTCTTAACCCCGGCCCTAAACATCGCAGAGAGCTTCAGAGAGCAGAATGTGCCCAAGATGTCACTGCTGTTTGAATCGAGGCAGGCCTGCCTCGCCACGTGGGCTTTTCATTCCCAGGAAGAGAAGACGGGTTGGGGTGATAATTCTTCACTGACTTATCTTCCATCTTCCCCCACAGGCCTGGGCCCCTCGCTGCTGTCTCTCTATCCAGACGAGGACACTGTCCAGCCCAGGAGCCACTTCCAGCCGGCGGCAGGCGTGGCCCAGGCCCACTGAGCCAGCCCCCCTTCCCTGTCCCTTCTCCTTCCCCAGCAAGGACCTCAACCACACTCCAAGCTGGCAGCCAACGCACAGGATGGGGGTGCCGGGAGAGGGGCCCCCTCTCTTCTCCGAGTGCCCCCCGCCCACCTCGGGCCTACCTCAGCCCTCACCCCTCTGCCTGCTCCCAATCTGGGGGCTCTTTGGGGCATCAGCTCAGTGACCTCTGGGAGGGGGTCCTGGCCCCCTCCTCCTCCTCTCAGGACTTCCCTTGGGGTTCTCAGTACTTGGTTACCTCATTATCCCTTTCTCGGACTCTCTTGGCTTTATTTTGGGGAATTAGGGGCGGGGAGGGTTGGGGGTCAGATCTGTGTTTCTGGGTTCTGGGGAGTGTGGATAACCGTAATCACATTTCTGTCTATCGCTCTTTTATTATTATTTTTATTTTGGTTGATTTCATGATATGGTTTTGAATCACTATGAATTGTTTGGAGTCCATAAGAACGTTGGGCTCTGGTCTTCCCTCATTCTTGGGTGTCACTGGGAGAGGCTCTGGGCCAGACCTCACCCCCAGCGACTTCTGATTGAGGCCTCAGCCTCCCAAGCTGCCACCCAGCTCTGTGTTCCCCCTCCATTCCAGACTTCCTGCTGCCCCCAGCTCCACCTGGACACGGACTTCATCCTTGGTCTTCCTATTTCAGGGGCAGCCTCCAACTTCCTGTGCTTCCAAAGCATACACCCTCCAACCTTCTCTGGTTCTAGGCGGCACAACCTCCAACATGGTCTGGTTTAGACCTCATCCTGAAAAATCTTTCTAATTCTGCATCTCACAACCTCCAATTCTGCCTGTTTTCAAACCTCAACAATCTCCAAAGAATTGTCTGGTTCTGGGCCTCACAGCCTCTAGCTCCCTCTGGCTCTAGAATCTATGACCACCAGATTCCAGTGGTTCTAGAACACACTCTGTTACCTTCCTCTGGTTCTAGACTTCTCCCTACAAATCCCTCTTGTCCTAGATCTCACACCCTCCAACTCCCTCTGGTTGCAGATCTTATATCCAATGATTTCCTCTGGTTCTCGACCCCACAACTTCAAGCTTCCTGTTGGTTCTAGTCTTCCCAATCTATAATATAATACATTTGGTTCTAAATCCAGAACTCCTAATTTCTAAATCATTTTGGTTCCAGACCCCATGAGGCCCAGCTCATTCCTCTTCAACTCTCTACAATCGAGACTTGTTTTCCCTGTCAAAAAGAAGTCAAATGAGTTTTATGTCTTGATCTTATAACCAGTTCTTCCAGAACCAGACACCATGCTCTAGTTCTTTTAGGTTCTGGACCTCATGGCCTCCACCATTCACTGTCGACTGCATGACCTCTAGACCTTGTGACCTCCTGAGTCCTCTGATCCCACATCTGATTTTCTGCCATTTTTCTGGTTCTAGAACTGAGGTGCAAATGTCTTCTGAGTCTAGACCTCATCCTGTAAGTTCCCCTGGTTCTAGACCTCACAGTGTCCAACTCCCCCTAACTCTAGATCATAGGACTCCAAATGACCCTGGGTCTAGAACTCAGCCTTTAAACATCTTATTTTAGACCTTGCCTTATAAATTCCCCTGGTTCTAGACGTTACAACCTCCCTCCAGTTCCTTCGGATTCTAGAGATTATGGTGCCAAAATCCCTCTGGTTATAGAACTCAGTCTTTGGGCTTTTTCTAATTGTAGTCCTCACTCTATAAATTCCTTTGCTTCTAGGCCTCACAGTGTCTCATCAGTTTCCTCTGGTTTCAGATCCAAATTCCTCTGGTTCTAGAACCTGGCTTCCAAATGCTTCTGATTCTGGAATCTAACTTTACCTTGTAGATTCCTCTGGTTCTGAATCTTACAACCTCTGAGTCCCTGACTGCAGACCCCACCCGCCTAACTCTATTCTGGGCCTCCCACCCCACTGAAAATAACCCCACTGAAAATAACCTACCCTGTCCTAAGTCTTCCCATTCCGGACCCCTTACCCTCCAGGTCCTGCTGCCCCTGGACTTCTTGCTCAGGCCTCTCCAACTTCACATCCCTGTAATTTCTGTCTTAGAACCCCCTCCACTGCCCACCCCAGCTCTCCAGATGTGCACTTACCTTGAATTCACCCCAGGAGACCTGGGGCTCCCTCACCCCATAGGGGGTTCACAATCCAGAAGATTCCTCCAGCCGCACAGGCATACGCACAGCCCTATCCGCAAATCACAGGGTGGGGAGAGAGGCCAGGACCCCTCAGCTCTCTGCCACCACCTACATGTCCCCCTTACCTACCAGCTCCCTTTCTACAATGGTGCTACTCTTTGTCTTCCACAGGAAAAGGCCTCCCCTTCTCAGCTCCATTCACCCCCTTTTTGGAAGGGACTGGTAGCTCTGTTTTGCCAAGGGGTGACCTGTCCAGATTGGTGCTATGGGGGGAGTTAGGGTCTGTCCCCTCCTTCCATCAGGGGGTGCTGTGGGTCCTCCATGCAGGGAGCTGTGCTGGGCTAGGGGAGGGGAAGGGACCGGACCAGCCGTGCTGGCTCTGAAACCCACTAATCTCTGTACCACCATAAAGACCTCACCTTGGTAGGCACCGGAGCTCTGTGTGTCGACTCATCTTTGGGATCGCTTCTGGGGCTGTGGGTGCACTGGGTGGCTGGGAGTCCACGTTACTAACACTTTCTGATTCTGTGTGCATGTGACTGTCTTCCTACAGGGGTCTGTGTAACGTGTGTGTCTGATGATGTGGTCATTCTGTGTACACACGTAGGTCCTTGTGACAGTCCTGTGAACCTGTGTTGGAGGGTTGTAATTCCTTCTACATGTGTGTGTTAGTATCTGGGTGAAACGATTTTGCCTTATGTATCTCTCTGGTTACTTCGGGTGTCTGTGTTCCTGAGTGTGGGAGGTGTGATGATTCTTTGGTACCTGTGTATGCCTGTGTGATGTTGTGATTCTCCGTATCTGTGTGGGACTGTTTGACACTGATTCTGGGTGCCGGTGTGTGTCTGTGTGACACGATTCTCTGTACTTCAGTGAGCATGTGTGTGGGAGAGAGAGTGTGTCCATAGATTCATGTGCAGGGGGCATGTCTATTCTGTCCCGTCTCTTTATACCATCCTCATAACCTCTCTCTGGTGGTCCACAGAGGAATCTTCTCAAGGGAAGAAAACCACTTTTAAGCCTTTGCACTTGCTGTTCCTTCTGCCTTAAATGCCTTTCTCCTTTCCCTCCTCCCCTCACTTGGTTATCTCCTGCTCCTACTTCAGATCTTGGTTCAGACACCCCCTCTTCCAGGAAGCCTTCCCTACCTGCCCCAGTTGGGCAAAGTCTTCCCACAACCCTTTGAAAGCTCCTGCCTCCATCACAGCACGAGGCACTCTGCCCCTGAGTATTTGTAATGGAGTGAATATGAAAAGTACTTACTCTGTGTTAGGTCCCCTGACATTATAATTCTATATAATGAGCATAAGTTATTATCCCCACTTTACAGAGGTTGAAACTGAGGCTCAGAGAGGGTGATCACTTGCCCAAGGTCACACAGCCAGGAAAGGACTAAGGGGGACTTAAATCCAGGATTCAAATCCATTACGGCAGCCTCCCCAGCCCCTAAAAAACAAAAACAAAATAAAAATTTGCCAACCCTCTGGCACATACGGAGGCAGTAGAGTAGCAATTAAGAGCACAGAGACAGGGCCGGGCGCGGTGGCTCACGCCTGTAATCCTAGCACTCTGGGAGGCCGAGGTGGGAGGATCACTTGAGCTCAGGAGTTCGAGACCAGCCTGAGCAAGAGGGAGATCCCGTCTCTACTAAAAAAATAGAAAGAAATTATCTGGACAACTAAAAAATATATAGAAAAAATTAGCCAGGCGTGGTGGTGTGTGCCTGTAGTCCCAGCTACTCGGGAGGCTGGGGGGGGGGGGAAAGAGCACAGAGACAGATTCAAACCCTGGCTCTGACACTTCCTTGCAGTTTGACCTTTGGCAAGTGTATTGACCTCTGCAAATCTCAGTGTCCTCATCAGTCAAATGGAGATGATACTGATAGCTACGTTCTAGGGTGATTGTTGGCCGTGGAGGGAGGCGGTGGTTGAGGTGGTGTCACATAGACAGGACAAGAGGTTTGGGGACAGGATAGCTTGTGCTGCCAGGAGGAGAACCCTGGTAGAGCCTTAGAAGACTTGGCACTACCGTTCCTCATGACTAGAGGCTGAGGGCTTGGAAAGGATGGACGAGAAGGGTGTACAGTGTGGGGGGGTTGAGGGAAGGGGGTAGGGTCTGGCTAGACTATTTAGGGTCTCATAGGTCATCAAGAGTGGGTTTTCTCCTGAAGGCACCGGGGAGCCATGGAAGGCTGGGGATGGAGGCGTGCCATGGTCTTATCCTGTCTTAGAAAGATCCCTCTAGCTGCCATATGGAGGGTAAACTGGAGGAGGGAGGCTGAATCAAGCAGTCGAGAAGGCTGATGCTGTGATCCAGGCGAGAAGAAAAAATGCAGACACGAGCAGGAGAGTCAATTTGAAGATTCAGCAGGATTTGGGAAGCTGAACACAGGCAGGCGAAAGGCGATGTGCAACAAACTTCCGAGCCTTGCTCAGGACTTGGGGACCCAGCGTGCTCTCAGTTCAAAATTTAGAAACACTGACCCTCAAGGTTGGAAATTTATTTTGTTTGAGAAGTCACCCGTTTTCCCAGAGAGGGTTAACTGAGGCCCTGGAAGAGGGGAAGATTTGTTCAAGGTCACGCAGGCAATTGGCAGTAGGGCTGGACGCCCAGCTCCGGCTCCGCGTCGGGCACGCTGCAGCCTTGCAAAGCAGGCGGCATTTGCAACCCACCCACCTACCCCACTTTAAGACCCGAGAAACTTTTGCGGCCTCGGAACATGGTAACTTTGGGATCAGAGGCCACACCAGGTCTTTTCCTCGCATGCCCTTTTTCTCCTTCCCCTATTGGCTCATGCTGCAAGGGGTGCCGTTTGGGCATCCTGTGGTCACCTTGTCCCCGCGCGAGAGAGCTCTGCGCAGGCGCGCGAAGAGAGTCTTCGGGGCCCGCGCTTTACGACACTTGTGCGACAGCGGCTGCAGCCACCCGGCCCTCCTTCGCGACGGTTCGGCCGGGTGCCGCTGGCGGCCGTTGCCAGGGTGGGGGTCGCTTTGCGGCATGGCGATGGCGGAGGGCGAGCGGACTGAGTGTGCTGAGCCCCCCCGGGACGAGCCCCCAGCTGATGGCGCTCTGAAGCGGGCAGAGGAGCTCAAGACTCAGGCCAACGACTACTTCAAAGGTATGCCCGCCTCTGAGGGACGGTGGACAGCGGCCCGGGCCGAGGGGTGCCGGGCCCGCGCGGAACCATGGCAACGCGGAGCGGCAGCCTGGGCGCGGGGCAGGCACTACCAAGTGACCAGGCGTGGGGAGGCCCAGGATGGCGCTCCAGGGGGCGACACAGGGGGCTTTGAAGAGGAGGGGTACTACCTAGAAGTGGTGTACGGAGGGGGTGCTGCTAAGTGGGGAGACCAAGGAGGGCGCTACCAAGTGTGGGGCGAGCGGGGGACCGGAATGAGGGCGCTACCAAATGTGAGATCTGGAGAGTCGCTACCTGGCGGTGAGACCTGAAGAGGGCGCTACCAAGCAGTAACATGTGGCAGGGGAGTGATGCTGGTAGCTGGTGGGGAGACCTGGGGTGGATGCCACCGAGTGGGGGGCGCAGGGGGGACAGTCCTAATAGAGAAGGCAATTGTGGGGGTGGGGAATAGAGCATTAGATGGCTTTGTGGGGGGTCAAGAAGTGGGAGATTGGGGTGACCCGAGCAAAAAGAATGTGTTGGGGTGCCCTTGGGAGCAGAGGTGGGAGGGTCCCCCAAAATAGTATGACTTGGGATCTTGGGAAGGACTGAGGTGTGGGGGCACTCATTCATTCATTTATTAAAAAAATGTTCATTATCTACCCGTTATATGCCAAAGATGGCGCTAGACTCTGGGAGTATAGCAGTGAATGAGACAGGTGTGGCCCTGCCCTTGGGCAGCTTGTAATTTAGTAGGAGAATCAGACATTGAGTAGACACGCAAATAAATAAAATGCTTAAATAGTGATGAGTGCTTTGAAAGAAAACCAGCAGAGTGATGAAGTAGATAATAAGGGTCGGAGGCTACTTTAGATGGGGTGGTCAGGGAAGGCCTTACTGAGGAGGAGGCATTTAAGCTGAAACTCAGAGAAGGGGAACTGGGGAGGAATGTTCCAGGTGGGTGGAGCAGCATGTGCAAAGGCCCTGGGATGGGGAAAGGCTGGCATGGCTGGAACTTTAGGGAATTGGGGGGGAGACTGATACAAGAGAGTAGAACAGAGGCCAGACCGTGCAGGGTGTTATAAGTCATTGTGAAAGACTAGATTGGATTTTACTCAGTTATTCAAGAGGATGCATTGAGTAGGTAGATGGCCAGTCTGGACTGGAGAAGAATTTGGGCGTGATCGACCTGTGGTTGGAAATGCCCTGAGAATGGATGAGGTCATCTAGGAAGAGGGTCTAGAGAAGGGGCCTAGGACAGAACCCCGATTGCAAGGGGGAGAGGCTAAGAAGTGGTTAGTGAGGTGGAAGGAAAGCCAGGAAAGCTGAGAGAAGAGATGCTTCTGGAAGGAGGAGCTGGTACCCTGAGTTGGATGCTGTCAATGTGAGCACCAAGAATTGACCGTTAGATCTGGCTGCATGGATGGTGGTGGTGGCGTCGACAAGAGCAGTTGCTGGGGAATCATGGGGGTGGTAGCCAGCTAGGAGGGCGCTGAAGAGTGAATGGGAGGGGAGGAAATGGAGACAGCAGATGTTGACAAATGTTTGGAGTATTTTTGTTCTGAAGGGGAGTGCAGAGATGGGGGAGGGTGGCAAGAGGGGAATGGATGGTGTCAAGGGAAGATGCTTTTTTTTTTTTTTTTATGGGTTGGAAGAGAGTAGAGTATGGTCCAGTAGAGACGGAATTGATTTTGCAGGAGAAAGGAGAGATTTGCAGCAGCAAAGCCCTGGAGAAGGTGGAGGGTGGGAAGGATCTAGAGCCCTAGAGGGGAGTTGGCCTCTAATGGGAGCAGAAACAGATTCAGAGCGTGGGGAAGTTTGATCAGGCGGGAGCAGAGAGGTGGAGGTAGGACTGGTGAGATATGAGGCCAGAGATAGAGCCTTTGAGGCCAGGTTGGGGAGCACGGGTGTCGTCTTGAGGGTAGTGGGGAGCCAAGGAAGGTTTTAAGAAAGGGGCAACACAGTTTGATCAGCGTTCGAAAGAGATCTCCTGGCCACTGTGCGGAGACTGGACAGCAGGGCAAGACTGGAGACCAGGAAGGAGACTAGAATGGTAGACAGGTGAGGGGTGGTGGTTGCCGACCAGGCTGGAGGGACGGAAATGGACTCTAGAAGGGTTTCAGAGAGGAAGTGAGAGTGGCTGCCTGGAGAGAGGGGGAAGGGTACTCCAGGCAGAAAAAACTGGGTGGCAAAGGCCCAAAGGTGAGCAGAGCCTGGCACCAAGGAGGTGAGTAGAGGAGGTGGGAGGAGTTTTTGGTGAGGCCACAGGGAGCAAGTCTCGCAGGGCTGTGGGGAGGAGCCGGGGCTTTCTGCTGAGGGTTCTGGGGAGCCATGGGTGGTTCTGAGTAGGGTAAGGACAGGGTCAGGTTTGTGCTTTAGAAACACCCTTCTGCAGGGGCAGGACTCAAGGCTGGGAAACCAGGGTGGAGGCTAGGGCAGGAGCCTGGGCAGCAGAGGACAGAGGCCAGACCAGGGCGGGACGGGGCTGGGGAGGGGGTGGAGGGGAGTGCATGGATCTGAGAGGTGTTCAGGAGGCTGACTTGGCAGGACCAAGTGACCACCAGGCTTTGGGGGTTGCGGGGTCGGGGGTGTCCTGGAGGGACCCAGTCTCAGCTGGGTGTTGGGCTGGAAGGTGGCCTGTCCCTGAGATGGTGCTTGGGAAGAGCAGCCAGGGTCGGGATTGCTGCTGAGGCTGTGAGAATTCTGGGGAACTGTAGCCATTGGGAGGAGCCCCTCGTCCCCCAAGACTAGGGATCCAAGCTCTTGGGAGCCCTGGGCCTGGGCTGGCAGCCAGAGGTGCCTGGCTTTGAGCTGGCACGGAGGAGAATACATCCCTGCTGGTCCAGGCCCCCCCGCTGTCTGGCAGGCAGGGACAGGCACAGAGCCCCAGGCTCCAGGGCTGTGGGAATAACAATAAAAAGAATAATTACAGCTCACCTTAATTGAGCCCTGCAGTGGCCAGGTACACCACTGGGTTTAATCTTCCCTGGGGGCTGGGAAGTAGGTAGGAACTGCCCTGTTTGTTTTATACGTAGAGGAAACAAGGCTCAGAGAAGCGAAACCACTTGCCCAGGGTCAGAGTGTGTGAGCAGCAGGGCCCGGATATCCCCTTCCTTGCCACGTGCTTGGCTCCCACGTTCAGAGTCCCTACCAGAGCCCATTCTGGTCCGGTTGGAGAAAAAAGGGGCCCCAGTGGGAGGAAGGGTCCCAGGAGCTCAGAGGACGTCCCCCCACCAGCTGTGGCTGGTTGCTCTGTGAGCTCAGGCCCGTTCCAGAGGTCCCGGGGGGCAGAGCCTGGTCCCTGACTCAGGTCCAAGTCCAAGGGAAGTGGCTCTGCGCTCTCCCCCTCTCTCTGGGCCTCAGCGCATCCCTTCTGTAAAATGGAGGGTAGGGGTTCTGCTTAACCCCTAAGGAGGCTCCAGGTCTAAGTTAGTGGAGAGGAAGTGTGTCATCCTAAGAGCTCAGGCTGCCTGGGTTCAAACCCTACTTCTTCCTCTTTCCTGCTCCGGAATCCCTGGGCAAATGACCCAACCTCTCTATGCCTCAGTTTCCTCATCTCTAAAACAGGGAATGTCTTGACGCTGAAATGTGCTCGTGTTTCTGAAGCACACCGAGCAGGCCCAGGATGTGGTGTGTAGGCCCGCGTAGTGCGGGCCCCGCCCGTGTCCTCGCGCTCCCTCCGCTGCCTTATTAGTCATTTGTTCATTCACTTCTTCTACACGTAGCTGCTGGCTGCGGCTTCCGCCGAAGCCAGTTTTCATGGGTGGGTTCGGAGAACGCTCACAGCCACCTGGGGAGGCAGAGCTGGATGCGACGCTCAGGTTCCAGGTGAGCAGGTGAGGCTCAGAGAGGGGAGGCCGTCTGCCTGAGGCCTGCTGTTAGGGACCTGCGGGGCCGGGTGTCAGGCTCCGAGCCACCAGGCTCTCCACCCCGTGCCACTCGAGTAAGTAACAGCTCACCCGTCAAGGGCGCTGGCCGGCCGGCCTCTGGAGCACAGCCAGCAGGCTGGAAGGAGTCCTCGAAGGCGCTGGCATTCCAGGGAGGGTCAGTCAGCGCTGGGCTGCCCAGCTCTGCCCTTGCTTGTTTCTGGGGAGTCCCGCCCTCCTGCGGCTCACAGTCCTAACAGTGACAACTAGAGTGGGTAGGGCTGGGATGGGGGGCCCAGGGGCTGGGACCGTCCAATGGGAGCACGGACCCTACCTGGGGGTAAAGGAGGGCTTCCGTAGCGGCGACATCTGAGCCACTTGAAAGACTGCCAGGAGTTAGGCTGGCAAAGGGGGTTGTTGCTAGACTGTTGCTGGCCACGTCCCCAGGACCCAGCTCCTCCTCCTGTCGCCAGCGTCCATCTCCGACTCTCGGTACCTCCCTCCCGGAACCTTTCGTGGAAGCTGGGACTCTCTTCCTCCTTCTCTTTCCCTGACTCGCGCTCATCCTCCAGGTCTCAGCTGCAGTGTGCCCTGGGCTGCCCCAACCCTAAACATTCCGGGGCATCCCTGTCTGGGGATGGATATGTCTTCTCCACGGGACTGTGAGCTCTCGGAGGGCAGGGCTGGGGGCTGCCGTGTCCCCAGGCAGGGCAGGGGCTCAAGAAATTAAGATAGGGCTCAGGTGCCAATGGCGGAGATGGATACCAAGCAGACACACAAAACAAAGGAAAGTCATGGTTTAAAGTGGGGGTCAGAGCAGGGACTCCATTCAGAAACTCAAGTCCAGAGGGGGTTCCTAAGTGACCCTAGGACACCCAGCTAGTAAGAGGCAGAGCTAGGAATTGGGCCTCGACCTCCTACCCCTGCATTTGTGCATGCCCCTGTGCCGGGGTCCCACCCAGAGATCACCCTGGCATGGGAGGTGAGAGTGGGCACATTTTGGCCTTGGTGTGGCTCAGAATCCCCATCTGTCTTTTGCTGTGTGACCTTGAGCACAGGCTTTACCTCTCTGGGCTTCATTCCCCTCATGCGGAGAATGGAGTAATGCAGTTGTCTTGGGGTTGTGAGGGTTAAGTGAAGGGCCCCGTGTACTGAAACCCCGCATGGTACCTGGCACATCACAGTCCCCCAGTGTGGGCAAGGCTCTAAGGCTGTCGAAGCCTTGGTTCTCCTGACTGTCCAGTGGGCACGTGGGAGAGGTCAAGCCTGGCTCTTTAGGTGCAGACGGGGAGTTTGACCTGGAACAAGACCCTGTGGCTTGTCTAAGTGAGTGCCAGGTGGTACTTATGCCATGGAGACATACGTGAGGATTCCACAGGTCAGGATGTAAAGTGCAGGGCACAGCCATGGCTTATCCCCCTTGGCCAGATGTCACATCCTGTCGCTCTACATTAGAACATCAATGTCCAGACCTCGCTGTGGCTGCCAGGGCCCTGGGGATCTGTCCCTCCAGCCTTCCTACCTCCTTCCAGCTCCCTCCACCCCAGCCACACCAGCCTCAGACTCAAGGCTCACCCTGCCTCAGGGTCTTTGCACCTGCCGTTCCTTCTGTCAGAGCACTCTTCCTCCAGGCCTGTGTCTCGCTCCTTCAGGTCTCTGCTGATATGTCTCCTTCTTGAGGCCTAAGTAGGTTCCTTCTCCTTCCCCACTTCCTGGTCTCCCCTCTTTGGGCTTGTTTTCTTGCTTTGACAAATTGCTGGAGGCCCAGGGCAGACTCAGAGTTGCCTGGTTCAAATCTCAGCTCTGGCCCTCACTAACATACCCCTGGGGACCACGGGGAGGATTGAGGAAGCCGATCCTGAAGTCCTGAAAGAAGTAGTGCCCGGCTTGGTGCCTTAAGGCGTGGGTGGTGGGTGGGTGTGTGGAGTCAGTTTGGGTCCTGGAGCTTGTGGCCTGAGGGGACGAGGCCTGAGCTAGGGAGGGATGGTCAGTACGGGGGAGAGGGGCAGGCTGAAGAGATGCTTCTGAGCGCAGCAGCCGACCTCAGCTTTCCCACCTGCGAACCCTGGGGACCGGGCCACACCCAGCCTGGGCCTGTTCCTGTTCCGGCCGGGCGGGCGGAGCACTGCCTCATGCCTCCTCCTCCATCCCCACAGCCAAGGACTACGAGAACGCCATCAAGTTCTACAGCCAGGCTATCGAACTGAACCCCAGCAATGCCATCTACTACGGCAACCGCAGCCTGGCCTACCTGCGCACCGAGTGCTATGGCTACGCGCTGGGTGACGCCACGCGGGCCATCGAGCTCGACAAGAAGTACATCAAGGGCTACTACCGCCGGGCCGCCAGCAACATGGCGCTGGGCAAGTTCCGGGCTGCCCTGCGAGACTACGAGACGGTGAGCCGGGCCGCGGGGCGTGGGCCAGCGCCGGCATCTGAGCCAGGCGGCTGCAGGGGGCGGGTGAGAGGGGCCATTCTTGTCTTCACTCACTGCTCACCCATCCAGCGAGTACTCGCGGGTCCCTTTGGCTGGGAGCGGACTGCCCGGGTCACATCCCTGCTTGACCATCCCATGCTTTGTGACCCTGGACAAGTTACCTGGCCTCTCTGTTCCTTCGTTTCCCCATCTGTGAAATGAGGAGAACAAGAGGACCTTCCCTTAAGGGTTGCTGGGAGGAATAAGTGAATTTTTGCTTTTCGTGCTTAGACCAGTGCCTGGCACCCACTCAGTGTCCTGTGGTGATTAACCTGGTGGTTGTTGTCGCCGTTGATGGTCGTGGTGAACAGGAGCCACACACCCCTTCTGGTGCAGTTCATAATCCAGGCGCAGGCAGAAAAACCCCACCACTTACTGAGTAGGTCAGCGGCGTAACTGCAGATGAGGGTCTGTGCTTTGAAGAAAATAGAGCGACATGCTGTCTCGGCCAGCAGACGGGACACATTGCAGTGTGGTGGTGAGAGAGGGGACCTGGAGCCCAGCTAGAATTTACCGGTGCCGTCTCTCACCTGCCACCGCCACCGCTGGTGATGTGCCCTGATGGTAATCGTGACGGTCACGAGGACCGGCGGGGCACGCGCACACCTTCACTCCAGGTGTGTCCTGCCCCCTCCTTCACGGAGACTGGCTGACGCAGATCATTGCAGCAGCCTGGGAAGTGGGCCCTGGGATTGCCCCCATTGCACAGAAGAGGAAACTGAGGCCCAGAGGTGTTAAATCACATGCCCAACGACCCCCAGCTGATAAGTGGCAGAGCCGGGATTTGAACCCATTTGGCCAGGCCCTCAGGGCCTTGTCCCTCCCAGTCCAGAGTCAGCTCCCTGAGAGCAGGGGTGTGCATTCGCTCCGTTCATTGGGAGGGCACGGCAGCAGCCCGGTCAGTGTGTGTCCTGCTCCCTCCTTCCGTCGCATCCATCACACGCTCTGAGCAGCTTCTGGCATCTCTGCCACCTAGGGAAGGGCAACCAAGGGGGGCTGAGAAGCCACAGTCTGCAGTTGGTGGGAGCCAGGTCAGACGGCCTGGACTGGCTGTTGGCCTGGCGTGGACGGTGGACTTCAGGCCAGGTAGAGGCTTGAGCCAAACCTGGGACCAGGGGACACCTGTGTCAGGGTGGGGGCGTAGGCATGGAGGGGGCTGGAGTGGCAGCCAGGAGGGTAAAGGACAGCAGAACAGAGTCCTTCCGAGCTTTGGCTCCCGAGCCACCCCGTGCCCTGATGACGTGTGAGTGCAGGTCACGGGGTGCAGGGCTCAATAATGAGTAACCAGGAAGGACAGTCAGGCTTGGATGGGGGCCGGGCTCCCTCCAGACACCTCTTGGGACAGATGCTGGAGTGTGACAGAGGCCAGGCCCTGTCCTCTTAGAGCAGGAGCTCACCTGGCGGCAGAGCCGAGACGTGATCTTGGTGGACTGCCTCTCAGCAGCCTGGGTCCTGGTGGGAGGGTGTTCTCGTGTGCTCACTCTGGGCCCAGCACTGCTGGGAGCTCCGTGTGTGCCTGAATCCAGCCTGTTTTACAGGAAAGAAACGGAGGTCTAGAGAAGGGAAGCCCTTCCAACAAGGTCACACAGCAGGGAAGTGGCAGAGCTAGAGCTTGAACCCAGAGTCTGGGCTTGTAACTGTTTGCTGGCAGCAAAGTCAGTTGAATGTCTTGAGATCAGCACTTGTGTCTTCCTTAAATAGAGAAGAAAAAACTGCTCATTGTTTGGAGGAAGTATGTATGCATTGTTTCATGAAAACTGCTTTTCACTTACGTGAATACAGGTGTGTGTTGGGTGTGAGGGGAAAGGGCCGTAGCCAGGTCTGAGGTCAGCAGTGCAGGGGTCGGAGGTACAGGCCCCGGCTCAGGATGTCCAGGTTCACAGCCAGCTCAGACCGGATCCCAGCTGTGTGTCTCCCAGTGCCTTGTCTCCTGGGCGTCGGTGTCCTCATCTGTGAAAGAGGGTGAGAATATAGGAATAAAAACCAGTGTTTTTTCTATTTCTCACTCAGTAATTAACACAAAACTTCTGTGACCGCTGGTCACCCAGAAATGTGTGATTTCTCCCCACCAGCAACTAAGCCATCAGTTTTGTAGTGGACACTAGCTGGGTGTCCTGTAATTCAAATCAATTCTGACATTATCTATCTCGAGATGAGGGCAGAGCCCACAGGTGGGGGGCTTCATCCCACAAGACTGTCCCCAGTTCCGATGCTGATTGCAAGCCTTTTACCGGTGCCTCTGACCAACTGGCTGTACGTTGGGGTTCCCACGGCCCCTTCCTTGGGTTCAGTTAATTTGCCAGAGAGGCGCACACAACTCAGGGCAACACGGTTACTGGTTGATTACAAAGGATGCAGATGAAGAGATGCACACGGGAGGTATGGAGAGAGCTTCCATGCCCTCTTGTGGTGCCCCACTCTCCAGGGACCTGCATGTGTCCAGTTCTCTGTAAGCTTCCAGAACCTAGTCCTTTTGGGTTTTTATGGAGGTTCACTAGGCAGGCATGACTGATTAAACCGTTGGCTATTGGTGATCAACCGAACCTTAGGCCCCTTTCCTCTACCTGGAGGTTGGGGGGGTGAGACCAAAAAGCTCCAGTCCTACAATCCTGCCTTGGTTTTTTCAGTGAGCAGACCCCACCTTGAAGCTACCTAGGGGTGGCCAGCCATCAGTCAGCTCGTTGACATGCAAAAAGATACTTACCACTTTGGAGATTCGAAACATTTTAGTAGTTATACGTCCAGGAATGAAACGCGATGAATGCCAAATGTGTATTTCACAATACCACAGTCTACCCTTGGTCTTCGAACGCAGTTCCCTTACGTCAAAAGGATATACAACCCAAAAGATACTGACGCATGACTACAGTTCCGTTCAGTCATTATTAGTCTAGTCTGTCGACCCAAATAAATGACTGAGGCAAAAATCCCAATCAAGAGGTGTATTAAACCAACCTGGGGACTCGCCCCAGAAAAATGCCAACCACAGGCAGACCCGTGGCTGTTTCTCAAAGGGGAAGTTGGAGCCTTCAGCGTTTAAAGGCCTGTAAGAACAATGGAAGAGGGGACTGATGAGGCAAAATGGTTATTGTCTTGTGAGGCCCAGGAAGTTTACATTTTACATCAAATAAGGGGAATGTTAGAAGAAAAAAGGCGGGGTTGGAGGAAGCATCGATTTTGTAGTCATAGGTGGAAGAATGTCTGATTCCCTGTGGCTCCAGTTCTGTTATCTGTAAAGGTGAACTTTATTAGTCGTTATTAGTGTGGAATCAAATAGGCTTTAGTTTTAGATTCTGGACAGTCACAATTGGCATGTCCGTGCTCGGGGCAAGTCAGCAGGGAATTTCCTTAATGTTCTTCACAGGTGCCTGAGGCCTTTACCTTCCTTTTGCATATGGAGTTGGGGGTGGCCCTGAGATTTTGATTTTCTTTTCACAAGCCCATCATATTGTATGAATATGCCTCCTAGGGGGAGATCACTCCGGTTCGCTGGCCTGCGTGTGATCTGGGCAGGTTCCACAAGCACGAGTGGTCTTGGCAAACACAGCTTCACCTTTCAGGCATCTGGTATGATCGAGCTAAGCGACAGTGCCATCCCTTGCTCTGTGCCTTTTGTGAGGTTTTAATATAATACTGGATTTCCCTCAATTCATAATCCATTTATTCCTTCCTTTACCCTCAGCTGCTGCTTCTCCTTCTCTTCATTTATACCTCTTGACCTAAAGGAAGAAACTCAGGCAACATTAATATAGGTAGAGAGTTTCTTTGGGCCAAGGTTGAGAACTGTAGCCCAGGAAACTTTTCCAAGTTATCTTGGGAAGTGCTCCAGGGGACAAAGGAGAGGCTTGTGCTTTTAAAGAAAAAAAGGCCAAATCAGGAGACAGGCAGTTACAGAAGTTGTTTTTCAGAAATTCTCATTGGTTTACAGAAACATTGATTAGTAATTGGCTATACATTGTTGAACTGTAGGGCATGAGTTATGGCTGCAGTCCCCAACCCCCGGCCATGGCGGTTGATTTGTAGCTATTTGTGGCCTTTGTCTAGAGCCCACATAGAAAGCCGCCCTCAGGAGATGATTACTTTTCTCCTGGGGGTGTGAACTAAAATAAAATCTTAAGCCCCCCAGCTGACCGAATGAACTCCCATAGTCACGCCCCCTCCCTTTTGGAGATATCCTTTGTAACAACAAGATCCTCAATCATTAGCAGGCCTAAGGCTCTTCTAGACAAAGCTTGCATCATACCTGCTGGCCGTCAGTTTACTTAACGGATCACTTGAGTCTCTGTAAATGTCACTGGCTTGTCTCTGATTAACAGACATCCTTACCTTAAGTTAAAACATTCCAAGGCTTTAGACAAAGCTTCATTTCTTTAACCAATTACAAATCAAAGAATCTTTAAACCCACCTATAACTTGTAAGGCGCCCACTTCAAGATGTCCCGCCTTTTGGGGCCAAACCAATGTGTGCCCTCCTCGTATTGACTTAGGATCTTACTTGCAACTCCTGTCTCTGTGAATGTGTAACACCAAACTGTAACCCAGCTATGGCAGGCACATTTTCTCAGGACTTACTCAGCTCAGAATAAACGTCTTTAAATTATTTTACAGAATTTGGGGTTTTTTCCATTAGCAGGGGGATATGGGACCCGACTACTGTCTCCTTCCGGTGCCTCTCTGGGCCTCATAATTTAAAGGAGCCTCGCATTCCTGAGACAAAGAGTTTGGGTTTTTTTTTTTCCCCCTCATTTTCCCCTTTTGATCGAAATCTTTCTTCTTGAAAGCATCGATGATCAAAGTTTGAGTGTCACGGTGTCCCTCGTCACTGGTAAGCCTCTTCCGGGACAGTCCTGTCCTACTTCATCAGGGAAAAGATGTCTCAGTGAGGGATTTTTAAGAGTGTTACAGCCTTCCCAGGTTCACTGCCCATTGCTCAAGAGGAAGCCAGTGTGCCGAGACAGCAGGGGTTGCGGCAGAGAAGGAGTTTAGTATTGCAGTCACCGTGCGAGGAGACGGGAGGGAGTTCTCAAATCCATCTCGCCGGGAATTTGGGAGAAAGGGTTTTTAAAGATAGTTCGGTGGGTGCAGAAAAGGTGCAGAGTGCAGAAAGACAGATGAGCCGGGTACACCCAGGAGAAAGCTAGGGCAGGGACAGACACTCCACTGGACCACACAAATAACACGGCCCCTCAGTAGGTAAAAAAAACGATAAAAGCCCAGAGACAAAGTGCTCACAAGGCCAGAGTCCCAGTGGCCGAAGACTCGCGAATAGCAATTACAGGAAAGCAAACTAGGGAACAATGGCTGGTTTTGTAGGTATATATTAACTGTGCCTATACCTTCACAGAGTTCAGGCCCCTGCCACAGTTATCGCTTTGTGGACCTGTATTAATTTTATAAAGGGTGGTTTCAAGAGCACCCAAAAGCCCAATTGGGATGACATCACGAAGTGGCAAAAATGAGGCCTTCACCTGGGCGCCGTGGCTCACGCTTGTAATCCTGCATGTTGGGAGGCTCAGGCGGGAGGAGTGCTTGAGCCCAGGAGTTCGAGACAAGCCTAAGCAATGCAGGGAGACCCTGTCTCTACAAAAAAATACAGAAAAGAATTAGCCAGGCCTGGTGGCATGGGCCTGTAGTCCCGGCTATTCAGGAGGCTGAGGCCAGAGGATCCCTTGAGTCCAGGACCTGAGGTTGCAGTGAGCTATGATGACGCCACTGTACTCTAGCTAGGACAACAGAGACAGACCTTGTGCCCCCTCAAAGAGAGACCTCAGTGAAGTCATTGATTTACATAGCTGCTGTGTCTCTTTGAATTGTCTCTGGTCTTCAGAATACCATGATTTTACATTTCTCGGAAGAAGTAAGACAATGAGAGATATGTAGTGTCAACAGAAAACCCAAACTCTATAAAATAATTTACAGAGGTTTATTCTGAGCCGAAAATATGTGACCATGGCCTGGAGAGCCACACCCAAGAAACCTTGAGCAAGTGGTCTCGCCGTGGTTGGGTTA
Source organism: Propithecus coquereli (assembly GCF_000956105.1). Taxonomy (NCBI): domain Eukaryota; kingdom Metazoa; phylum Chordata; class Mammalia; order Primates; family Indriidae; genus Propithecus; species Propithecus coquereli. The sequence continues at coordinate 3,090,948 of NW_012149952.1, forward strand.
CAGTTTGGTTTTATACATTTCAGGGAGGCACGGATTACATGTAAAGTCGTAAGTTGATGCACGGAAGGCGTGCATTGGTTTGGCCCCAAAAAGGCGGGACATCTCGAAGAGGGGGCATTACAGCTTATAGGTGGGTTTAAAAGATTCTTTGATATGTAATTAGTTAAAGAAATGAAGCTTTGTCTAAAGGTTTGGAATGTTTTAAGGTAAGGATGTCTGTTAATCAGAGACAAGCCACTGGACATATACTGGCCGTACACCCAGACTCAAGTGATCTGTTAAGTAAATGGATGACCTGCAGGTGTGGTTTAAGCTTTGTCTTGCGTGGCCTTAGGCCTGTCAGTGAGGTACAAAGGACATCTTCAAGGAGGGAGGGGGCCATGACGAGGCATGTCTGATTTCCCTTCTCATGACGACTCAGCTTTAGGGTATTTCTGACGTCTCCTTGGCCAAGAGGTGGTCCATTCCATAAGCTCGGGGCCACTTAAGATTTTATTTTAGTTCACAATAGCATTAATAATTTGAATAGTAGAAATATAATGCACATAAGGATTAAAATCAAAAAGAGAATTTGTATACTAGAATGAAAAAAAAAAAGAAACCTACTGCATTAGGGAACGAACTAGAAACATCATGAAGAAAATTAAATCCTGGTTCTTCTTTGGAGACTCACTGTAGCCGGGAAATAATTCCAGATTCAGTCCAAATTGTAGGCAAATAATAAAAGCACAAAAACAATGAATGGTCAGGGCTAAAATCTAGTAACAGGTGTACTACTGAAACATAATTTTTCTCTTTCCAATCCCCAGTTTTACCAAAGATAAATCAAAGTAGGACCACTTTATTTGCAAAACAAATTTTAGTATTGTTACACGTGGCCTGGTGATCTGCATAGAGTACAGCAAGAACAATGATTGACGATGCAGGCGCCTTTTAAGTTAGCTTTGCTGGAATGTTTTTTAAAGGAATTTCAGATTAGATTTTTAAAGGCCTCTTAAGGCTGGGAAGCCAAGCCAAGGATTCCCCACCAGGCTGTGTCTGTAAGACCTGCACGAATTGGGTGAAGTCCTCTCTCCTCAAGGTCCCGAAATATTTTGAGGATTCCTGGGCATGTCAGAAAGTGACGTTCTTACCGTAAGATCAAGAACCTTGTGAGAGAACTGTGTAGACAAGGTACCAGGCCAGTCTTTTTCCACATCTTTTGGTTTTATAAAGTCAACCTCAGTCCCTCAGAGCATTCTAGTCCACATCTGGAAATATGCCATTCCAGTCAAAGCCTCGGTCGAATAACCAGTGTCTCCAATGAGTCCTGTTACAACAGCAAACAGAATCTTATTGAACTCATGCAGATAACTCTATTGTCGTAAAATAAGAATGTTCATGAATAGTTTCTGAATTCTGGAGAAATCAGGTAGAGATAAAAATACATGTTTCAGTTTTGCTCACAAAAGTATACTTTACCCAATTGGTATAAGCTATTAATAACTCAAAAGGAAAAAAAATGTTTTCTTGACTCTAGAAAATAAAACATCAAAAGAATCAACCATATTTCAAACCAAAAAATCATAAAAATCATTTCAATTCTTCATCAGTTC
>NW_012149952.1:3094102-3099699 GCF_000956105.1 Propithecus coquereli
TTTTACCTGTGTGCTTCTCCCTTGGCAAGAATCGTATAGTCACACCAGCAGCCTTCCCCGTGCCCTCTTCCCCAGATCCTGCGTTTAATGTTGCAGCTCAGGTGCTAGGAAAGGTGCTAACTGATTGGCTTGTGGCTGAAACATGCATCAAAAGGTGGCCCACTACCACCGAGTTGGAGACGCCCTGTCTCTCTTGGTTAGCATATAGGAAGAGATGCAAAGGCTTAGGGAGATTGGAAGGCCAGAGTGTATTTGTCACTTAAGACGTACACACCCACACTGAGAGGGGCCGGAAGACATACTCTCACTAATTCTTTGAGCCCTAGGTTTGTGAGCAGGCCCCAGCATCCCTGAAGAGCTGCACGATTGTGCTCTCTGTGTGCTGGACCTTACGGTGGGAGCTGGAGTCACTCGGTTGGAAAACTTAAATACAGTGAGCGTAATTGGATCCCAGGGTGGCAGGCGCCAAGTGGCGGCACTCAACCAGAAGGCAGGGTATCTGTCACGGACAGCAGAGGCAAAGCAGCAAGCTGTTGCCCTCCAGTCAGAGTAGGGGCTTGTGGCGGTCAGGCGATCAATGGAGCTGTGGGCCAGGTCCAGCTCACAGTGGGTCCACTGGGTCCCTGAACCCTTCCTGTGTCATTCCCCCAGTTCCAGAATGTATCGTCAGGGTAGACATACTCAGCAGCTGGCGGGATCCCCACATTGGTCGCCTAACCTGTAATGAGGGCTGTTATGGTAGAAGAGGCCAAATGGAAGCCATAGCGCTGCCTCTACCTAGCAAGTAGGGAATCAAAACAGTATCGCATCCCGGGGGGGACAGCAGAGATCAGTGCCACCACCAAGGACTTGAAAGGTGCGGGGTGGTGATTCCCACCACATTCCCTCTCATGCACTGCGGGGGACACAGTGGTAACTGAGCCTCGGCCCTGCCACGGAGCCACCTGCCAGACCCATTTGCAGCAGTGCCCAGGGCTGGGAACCCAGGGACCTGTGGGGGCCTAGAGGGAGTGCCTGACCCGGCCTGGGCAGGCTGGGGAGGATTCCCAGAGGAGGGGACAGTGGGGCTGAGACCCAAGGGAGGAGAAGCCAGAAAGGAATTGAAGGTGGCATTGCGGTGTTCTGGGCAGGGGCAGCCTGTACAAAGGCCCGGAGCTAAGAGGGAGTCGGTACGCTGGGGGCTTGAGAGTGGTCTGGTTGGGCGGTACCCGGCAAACAGGGACAGTGGCAAGGTGGGCGGGGCTGCATGGGCCGGGCCATGCGGTGGTTTGGACTTTATCCCAGGTGTGGATTCATAACCTCTCCCCGTTGGGAAGGACTCCAGGGCCTGTCTGGTGCTGCCACCTCCCCTGCCTGGCACCACACCCACAGGCCAGGTGGAGCCACCGGGCAGGGCACCCTGGCCTGGGCCCGCCCAGACATGGGGGAGGCCATTGCCTGCTGCTTCCCACCCTACTTGGTCCACACACCTATCCCCAGGGTGAATGAGCCCCACCCCCCTGCTGCTGGCCAACCACCCTGCAGGGGTGAGCGAGTGTCTTGGCACAGGTTTCTGACTCACTCTGCCAGGCTCACCATGGGCTGTCCCTGCTCGTTGAGGGCCGGCTCTGGCTACTTCCCCCTATTCCCTGGCACAGGAGCTGTGGGGGCCACCTCCTGGGGAGGCCCGGGGGGTGGGCAGGTGAAGCAGGGTCCACGGTGTTACAGTCATCGTTACAGATAACCAAACCGAGACCCAGAGCGGTGAAGTCACTTGCCCAGGGTCACATAGCAAGTAAGTGGCAGAGCGAGGATCTGAATCCAGCCCTGTCTGCTTTTTGAGGGTCAGAGTTTGCAGTGAGTGGGGGAGAAGGTGGGGAGAGGCGCGGGGATGGGCTCCTTTACCTGGGAACTTGCCGTGTCCCAGGAGGAGCAGTCAGCGCTTCGCGGAGGTCACTCTTGCCTGGCGCTGCTGCGTTCGCTCATTGAATTCCCACAGCGGCCCTCGGAGGTAGATGCTGCTGAGAATCTGGCCTGATGGGGAAGCGACCCGAGAGGCAGATGCACCTGCCTGCGGTCACTCAGCTCATCACTGGCAGAGCCGGGATTTGGCCCCAGGTGGGCTGGGTCTGTGGCCAGTCTCGCCTCTCTTCGCTGGAGGAAACGAGGGAGATCCTTTGTCCCGGGTCTCCCCAGAGGTCGTGAGGAATGTGGTGCCACTCAGTGCTGCTGCCTGCCAGGCCCTGTGCCTGTTACTTATTCTTCCCAACAGCCCTGGCAGGGGGAGCCCCTCATCGCCCCCATTTCATAAATGGGACTTGGGCTCGGACAGTCTGGGTGACCCAGCAAGTCATTGACCTTTCCAGCGCTGTTCTTTGTGACCATGGACCCAGCGCGTCCTTTCCTCTCAGACCCCCACCGCCTTGGTGATCAGAACAGTGACATCAGGGCGTGTGCCTGCTCGGCCCTGCTCACGCCTGTGCTGGTTCCCAGAGGGACCTGAAGCTGAGCACCCAGTCCTCAGACCAGAAGTTCTGTTTGATTTGAGCGGTAGCCATAGCTCGATTTATGAAGCACACCTGTGTGGGCAGCCCTGCTGCGCCCAGTTTTGGGTGCGGAAACCAAGGCTCAGAGGTGACACTCATCCGGGTTACGCCACCAGCGCATGGTGGCCCCACGGTGGCCCTGACAGTCTGACTTCGGCATTCATGGAGGCAGGGCTGAGCAGCCCCAGGTGGGCCAGCCCCCACCTCGCCTCATCGTGGACGCCCCTCCCTCTTGTCCAGGTGGTCAAGGTGAAGCCCCACGACAAGGACGCCAAAATGAAGTACCAGGAGTGTAACAAGATTGTGAAGCAGAAGGCCTTCGAGCGGGCCATCGCGGGCGATGAGCACAAGCGCTCGGTGGTGGACTCGCTCGACGTCGAGAGCATGAGTGAGTCAGGCCTGGGGGCCCCACCCGCCCTGTCCGAACACTCCGCATTCTTGCGTGGGCCCTCCCCATGCCCTGCGCGCTGGGGGCAGCCCCTGGCCCTGTCTGTTGCTCCTCTGCCTGCATCCCTGAGCACGGTCCAGAGCTGGGCCTCGTGTTCCCCAGCAGGCCAGGCTGTGGCCCGGGACCCCACCCACCCCACTGACCCTCCTTCCCCACCTGGGCCCCGGCTCCCTGTTGCCATCTCTACCACCTGCCCCCCTGCCTCCGGCAGGAGCCCCAACCCCTCACGGGCCTCCCTGTCTGATTGACCTCTGGCTCCTCTAGGTGCTGAGAAGACTCAGCCATTCATTCCACAGAGAATTATCAAGCATCTCCTATGTGCCAGGCTCCGTTCCAGGCCCTGGGGATACAGCTGTGAACAAACACTCCCTGCCCTCACGGAGCTGACCCTCTAGTGAGGAGAGCTGATGAGCAAGTCAGGAAATGCATGGACGTGTTCAGTGCTATGAGATCGCATAGGGCAAGGGCTGGGGCAGGAAGAGAAGAGCCAGACCTGACGGCGGAGGGGACTCTGCACTTGCTCCGTCCCCCTCTTGCCCTGGGTGTCCAGGGCCGGGTCTGCCCTGTCCCTGGGAGCCAGGCCCCCCTTCCTACTTACGCAATGACTGTGGCACTGACTCTTGTCCCCTTGTTCCCGCACCAGCCATCGAAGACGAGTACAGCGGGCCCAAGCTTGAAGATGGCAAAGTGACAATCACCTTCATGAAGGAGCTCATGCAGTGGTACAAGGACCAGAAGAAACTGCACCGGAAATGCGCCTACCAGGTAACGCACCTGTCTGGGCTTGCCTGGAGCCCAGGGATGGTATCTGCATACTTGCTCTGGGCACTGAGCAAAGCGGGAGGAGAAGGGTGGTCGGGGCAGCTGACCCTGTGCTGGGCATCGTTCCGAGGGGTTACTGCATGATCTCATCTAGTCCCACAGCAGTTGGGGAGGTGGCGGGCAGTGCCTTGTCACAGGTGCAGAGGCATAGGGCCAGAGAGGTTAGGTGACCAGCCTTGGGCCAAAGGTGAGGAAGCAGCAGAGCCATTTGCTGAGTCTTGATCGCAGGCTGTTGGGCGTCTATGGCTGTCATTTGCAGCAGGTTGTTTGGGACTTGATGGTTGGTTAAGCCCCTGAGACCCCCACGAGGACAGCTGACCACAGGATGTTGAGCTGGTTGAGTGAGACTCAGGCTCTGGTATCATGTCTCGGGATGAGACCCCTACGAGACCCTCTACCCTGACCTCTTAGGGATGCAGGGACCTCACTGTACAGTTGGGGAACTGCCGGGGTCCAGCACCTCCTGGGATGGTCATGAGGATCCAGGACTTCTTGTGAGTCCGATTGACAGGCAGGTGGGTGTGACATGTGATTGGGAAGATTTAGGGAGCAGCGGGTGCACATCACCCACCCCATCTGCAGGAATGGGTGAAGCTGCCAATTAATGGACCCTAGAGCCAGATGGCCTGGGTTCAAATGTCTGCTTTCCCACTTACTAGCTGTGTGCCTGTGGGCAGGTGTCTTCACCTCTCTGTGCCTTGATTTCCTTGTCTGTAAAATGGGGACAATCATACTACCTCCACCAAAGGTGGTTGTGAAGATTAACGGAGTTGAGTCAACATCAGTGCTTAGAACACAGTGCCTGGCACATAGTTAGTGCTCTGAATGGGTTAGCTGTTACGATGACCACGTTGACGAAGGTGAGCAAGAGGAGGGATGTCCATTTTCCTGGTTGATTTTAATTGACGTTTAATTCACGCATAGTAAAATGCACAAATCTGAAGTGTCGGGTTAGATGAGTTTTGAGTTTGATGTGCCCACCGCCCAAACAAGTTCCAGACCATTTCCATCACCCGGCAAGCTCCCCTGGCCCTCTCCCGCCAGCCCCACTCCGTCCCAGAGGCGGACACCAATCTGGCTTTTTACCGCCTTCAGTTAATTCTGCCTGGTTTTGAATTTCATGTAAATGTCACGTGGGTCTATAATCCTTAGTGTCTGTTTTCTTTCACTCGACATAAAGTGTGAGCTTCATACGTGTGTGTTGTGTGTCAGGCGTTCGGGTGCTCCGTTGTGTGAATGAGTAGCCCACCATTTGCTCATGCAGTGTTGGTGAGACGTTTGGGTTGTGTCCACTTTGTAGCTTTTATAAATAAAGCTGCTGTGAACTTTCTTGGATAAATCTTTTTGTGACTTTATGTTTTCAGTGCTTGTGTTGAATTTCTCTGTTGATTGTCTCTTTTCTATTTCATTGATTTTCATTCTTTTTTTAATTCTCTTCTGCATGCTTGGGGCTTAATTTGCCTTCTAGCTTCCGAAGGTAGATGTCTGTGCTGTTGATTTTACACCTTCTCTTTCACACAAAGCATTCACAGCTAAATTTCCTTCTAAGAAGTGTTTTAGCTGCATCCCAGGAATTTTGATATGCTGTGTTTTTATTATCATTCAGTTAGAATTTTTTTTCTAATTTTCTTTGTGATTTCTTATTTTACCCATAGGTTATTGAGAAGCGTATTGTTTAATGCCAAATATTTGGGGACTTTCTAGATACATTGTTGTTGAATTCTAATTTAGTAGTGTTTTGGTCAGAGAACATACTCTGTGTGATTCCACTGGGGCTATTTTTAGGTCTATGTTGGCAAAGG
>NW_012149952.1:3100283-3104772 GCF_000956105.1 Propithecus coquereli
GTGTGAATCAAGAACCTGTTAGCATTTCATCTGTTTGAATTTTCTGTTATACCTTAGCACAGAGGTGAGGAACCTTTTCGTGTTGGAAGGCCTCATTCATTTAGCTGTAATCAAATGAGGCCACATTCAAGAAACTTCAATTAGATATAGTTAAAATGTACATTATTTTGCAAAAATCTAACACTATGTTCTTAATAATTTCAAAAAATGAAGATTATTTGTTAATCTTAAAGTTAACTAACCTTTTAATGACTTTGTTGTGTCTGCTTTGTGTTGGAAAGCATTTGAATATTCCGTTGCAGCCTGGAGGTCCGCAGTTTCAGTTGATCCTCTAGATGGGTATCAGTCATTTGTGACCTTAAGGACGTCTTGATTACGGTTAGGTAGGAGAACGTAGATTCGCTGTAATAAGTGATCGAAAAGCAAGAAAGCATTTTTGGGCATGTTGCCGAAGGCATGGGTATTTCTACTGCATTTTTCCACATTTCAGTTGGATCTGTCTTAGCATCAAACTTTAAAATGTCACCTGCTGAGAGCTCAATCAGTTCCATCTGTAGTTCTTTAGGTGCCTTGGTGACATCAACCAGGTGAGGCTGAAATGCTGACTTGAATGTGATGTCATGATTGTCAAAGTCAGTGAACCTTTCATTGTGTTCTTCAATTACTAGGTCTGTAACAGCTGCGTATTCTTCAAATGATTCACATATGTCATCCTGCTCGTAATTGACCTTGGCTAACTGGGGAAAAATGTCGATCCAAAATTTCCTTTTGAAAAAATGTTTTGGAAAAAGATAGCTTCTTTCGAAATGCTTGGATTTTTCACCACCTAATATCATATGTAGACTTAGTTTTACCTTGCAAAGAAATATTCAAGTTGTTTTGATTTGATATATCACACAGAAATGCTGCATTCCTATAGAAATCTTTCAATAATTCATATTGCTGATTCTGTTCCTTATAAAATTTAACTATCTGTTCTTGCAGAGATAAAGTTTTGGCAAATACCTGTCCCTGCAATAGCCAACGCACTTTAGAATGATACTGAAAATCCACGCTGAATACCTCCCTCATCGTTGAACTTTAGCATGTTGCAGAACTGACAGTTACATTTGCATGAATATAGTTAAAAATACTTTTAACTTGTTGCAAAGTGTCACTTAAAATAGTAGCTTTTGCTACTATTTTACAAAACAAATCTCTACAAAAACAGAGATTTTGCTGATGAAAGATACCATGAAAAGAAATGAGAGCATCTGGATCTGTTAATGCATTTTTTTATCTGTGTAATAAGCCCTTCATGTTTTCCTGTCATGGAAGGTGCACGGTCTGTACATACACTCAACTAAATTTACCAAATGCAGTCCAACTTCATGACATTTTTCGTGAAAACTGTTGAAGATATCTATTCCCTGTGTGCCATTCGCAGGAGTGCCAAAGCAAGTAACTCTTCGTAGCAAAGAAAATCTTCTGCTATGACCCAAATGAAGTATAAAACATACACCGAGTCAGTAGTATCAGTTGATCCATCCAAAGCAATTGAGTAATATCTGTTTTCCTTTTGAAGTATTGCATGAAGTTGTTCTGTTAAGTTGAAGGTTATTTCATGCTGCTGATTAGTTATGGTTCTCCTTGAAAGAGGCCGTTGTTTGTACTTTGAAACCTTACGGGGGTCTAAGCATCCTACAGCTTCGACAGTGCATTCTTTCACAATTTCTGCATCACTGAGTGGCTTCCCTTTTCCCCCCAAGTATATAAGCTGTTTTATAAGTTGCTTCAGTGGCATTACTGCCTTTGCTTTCGCTGCTTTTCGTCTTTTAATTTCTGCAGTACAACCTTTCATGCCTCTCCCTCTAATTTAAAATATTTGTGGTCCTTATGAGTGTTGTCATGCTGATGAGCATTGAATTTCTTTAATGTCGATATTGCAGTATCACAAAGCAAGCAAATCATCTTATCTGTAGCAGAAACAAGATAATATTGCAATTCCCAACCTCATTAAAAAATCTGTTTTCTTCCTTCAGCCATCTCTTGGTCTTCTTTGGCCTGGTGGGCTGTTCAGCAGACAGAATAAAAAATACTGTCGAGCTGCGCAGCTGTTCACAGATTCCACTTCAAACAGAAACGCAGTGCACCGTTGTCAAAAGCCGATAACACACGGGTGCACTTGAACCCCCATAAACCCTTGCCAGCCAGCCTCGTGCGGTAGTATAGTAGTGTGCTGTAAACCCTACGATAAATACATTGTTATTATTTCTTGAATAGTCAATAGTCTTTTAAAGAAATTTATGTGTGTATACACACTCTAATATGTATAGGCAAATATCTAATGTTTTTCAGATGTCTTTTATATTTCCTATGTATTTATCCTTCCTATTATTTCTCGTTTTTTCTTCCAAACGTGGGCTTCTGTCTGGTATCACGTCTCCTATCTGAGTACGTTCAGCATTTCTTGCAGTACACGTCTGCTGTAGATTCATTCTCTCAGCTTCTGTCTGCCTGGAATGTTTTTAGTTTTCGGTGCTTTAAATGTGTTTTTTTCCATTGTCTTTGGCCTCCCTTGTTTCTGGTGAGAACTGAGCCATCATTCATATCTTTGTTCCTGTAATATAGCCTGTCTTTTTTCCTTCCTACTTTTAAGATTTTGTCTTTGATTTTCTAGTAGTTTGGCTATGATTTGCCTTGATGTGCTTTTTAATGACTTTATCCTGTATTCACTGAGCTTTTTAGAACTACAGGTTAATATCTTTCATCAGCATAAAAACAAAACAAAAAAATCTTCCATCAGTTTTGGAAAGGTCTTAGCCATTATCTCTTCTGTATTTTTCCCCATTTCTTCTGTCCGCTCCTTCTAGAAATCTAATAACATTCTTTTTAGAACATTTGATACTTTTCCACAGATGTTAACGATCTGGGTTTTTAAAATTTTTTTTCGCTATTTTTCTCTGTGTATATCAGTTTGGATAACTTCAGCTGTCTTCATGCTCCCTGATTCTTTCCAAATGAATTCTTTGTTTCTGACGTTGTCCTTTTTATTTGCAGCATTTCCGTTTAGTTGGGATTTTTTTGTAGTTTCTCTGTCTCTATCCCATACGTTTGTGCGTGCTGTCCACCTTTCCACCGGGCCCTTTAACGCATTGGCCTTGTTTTTTTTAAGTTTTGCCCTTGTTATTTCCTTGTTTTGTTTTTTTTTTGGTTGGGTTTTTGTTTTCGTTTTTCCGTTTTTTCTTCTTTTTTCTTTTTTTTTCGGCCTTTTTTTTTAAAGGACCGGGGTTTGGGTTAATTGAACTTTTTCCTTGGAAATTGTTGCGGTTTCTTTCGTTCGGGTTCGGGGGGGGGGGGCCGCGTCAGCCTCATCTGCAGCTTAGGGGCAGCTTTTGGTGGCGTTCGTTCACCACTGGCTTCAGATGTTTTCAGAGCGGAATCGGGACTTTCCCTTCAGCAGGGTTTGGGATTTTAGCCCTGGTAAAATTCCAAGGATGTCTTTATGATTTAAAGTCCCCAGCTTTTGGGACTGTGGGCGCTCTCTCTGCTGCCTGACTTTGGGCTCCTGGGCGACCTCTGCTCTCCTGTCTGACCCCCACTTCCAGGCCTCAGGGGGTCTCTCTCCACCTTGCTTCTTCCGGCCCAGTCTTCTGTGGGGGCTGCATGCGAGGGTTGGCAGGTGGGGCAGAGGCATTCTGCGCTGGGGCTTCCTGAGGTTCTCTGTCCCGCCTGCCCTGGCACGGCCATGAACTTCACCAGCCTCCCCTCACGCTCAGCCTTGGGGGATCTGCCCTCCCGCCTCACCGCCAGGTGAAAGCAGCTGGGGGCTTCTTCCCCCGAGAAAGGGCTCACTGCTGTCTGCCATTTGACTAATGCAGGATCCTTTGCATTCTTGGCTCTGAGATGACTTTCTTTTCATTGGATTTGGTTGCTTATTTAGCCTGTTGTAGTCTTAGGGTGAGAGCAACAGTCTTTCATAACTTTCTACATTCTAACCAGAAGTGGACGCCTCCTACCACTTTTTTTTTTTTTTTTAAACCCTTTTTTCCCTCAATTTCTTTTGGAAATTGTCAAACCTACAGAAAAATTAAAAGAACAATACAGTTAACATCCCCACACTCTTCACCTAGATTCACCAATTGTTAGCATTTTGACACTTCCTGTCTACTTACACAAGTGTGGGTGTGTCTGCTTTTGTTCTTTTTTTCCCTGAACGAACCATTGAGGATAGGTTGTAACCGTCATAACCTGGATCTCCTACAAACAAGACATTCTCCTACAGGGCTACAGTTGAATCGTCCCCCTTAGAAATTTACCACCGGCATGACAGTAGTGACTAATGCACACAGTCCATAGGCTGTCCATAAAATCTGGAGACATTGGCAAATGTACATGACATTGTCAAGGTCATCTTCAATCTGTGAAAAATAATACTGTCTGCATTTCCAGAGTGATATGTGAATTTCCATCACAACATCGTTTCTAGCTGATTTTTTTTTTTTTTTTT
>NW_012149952.1:3105023-3112303 GCF_000956105.1 Propithecus coquereli
TGCTCAGGCTGGTTTCGAACTCCTGAGCTCAAACAATCTGCCCGCCTCGGCCTCCCAGAGTGCTAGGATTACAGGCATGAGCCACTGCGCCCAGCCAAGGACCGAGTTTTTCACATGAAATAATCCCGATGTTCCAGTGCCTCAGAGGCTGCTCAGGACACAGCTGGGGGCCACCTCCAGCCCGGCCTGCACCTGCTGCTCCTGGCCTCCCGCCTACCTCCCGTCTCCCCGCTGCCCCTCGCCCTCAGCCCAGCAGCGTCTCCTGGGCAGTCCGGGCTCCCGGGGCTGGAGTGGGTGGCAGACCTCCCAGCCAGTCCCACTCACAGTCTGCCCTGCCTTCCAGATTCTGGTACAGGTCAAAGAGGTCCTCTCCAAGCTGAGCACGCTCGTGGAGACCACACTCAAAGAGGTGCGTGTCGTGGGGCAGTGGCTGGGGGCCGGCGGGTGTGGGTGGCTGGGGGCTCCCTGGCTGGGCAGGGGCCGTGGAGCTCAGGAACTCACAGACCCACCTCCCTCTCTCCCTGACACCCCCACCCTACGTCTTTCCTCCTGGACGTCCCCTCCTCTTCTGGCCTTTTGGTCTCTGTCCCACCTTCTTCATTTGTGTCCCCTGCTCATGCCTCTTGCGTGGTTCTCCTCGGTCTGCTGTGACCTCCTGTCCCTCCCCTCACCTCTGTCCCCTCCCCATGTCTCTCTCTGGGCCCCTCCCTCTCCGGTGGCCTCTTTTCTTCCAGACAGAGAAGATTACAGTGTGTGGGGACACCCACGGCCAGTTCTATGACCTCCTCAACATATTCGAGCTCAACGGTTTACCCTCCGAGACCAACCCCTATGTATCCTTCTCAGCAGAGCCACCCTGCCCCGCCCTGCCCCGCCCCTACTCCTGGATTCTCGTGGGGGATGGGGCTTTGGCTAGGGCGACAGCGTGACTCTGGAAGGAGCCGCCTGAGCACTGGGGTGTGCTGGAGCGGCAGGCTGGCCTCGCGGGCTCCGGGCTCAGACCGGCCAGGGCCCACCCCATGTGCTGTGTGACCCTGGCTGGGGGCTCAGTCCGTCCGGGCTCCGGCTTTTCTGTGTCTGCTACAAGATAACACCTGAACAGAAGCAGGTTACTTCGCCGCTTGGTGCCTCAGTTTCCTCACTTGTGAAAGGGAGATAATAATGGGGCTGATCTCATGGGGTTCTGAGAGGAGCAGATGAATTAAGGACAGGGCTGGCCCACAGGGGATGTCGATACCACTGTGCTGTTTGCTCAATAAATGACCACCACGCGGGGCCATGAGGCCTAGGCATTGTTGAGAGGGCCCGTGTCCCATCGCCCCTCTGGCTTTGGGCCTCTTCTGGGGGAGAGCTGGCTTGGCTTTCTGAGAATTGGGGGAGGTTGGGGTCCTCAGGACCGTCCCACTGAGGCCCAGAGGCTAGGTGGCCGGCCAGAGCCACACAGGAAGGACAGGGACAACAGCCCAGAGACCCTGAGCCCCGCTGAGTCCCCACTCCTTGGGCCATACTGACACAAGCCTTGGACGTGTGGAGACCAGGAAGGAGCAGCCCCTCTGGCCCATCCGCTCTCCCACCCCCACCCCTGCTGTGTTTTCCTTAATAGTGCAGATATTTAATGGCGACTTCGTGGACCGCGGTTCCTTCTCTGTAGAAGTGATCCTCACCCTTTTCGGCTTTAAGCTCCTGTACCCAGATCACTTTCACCTACTTCGAGGTGAGTTGAGAGGCAGCAGGATCTGGGGACATTGTGGGGACCTGGTAGAGCATTCACTTTGTCTTCTGTGAGCCTCCATTTTCTTAACCCCAAAGCAAGGATAATAGTTGCAGCCATGATTTATATGGGGCACTGACCGAGATCATGCCCAGGGCTGCCTCGTAAGGTTGAGCAGGTTGTGCACTGCACAATGTCATCACACTAAGGGGCAGCACTCGTATCATAGACAGCATAAATGCACACATTTATTATGTCCATTTTTCAGCAGATAGCAGACAGAGGTCTTAAGGAAGAGCCCCTTTTTTCTAATTTGCACGAGAGTATGAAACAGGCTCCTGAGTGGCCTGAATCAGGCAATAAAATTGAGCTGAGGAACTGAGTGAACAGACCAGGGGCTGAGGGTGGGAGCAGGAGGACCGGTGAGGAGATGGCAAGCTGCCTCAGATGCGGGCTCAGGGTCAGATCCGGGCTCTCTTGACTGAAGCAGAGCCCAGAGGGAGGAGCGGAGGCCAAAGGGGCCCTCCAGGTTTGGGGCTAGAGCACCAGGAGGCTGTGGCTGGTGGACACAGGGAGCTGGGAGACTCCGGAGACATGGGCTGGGGTGGGGTCCCACGGGGGCCATGAATGTGGATTCCGATGGCGTTGGGCAGGGCGAGCTTGCCTGGGAACGACAGCCGGCGGGGGGTACCCTGCCCATGGCAAGGTGGGGCATGAGTGGGAGGTGCAGCCTGCGAGCAGTGGAGGCACCGGCAGGGCGCGGCGAGGGCTGTGCGCTGGGGCAAGGGCCCGAGCCTTCCCGAAGCAGCGCCTGGCATGTCGGACCGCTCAGGACGCCCCCAGGGGCCTTGTCGCAGGAGGAGCTGAAGGGCTCAGGCTGAAGAGAGGACGGTCAGGCATCTAGCAGATGCGGGACCGAGCAGCTCCCTGGTCTCCCCCACGGCCCTGGGAGGGACAGATGGGTGTGTGTGTGTGTAGGGTGGAGCTGTGGGGAGTGTGTGTGTGTGTGTAGGGTGGAGCTGTAGGGGGGGGTGTGTGTGTAGAGTGGAGCTCTGTGCGGGCCAGGTCCCAGCAGATGCTTCGTAAATTGTCCTGCATTTTGTCACGATCCCCCCTTGGTACTGCTAGCCTGGAAGGTCCGCAGTGGGGGCCTGGGGGCCCTTGTGGCCACGTGCCCGCGGGTGCTTCTCAGCCTCAGTTTGCTCCTCCGGAAAATGGACTGAGAACGGTGTCTGTACCTCGTGGAGTTTCTGTGAAGGGCCAGTGGGCTGAGGGTGCCCGGGCAGGGGGACACCGATGGACCTGGCGACTGAGGTTTCTCTTCTGTCCCCTTGTCGGCCAGGCAACCACGAGACAGACAACATGAACCAGATCTATGGTTTCGAGGGCGAAGTGAAGGCCAAGTACACGGCTCAGATGTACGAGCTCTTCAGCGAGGTGTTTGAGTGGCTCCCGCTGGCCCAGTGCATCAACGGAAAAGTGCTGGTGAGGACGGCGCTGGGGACCGAGTGCGGGCTCCGCCCCCCAGCCACGCCTGGGCGGAGGTGCCGGTGAAGTGCGTCTGGGAGTTGGGGGTGGCGGGCCCCTCCCCTCACAGTGGTCACCCCCCAACCCCCAGATCATGCACGGAGGCTTGTTCAGTGAAGACGGCGTCACCCTGGACGACATCCGGAAGATCGAGCGGAATCGGCAGCCCCCAGATTCAGGTGACTGGGGGGGTCAGGTGGGCGGCCCTTCCCCTCGGGGCCCCAGTGTCTCCGGCGGAACGGGGCGGCCTGGGCTCAGACCTCAGCTACAGCCACAGCCCCGCCCTTCGCTTCGTGCTCTTGGCGAGGAACGGCAAGTCTGAGCCTCAGTTTCCTCCCCTGTAACACGGGGCCCCGCACCTCCCTGCTGGGGCCACGCCAGCAAAGGCATCAGTGACCACAGCGCAGGGCGGGGGACGTGCCGAGCACTGGGCACACACCTGTCCTCGTTCACTCGCGAGTTCAACTGCCGACCCCTGAGAGAAGTACCGGGGCCCCCATTCTAGTGACGGGGACAGGTGGCAGAGTATTCTCTGTCTCTCACACACACGGTGTAAGTGCTGTGGAGGACATGGACAGGGTGGCGCGTTGCTGGGTGGTCAGGGAGGTGACATTTGAGCTGACACTGTAAGAGGCGCCTGTGGTGCACAGAGCCTGGCACCACGGAGAGGGGTCCCAGGCACACGGAGAGGGGTCCCAGGGCGAGGGGAACGTGGCGGGAGGAGCAGCAGAGTGACTGCAGTGGGCAGGGCTGTGCTTTAAGGGCTGACGCTGGACTCGAGGTTACCTGGGCTGGACCCTGCAGAGCCCCATGGGCCTCAGTGTGGAGCTTGGGCTTTGTTCCCCGGGCACTGGGGAGCCACAGACGGCTTCAAGCAGGCGGGGGGCCTGATCTGAGTTGCGATGTTGCAAGCTCTGTCTGGCTTCGGGCCGTAGTGGATTGCATGGGGTCTTGGAGGGAAGAGCAGCGGGGAGGTGATGGGGGCAGAATCACAGTCACATGTCCCAAGCCCTGTCCACAGTGATGTCCTCTGCTGGACCCCCACCCAGGCTGTGCCGTGGGGTGAGCTCCTGGCAGGGCCACTAGGATGTGGCTTGTGAGTGCCCACCCCTGGCGGCACTTGTTCCTGACAGTTCCCTGCTCTCCCCGCCAGGTCCCATGTGCGACCTGCTTTGGTCAGATCCGCAGCCTCAGGTGAGTCTGGGAGCTGGTTCCAGGGCCAGCGGGTGTGGGCTGTGGACAGAGCAGGTGGGGGGAGCGACAGTCACGCTGAACCCCCGTCTCCCACCTGCCCACCCCCAGAATGGGCGCTCCGTCAGCAAGCGGGGTGTGAGCTGCCAGTTTGGGCCTGACGTCACCAAGGCCTTCCTGGAGGAGAACCACCTGGACTACATCATCCGCAGCCACGAGGTCAAGGCCGAGGGCTACGAGGTGGCCCACGAAGGCCGCTGTGTCACCGTCTTCTCTGCTCCCAACTACTGGTATGTGCTGCCCGCCCCACCCAGGGCCTCTCTCCCCAGGCCACGGGCTTTTGTCTTTGTCGGAACTGTTGATGGTGGAACGTTTCAAAGACGGGCAGGAGCAGATCCGACGGTTCAGTCAACGCCGCGTGCCCGTCACCAGCCTCGCCGGCTACCGCAGGCCCCAGGCCTCTCGTCGTCCCCCATTTGTCCCCCAGCACGTGGTTGACACAGCCACTTCCTTTTCTTAATAACCACAGTACCGCTGTGGCACCTTTAAGAAAGGAGGTGACAGTTCCCTCGTCTCCCCACCAGGTCCCATGTGCGATTCCGTGTATCACCTGAATCCTCCCGAGTTCGTTTCCCCCCGGCTCTCGTAAACGTCTTTCTTCAGTTGATTTCTTCCAGGCAGGACCCAGGCAAGGGCCACATTGCAGTTGCTTTGCCTGCGAGGTCCCTCCCCCCTCCCCCCACCAGCCACGTGTGTTTGCTGAAGACACCAGGCTGCTCGGCCTGCAGTTGCCTGAGCCCTGGGCTGGGCCGATGGCACCCCGTGGTGCCGCGTGAAGTGTTCCTCTGTCCCCTGTGTCAGGTGCCATCAGACCTCAAGTGCAGTCTTGGAGAGCCCCCCTCCTGGCTGTACCCGCCCCCCTGCTGCTCTCGCCCCACCCCGTTTCCCTCATCCGCAAGCTGCCAGGCTCGGGGCCTGCTCCTCGCTCCGCATTCGCCTTTCTGTCCCCGCCTGCCTGTCTGTGTCCGCCAGGCTCTCCCCGTGTCCCTCCCTCTTCTCTCCCGGCCTCTCTGCCCTCCTGCCTCCTCCCCTTCTCGCCCGTCTCTCTGTCTCTCTGTCTCTCGCCGTCCCCTTTCTCTCTTCCTCCTCCTGGCCTGGCCCTTCCTTCTTTTGAACCCCCCAGCCCTGACGGCCCGTCCACTCTGCTCTTGTCCCCACAGCGACCAGATGGGGAACAAAGCCTCCTACATCCACCTCCAGGGCTCCGACCTGCGGCCCCAGTTCCACCAGTTCACAGCAGTGGTGAGTCAGCCCTGGGGGCAGGAGGCCAAGCGAGACCACTGGTGGGGGGCGGGGGTGCGTTCTGCACCTGGGTGCTCAGAGGCTCCCCGGAAGCCAGCTCCGTTCTGACTTGCCTTTCCGTCTGTCCGTCCGTCCGTCCGTCCGCCCGCCTCTGCTCCCGCAGCCTCATCCCAACGTCAAGCCCATGGCCTACGCCAACACGCTGCTGCAGCTAGGAATGATGTGAAGCGACGCACGGGCGGCCTGCGTCCCCGGGCCCCTCCCTGCCCACCGGCCCCCAGGCCCCAGCTGGTGGGGGAGGGGAGGCAGAGCAGGCCCCGCCCAGGGCAACAGTGGACCCCCTTTTACTTTGTAAAGTTTGTATTTATTCCCCTTTAGGTTTGCGGAGGGGTTGGGGGTAGAGTCAGGGCTGGCTGCAGGGGCTGCTCCCGGGACAGAGGAAGGAGGTGGAGCCGCTGGGACGGGGGCTCAGCCCGGGCATTCTGAAGGGAGGCCAGCCTCGGGCGGAGCGGGGCCGCGTGCTGCCCTGCCCCCTCGTGTGCATGGCTCCCCCAACTAAAGCAATAGGGCCCCGCCATAGGAAGACCCCCAGAAAGAGGGTCATCAGGGAGGCCTCGCCTGTACCCCTCCAGGAGCCCCGTGGTGGGGCTAGACTGGGCCCACCCCCTCCCCAGCTATTTTATGTCTGTAATTAAATATGTTAAAATAAAATCATTATTGTATGTCAGCTTGTCTCGGATAGTGGAGCCCCAGGAGCTGCCAGCCTTGGGGTGACCCTTTCCCTGGGAGAACCGAGGCAATGGGTGGCCACACAGTCCCACCAGCTGTCTCCGTCTGCCTGGCATAGTGGGCTCTTGGGGGAGCTCTCCTGCCCCCGATGGAAGGGCCCCGCCAACAGTCTATCTCGTACACGGAGAGACGCGCTCAGAGGGGCCAGCGAGGCCAGGACAGCGTCGAAGCTGGGAGAAACCCTCACCTTCCTCCGCCCGTCCCCGCCAGCCGGCGCTCACTGCCCTGCACCCCGCCTGCCCACAGGGGACCCCTCTCAGGGTGGGCCCGGCCCTGGTTCTTGACATCGCGCCGTGAGACGGATCTCCAAGGGAGGGGGGTTCTCCGCCACTCCCCACTGGCTCCGTCCCACTGAATCCCACCTGGCAGCCCGGCCTCGGCCCTGCAGAGGGATCCTGTTTCCAGGGCTGCTGCGGGGAGGTGTAGCCTTGAGGGATTGTCTACGGGCAGATGACACCTGGAGAGCAGAGTCTGGTGAGTATTTTGGCTCCTTTGGTGGCCTCCCAGGCAGAAAGGAGGTGACCACAGTCCTAGTTCTGCTTGGGCATCGGAGGTGCTCTTCTCTGAGGCCGGTGGTGCTGCAGTAAGTGCACCGCCTTCGCGGGGGCGGGGCGGGGCTGCGGTTAGGGCGGCTTCGGGAAGACAGGGGTGAGTCCGGGTCGCCAGTGCCTGCCTTTCACACGAGAAAGACAGGACGGTGCCTCAGACCTCCGATGGGGTTCGGCCAGGCGGGAAGCTGGAGTGTTCTCAGGCTCACTGG
>NW_012149952.1:3115483-3120062 GCF_000956105.1 Propithecus coquereli
TGTGTGTGTGTGTAACTGTGACACAGGCTGACAGGAGCCCAAGGCCACACCTTGAACCCTGCAAACCTCCCCCAGGCTCTGCCAGGAACCGTTCTCAGCAGGCTCCCAAATTTTAGACGTCACTCTCGGTATAATCCCCACATATTGGGGACTTCCAAATACAGGGTCACTAACTTCTCATGTGGCCAAAAACAAATGAATGCAAAACGAATAAAAACAAGACCCCGGTGAAGAAAGGGAAGCACAAAGCGAGAGAGTTGGGGGGACAGGCCTGCGAACGAAAAGGCGGCTTTTACCTGGAGTACGTTCAGGTTCGCACAAACTCCGCCTCCTGACCTGACTCTCGCCCCCTGGTGGAAGTCAGGCGGGCGTCTTCCCCCCGCTGATGTTGGGGAGCAAGATGAAGCCACATTTTCATCCCATTTCCCAGATGAGGAGTCTGAGGCTCAGAGAGTCCTCGTCCTGAAGAAGAGCTGGAACCCGGGGCAGACCCGATCTCGGACCTTGAGGCCACGGCGTCCCCTCGCTGCACACCCTCCCCCGCATCTGACATGCTCCGGTCCCTCAGGTGGCTCAGGCAGGGAGAGGAGCGCCAGAGATTCCCAGAGATGTGAGCAGGTTCTAGAACGGCTAGGAGGGAGGAATGAATGAGAGTTCCAGAGACAGAAGGTGAACCCCTCTCCGCCACCCCCAGCCCCCCGCGGGACAAGACCAGGGACTTGGAGTCAGGCCGCGCGAGCTGCGGCGCTCGTGTTGCCCACCAGGGGGCGCTCCAGGACCGCTGGCTAAAGACGCCGACTTGGCGGCTTCCCGAGCGCGCAGGTGCAGGCAGAATAACGTGCCCGGGTTGATTCAGCTCCGAAGTGGGGAGCTGGGATTCAATACCGATTATGACAGTAACTAGCATTTCTATAGCTCTCGCTGTATTCCAGGCACTGTTTGAAGCACTCAGATTGTTCTAACGCAAGTTTAGTTGCTTTTATTGTGCACATTTTACAGTTGGGGAAACTGAGGCTGAAAGAGGGTACATGACTTGTCCAGGGTCACACAGCACTGGAATCTGAACCCAGGCCGACTGGTTTGTCTTTTTTGTTGTTGTTTTGAGACAGAGTCTCACTCTGTTGCCTGGGCCAGAGTGCCATGGCGTCAGCTTAGCTCACAGCAACCTCGAACTCCTGGGCTCAAGCGATCCTCCTGCCTCAGCCTCCCGAGTAGCTGGGACTACAGGTGCGTGCCACCACGCTGGCTAATTTTTTGTTTCCATATTTAGTTGCCTGGCTAATTTTTTTTCTATTTTTAGTAGACATGGAGTCTCGCTTTTGCTCAGGCTGGTCTTGAACTCCTGACCTCAACTGATCCTCGAGCCTCAGCCTCCCAGGCCCACTGGGTTGACTCAAAGCTCGTCCGTGTGATGCCAGAGTCTGTGACTGGACAAGCCCCACTTGTTGCCCCCCAGATCTCAGGCAGGGGGGAAGCGGGTTGTGGGACCGAGGGCCCGCGGAGCTGGCCAAGGACAAAATGGTCTCCCGCCAAGGTCACGGTCAGATGCGGGGTAGAGTGGCAGTGACCGGCAGCTGACGAATAACCTTTGCTGGACTAGCTGAGGGTTGCAGGGGAGGCAGGAGCACATCACAGCCTCTTCCGTCTTCGTGGTGACCCTAACAGAAGGTGACTCTCAGGTGTGTAAATGGCTGCACCAAGAAATAAGTAACCAGCCCCAAATCCTAAGGAGCATGAGCACCGGGGGAGGGGGGTGGGAGTGAGCTGGGAAGCCCCACTCCGAATACCCCTCCCCTGCTGTGCCCTTTCTGTGTCTTTCAACCCCTCCGCTTCCTCCTTCTCCTATCTGGGACTGGGGGCCCAAGAATGTCCCCACCCGTCTCCCTCCTGGGACAGGCCAGGCAGACTCTCTCCTCTACGTCTGCGCTCTGTTGTTTCTTGCTTTCGTGACAGTGAGTGGCCGCTGGGCTGGTCCGGATAAAGGCTGATTTGGAATCGAGACTTCAGTCTTCTGGAGCAACTGCTCTGGTAACTGTAGGTTTGAAACCACAATCCGAAAGGCTGAATTTGGGGACTGGGCCCTACAGGCACCATTTCAATTCTCTTTGGGTTAAAAACAGTGAAGCCCCTTGCTGCCATCTTCAGGTTACCAAAGTGTCCATACCATATCCCAGCTCTGAGCGATGCTCGTGCTAGGGTGGAGGGCAGAGGTGGCGCGTCCCTTCTGGAGAGAAACAAATTCAGACTCCAGGTCTCGTCTGTCCCAGCCGCTGCCAGATGGCGCACTTTGGTGCACTGTCCCCAAAGATGGCCGCTATCAATGCTTCCCCTCTCTGTGTGCTCCTGGAACTTCTCCCATCAAGAAGTTAAATGCTTCCCCTCCGCTTGAACCCGGGCCAGCCTTATGCCTTGGTTTGAGTTGGCTTGACCAATAGGTCAAGTTCCTTGAATGACTCCTCTCCCTAAATCCTCTAATGGCTTTCTGTGTCACTAAAGATCGAAGTCAAAGTATAGTGGTCTAGACCTGTTTTCTTCAATCTGGTAGCCACTACACGCATGGGTGACTTCGATTTCAATGTAATTGTTAAAATTAAACATCCACGTCCTTAGTCACACTAGCCACATTTCCAATACGCAAGAGCTACATGCGGCCCGTGGCTACGCTGAACAACGTTGGTATCAGATATTTCCATCATCACAGAGGGCGCTCTTGGACACCTCTGATCTACACACTCTGCCCTGACTTTCTCTCTCATTTCCCACCAGCCTCTGTGTGTCTCCAGGGCTTCAGCCTTCCAGATCTCAAGGAATGCACCAGGCATATTCCTGCCTCAGGGCCTTTGCACTTGCTGTCCCTGCAGCTTGGAGCGCCCCTCCCCAGGATATTTGCATGGCTCCATCCTTCGCTTCCAGCAGGGCTTTCTTCAAATGTCACATGGGGTGGGGGTTGTTCCCTGACCACTTATTGAAAATGTAACCCTTTTTCCACACCCTCACTGGAATTTTCAGAGGTCTGATTGCCCCTGGCACACTCGTTTGTTTCTCAATAGCACACGACTGTACCTGTCAGGGTGATCAATAGAGGAAATCGGTGACAATCAGGAGTGCAAAAAGAGGGAAGTCAGGTTGTCCAGAGATTAGGAATGCAGCAAGCGGCTCCGGCCCCAGGGCTGGAGGAGCCACGTGGGAAATGCCGCTGCCCAGAGCCCAGGTCGCCGCGCTGCCGAGGTTCCACGCGCGGAGCCGATTTGCTTGAGGAGGGACCCAGGAGCCCCTGGTTCACCGCGGTGGCTGTCGCTGCTGCTACTCCCTGGATAGCGTCTCCTGCCCCGCGCTTTTCACCTCCCGCCTGTGCCCCATCGGCCGCAGCAGCAGCGGCCCCTGGGTTAGGACTCTGGGGCGGTGGCTGAGGGGTCCTACCCGGGAGGGGACAGGTGGGCGTGGAGGGGAGAGGCAGCAGAGCCGCTCGGATGCAGCTCCCTGGGGACGGAGTGTGGCCTGTCTTGTTCCCAGCCCCAGCGCAGAGCCTGGCATGCGATGGCTGCTCAGTTGACGTCTGTTGAATGACTAACGGACGGAGTGAACAACGCGGACTGGGCGAGCCAGATCCCAGGTGCGCCCGGCGAAGAACGTGCTGGAAAGATACGCCCCCCGGAGGGAATGGGCCGAGGGGGCGCGGGGAGGAGCGTTCGAGGTCGCAGGGGCAGCCGCGGGAAGGGCCTGAGGTCCCGCAGGGAGGCGCCGGGCGCGCAGAGGGGACCAGCAGGGCCCCGAAGGCTGAGCCAGGCGCTGGGGACCCGGCGGGGAGTTCAGCAGGGGAGGAGGAGGCTTGTGCTTTCCGGCCGGCCGGGCGCTGGGACAAGACCGGGGCAGGGGGAGGCTGGGGGCAGGGACCCTCGGGAAGAGGACTGAAGGCTGGACCAGCGCGGGGTCGTGGGGTTGGCAGGAGGGAGGTGGAGGGATTTGCGGGGAGCCTGATCTGATGGGGCCAGGTGGCCGGCGGGCGGGCGTGCGCGTGTCACTGTCCCTGCGGGGACGTGGAGGTGGACAGGTGCATGCGTGTGTCACTGTCCCTGCGGGAGCGTGGAGGTGGACAGGTGCGTGCGTGTGTCACTGTCCCTGCGGGGGCGTGGAGGTGGACAGGTGCGTGCGTGTGTCACTGTCCCTGCGGGGCCGTGGAGGTGGACAGGCGCGGGCGCGCGCGTGCGTGCGTCTTTACTTGGCTCTGGGCGAGGAGAGCAGGATGAAGCAAGGAACAGGATGGAGACAGATCTTTACCCCCGCTTCTCAGATAAAGACACTGAGGCTCGGAGAGGCAGGGACGGGAGCTCGAAGCGGCGCCCCCTCGATCGACCGTCCCCCAGAGGCCGAACCTGTCCCGTCCCCTCCGCTTGCTCGAGCCGGGACGGGGCCGTCCCGAGATTCCCGGGAGCGCGGCCGAGTCCCGGCACTGCGGGAGGGGAGAGTGGCTGCGGGCTCCGCGCCCTCCCGCCGCCGCCCTCCCCGCAGGGAAGCCTGCGAGCGCTGCGGTGCCCGAAGACCCCACCAGGAGGCGCCCCAGGCCCGCTGGTGACCGTGG
>NW_012149952.1:3123658-3124821 GCF_000956105.1 Propithecus coquereli
TGACGCCACGGCACTCACTCTAGCCTGGGCAACAGAGTGAGACTCTGTCTCAAAAAAAAAAAAAACTGAGTTGCTTAAAACATGAAACGTTAAAGAAATAAGATATATATTGTGTCAACCTGAAAAAGAAAAGACATCAGAGAAAAATATCTCCAAATAGAATGAATTTATCCAGAGTAAGCAGCAAGGATTAGAATCTGGTATGCGCAGCCATGGCAGTCCACAGATGCGCCTGAATTTGGGCGTTCCAAGGGAAGCTGTTATTGGCAAAAAGAAGTTCACATAAGCTGCTTGAAACAGAGCTCACTGGTTTTGGAGGCTCAAAGCCAGAGTTGACATCCGGTCACTGGTGGCGATGTCACCAGTGGGCAGGTGTTCTTTCGAGAGCACCTGTCAGAATTGCTGCAGTCCTAAAGAAGGACCTTCTTGTAGGGTTATTTCAGAAAGTCCTGGAGGCAGTCTTTATCTCAGACATGCAAGCATGAGCTCTCCTGCTTTGGTTCTCCTAGCTCTGATTTGTCCGGCTCTGACAAAAGGTGATTTTATGCTGGGATCTGCAAGTTTCCCCGTTGTGTCAGATGGTGATCATTGCTGCAGAGAAGAATAAAGCTGGGAGGTTGAACAAAAGCAGCTGAGCGGTGCAGCCACTATGGGGAACAATACGGAAGTCCCTGAAGAAATTAAAAGTAGAATTATCATATACCCCAGTAACCCCTCCTCTGGGAATACACCCAAAGGAAATGAAATTACCACCTCGTCCGGGATATCGGCATTCTCATTGTCATTGCGGCTTTATTCAGAATAGCCAGGATATGGAAACAAGCTAAGTGTCCACTGATGGGAAAATGGGCAAAGAAACTGTAATATACACACACACAAATGTTATTCAGCCTTAAAAGAGGAGATCCTGCCATGAGTGACAAGATAGATGAACCTAGAGGACATCGTGCCAAGTGAAATTAGCCAAACACAGAAAGAAAAATACTACATGGCCTCACTTATATGTGGGATCTGAAAAAAAAAAAAACCCAGCATGAATACATATAAACAGAAAGGACTAGAATAGGCCAGGCGCGGTGGCTCACACCTGTAATCCTAGCTCTCTGGGAGGCCGAGGTGGGCGGATTGTTTGAGCTCAGGAGTTCGAAACCAGCCTGAGCAAG
>NW_012149952.1:3124871-3127774 GCF_000956105.1 Propithecus coquereli
GGGCAGGGGGGTGTCTCGCTCTTGCTCAGGCTGGTCTCGAACTCCTGAGCTCAAACAATCCACCCGTCTCGGCCTCCCAGAGTGCTAGGATTCCAGGCGTGAGCCACCGCACCCGGCCAGGGCTCCTTAATGGGAATGTGAGGATAAAAATCTTGTGTGTGAGTTGACAAGTGTGTTTTTGAGTATAGGTGTGTGTGTTTGTGCATGGAGGTGGGTGTGTGAATCCGTGCACGCATGTATGTGTGGCCCAGTGTGCATGAAGCTGTGTGCATGTGTCTCAGCCATTAGGTGTATATGGGTGCACGTGTCTATGCGGATGTCTGAATTCGTATGTGTGTGTGTGAGTGGGTGTGTATGAGTGGGTGTTTAAAAATGTGGGTGAATTGTGAATGCTTGTCTCTGTGTTGGTTTGTGTCTGCACGTCTGTGACTTGCGAATGCATAGATGTGTGTTTGTTTATGGGATGCCTGCATGTGTGTTTGTGATTAGGGGTCTCTGGCACACAGACCCTCCTCCACAGACAGCTCTAGGGATGTTCCTTGTGTAGTAAAGGGTTAACTCGGCAGACCTGGGCTGCCCAAACCCTGTGCATTCAAAAAAAGTAAAAAAGGGGACAGGCCCTTGCCCAGCTCCTTGGGGGTGGGGAGGTGGGGTAACTTCTAAGCTAAGAGTGTCTGTTTACCTGGGACCTTGGGCCACACCACATAGTTTGTGTGAAGGGTGGGATTTATGCTGAACACCTGTTTTTGTTTGCCCGGTCGAGTGGTATCAGTTTGACTCTGGAGGGGCCGGAGACTGAGTAACTAAGGTTGGCCACACAGGTGCTGCCTGCCTGTATGACCTATCCCCAATAAACACCCTGGACCCCGAGGCTTGGGGGAGCGTCCCTGCTTGGCGAAACTCCAGATGTGTGGTCACGCATCGTCGCTGGGAGAAGTGAGCGCCGTGCACGTGACTCCACTGGGACAGACGGCCGGAAGCTCACGCCCAGGCTGTCCTGGACCCGCCCTGTGCACCTTTTCCCTTCGCTGATTTTAATCTCTGTCCTTCGCTGTAACGAACGGTAGCTGTGAGTACAGCTGCTTTTCCGAGTTCTGTGAGTCCTTCCGGTGAGTCAGTGAGCCTAAGGGTGGTCTTAGGGAGCCCCACACACCGTCTGCCCAAGCACACACCCCTGGGGATGAGCAGAGCTGGATTCAAACACGTGTCTCTTTACCCCTTGTTGGTTGCAGGATGGAAAGACAGATAGGATTGAAGATCCAGGCAGAGGAAACAGGTGATGTAGGGGAAAAAAACCTTAACTGATTTTCGTTCTCTCGGTTCCAGGATCCCATGAAGGCACAGCTGCCAACACTTCCCTCTTACGGTTTTCATAGGAAACATTCTTTGTGTGCCTGTGGCCTTCTGTCTCTAGGGTGCTCCTGTCCCTAGAGACAGAAGATAATTCAGAATCACTTCTGCTCTTTAAAAAAGTCTCCCAGTTCATTAAAAAGGGAAGACGTGTCAAAGCATTTCAGGCCTACCGCTAAACGGTGGCATAATTTAACCAGTGACATTTAGCAAATGACAGCTTTAAGACACACGAAACGTAGCACGACACAGTCACCCCTGTGTGCAATACAGTTGGGCTCCTGAGGGAGTGAGGATTTCTAGCACGTTGCAGGCTGGTGCGCGTCTCGAGTCTTAAGCAAGGCAGTGGGGGGCGTTTATCTGTGTTGGCGAAATATCCAGAACCCTGCGCATACTCACCAAAAGGCAAGCGGCCGGGTGAACCATGGTCCAACCACAATATGGGACCTTCTGCAGCCACGAAAGGATGGATTGGAGCTTCCACTGGGCCCTTCTGAGTGAACACAGTGCGATGCCAGAAACGTTGTATATGCTATGACCCTTCCCCCTTTTTTTGGTAAAAAATAAAATACCCCAAATAACCTCTGTAAGTATTTATATATGTATCTGTATTAGGATTTAATGAACAAAGAGAAAATAGAAAAGCCCATGTCATGCTACAGAGCCCAGGGTTAGGGACACGGCTAAATCCCGGCTCTGTGACTCGCCAACTGTGCGACCTCAGGTGAGTTATTTCACTTTCCTGGGACTCAGTTTCCTCACCTGTAAAATGGGGATAATAACAGTATCTGCATCACAGCGTGGCGAGGATACACGTGAAGGGCTTCTAACAGTCCCTGGTACACAAGTGCTCAATAAGTACAAGGTATGGGTCATTAACCTGGTTATGTAGGGAGGGCGGGTTACATGGAGATCACCGCCTATATGATCGTGTTTCTATAGTCATGTCAAATTGTATGAGCGTGTATAAGAAATTAAATAAAACACATTTTAAAAGGAAAATTGTAAGATGAACGTCTTCCGTTCAAGCTTTCGGAATCTCTCTGAGACTGTGAGATACGACCCGCAGGTCTGAGCCTCATTCTGAACCTTCCAGAAAAGCCTTTTCTGCTTAAGGCGATGTAGCGGGATTGAATAGTGCCCTCTAAAAATGCACATCCACTGGGAACCTCAGAGTGTGACCTTATTTGGAAATAGGGTGTTTTCAGACGTAGGCAGTTAAGGGTCTCTACACGAAATCATTTAGGAAGGGCCCCAAATCCAGTATGACTGGTATATTTATAAAAGAAAGGAGGAGATTTGTACACAGAGAGAGACAGAGACAGGAAGGACAAGGTCATGTGGAGACGGAAGTAGAGATTGGAGTGATGCAGCCACAAACCAAGAACACCTGGTGCCTCCAAAGCTGGTATGCTGGTCCCAGCCAACCACAGAAATGGACTGGCCGCCTGGATCAGTTTCCTGTGGCTGCTATGATGAGTTATTACAAAACTGAGTTGCTGGCCGGGCGCGGTGGCTCACGCCTGTAATCCTAGCTCTCTGGGAGGCCGAGG
>NW_012149952.1:3130442-3132009 GCF_000956105.1 Propithecus coquereli
AGAGACGGGGTCTCGCTCTTGCTCAGGCTGGTTTCGAACTCCTGAGCTCAAACAATCCTCCCACCTTGGCCTCCCAGAGAGCTAGGATTACAGGCGTGAGCCACCGCGCCCGGCCTTCCAGGTACTTTTAATGCATATAAAGTATATATGAATGTATGTATAGCAGCATTCTACACACACTGATGTGTATGTTGCTTTTTTCACTTAATACTGTACCTTGGACTCTTGATCAGTACATAGAGACCTTCCTCATGCTTTTTTACAGTTGCATAGTATTCCACCGTATGAATAGACCATATTCATTTGAAACCAGCCCCCTCTTATTAGACATACAGGTCGTTCTCCATATTTTGTTGCTCTTGTATGATCTCCAATTTCTCTAGCCTTCTTGGACCATCCTGCTTTTCAACAACCAAATAAAACATTTAAAGCTACATCCCAGGCTTATGGGAAGTACGTGGATTTTAGAGAATCCCTAGGAACATCAACCGTTTGGTGGATTCTTCCTTCCCAGTTCCACTCCTGGGTTGTGGATGCCCAAGATGGTTCTCAGTTTTGACGTGCTAGGCTTTGTCCAAGCCACGCCCTGACCTCCCCAGAAAAATCTCATCGTGAAAGTAATAAACTTTGTGATACCCATGTGGTGTGTGTAGCGTCATCAGTCTCAACAGCCCAACCTAGTTGGGGTGAGTGGTTGCTTCTGCCCTCCCAGGGACAACCACAAAACCACCTCTCTCTTCAAAACGTGTAGCTTGAACCCAGGAGTTCCAGGCTGCAGTGAGCTGTGGTCGCGCCACTGTGCTCCAGCCTGGGCGACAGAGCGAGCAGTCCCAGCTACTCTGGAGGCTGAGGCAGGGTGGGGGCTCGAGGCTGCAGTGCGCTGGGATGGCACCTGGGCCACACAGCAGACCCGTCTCTCAAAAACAAAAACATGTACTTATCCGGGAATACGATCCTGTCTGTAATAACCAGACACTTATATGCTTGTAGGATGTCGCAGAAGGAAGGGAGTTAACGAACATCTAAGGCGGAGCTTCTCAAAGTGTGTTCCCCGGGGCAGCAGCCAACGGCTCCCCGCACCCCTGCAACAACTGGCTCAGGGCCCCAGATGCAGGACGACCGTTCTCAACCTTGGCTACACTTTAGAACCACCTGGAAGCTTTGAAAAAGTTGGGATGCCCCGCCCACCCCCAGAAAGTTTGATGGTGTTAGTCTGGGGTGCGGCAGGAACATCAATAATTCTAAAAGCTTTCCAGATGCTTCTAACCCAAGCCAGGATTGTGAACCATTTCTCCGCCCATCCCCCCATTCATGTGCAAGGAAACTGGGGAAGGAACTTGCTATGGGTACGGGATTAAGTTGGTGACAAAGGAGACACAGAAACCAGGAGCCCTGATTCCCACTCAAAGCTTCTTTTCATCACATATGGGCGCAAGTCCTGTTGTTATTGTTTTATTATTATTATTACTTTATGCTATGGGAGGACTGATGTGGCTTGCGTTAAAGGCTTCCATTTACTTAAATTCATTTTTTTATAATTTTTAAAAATTTTATTGAAAGGTGCGAG
>NW_012149952.1:3135349-3136826 GCF_000956105.1 Propithecus coquereli
ACACACACACACACACGTATATAATAGAAAATAAAGCTTTATGAAATAACGTATCACTACACAAAATGGACTCACGTATTTTGTACTGTATGCTGTTGTTTCTGCAGGGGAAAACTGTGAAAGACATTGAACTGTATCAAAAAGATAACCGGTGTCTTTCCTGGAAATTTAAGGTTTCTGGTACATCCTTCCAGTTTTGCTGATTCTATGGGGTCTCTGAGTCTTCGAGCTATTTGCAGCCCTGGAAATTGTAGATAAAAGCGATGCAAATGATCCTTGTCCGCAGACATGTAAGTGAATTTTGTCTGATGGAGGTTCATCTGATTTCTCTCACCCACTGTGGGAAAAGCCAACTTTCTATACGTTAAGAAAATTCACTTTAGCATTCTTAATGGCCTGTGTGTGTGTCTGTTCTTTGGATTGTCTCTTTAAACTGGTTGTACTATCTCCGGTTAGTTGATGAGTTAAATAAAATGACACACATCCAGTTTGTATTTGTGTGAACCTAGAGGGGTGCTGGACCCCAGCTTGAGGGGAAATCGGGGAGGGCTTCCTGGAGGAGGAGGCAAATAAGCTCAGACCAGAAGGACAAAGAGGTGTGATCTAGGTCACGAATGACCAAGGCTTTGCAGAGAGAAGCCCGGGGAGCTGGGAGAGTCCAGCAAAGCTTACGATGAGGGGAGACGTCCAAGCTGACATCCCGCTCAGAACCCTGCAGTGGCTCCCATGTCCCTCTGAGAAGAAGCCAAGTCCCAAGGCCGTACACAATCCGGCTTCGGCCCCGTTTCCTCTGACTGCCTATCTGGCTCTCTCCTCCTCCCTCCCTCTGCACCAGCCACATCGGCCTCCTCCCTATTCCTCAAGCATCTCACACCTCCAGCCACAGGGCCTTTGCACCTGCCATTGCCCCTGCCTGGAAAGCCTTAGCTCCACAGTTCTGCAAGCCCCATGCCCTCACTTCATTCGGATCTCAGAGAGGCCCTCCCCGATCATCCTGTCACGGACACACTCATCACTCTCCCCTGCCTCGTTTGTATTCATGCACCTCTCATTCCCGATATTATGTCACATGGATGTGTTCATTGCTTAGCTCCTCCACTAGGACGTAAGCTTCAAGAGGCCACAGAAACTCTGGGACGAGAAGGAGCTCTCCCAGGACGAGCCAGACAGAACAAGCCAGGATGAGTCGCAGACCCGCTGTGGGGAGGGGTTATTACAACTTACTCAGGAGAGGACATCTCGGCAGGAGCCCAGGGACCCCTGGGCCTTCTCTGGGTTCGGTATTTACGGAGACTGTGGGTTCTCATTTAAAATACACAGCGGAGCAAAATAAAAACCCAAAGGCAAAACAGAGAGGAAGAGGATGGAAGGATAACCCTAAACCTGAAGTGCAGGGATGGATGGGACGGTTGGGGCAGCAGGGATGCGTTGTCATGGAAACCGCAGTGCAAGGCATTGTCAAGGAAGCCGCAGCGGC
>NW_012149952.1:3136876-3137691 GCF_000956105.1 Propithecus coquereli
GCCTATTTACTTAAATTCAGTACTTTGAATTAAAACCAATATTCTAACTTTAATAAGCAAAATTGTCTACAGTAGAATGTTAATGGTGTCTGTGTAGCAAAATGAGGAGTGATCATTTCCTCATATGTACCAAGATTTTTCTTCACTTTATATATATGTATATATATTTTGAGATGGGGTCTCGCTATATTGCCCAGGCTGGACTCAAACTCCTGGGCTCGAGTAGATCCTCTCACCTCAGCTCCCCCAGTAGCTGGAATTACAGGCGCAAACACCACCCTGCGCAGCTGTCAAGGCTTTCTGTAGTAACACACATCACTTTTATAGTCAGATAAAGAGTGTCCTATACACATGGCCCTGGGTGGGAAAAAAACAAAAGCGCCGTGGGTGGGAAAAAACCAAAAGCAAGTAGACTAAGTAGAGTGGGATGGACATGGAGTGTTTTGATGGAAACGCTGGCTCTAGCCAGGAAAACAAAGAAAAAGAAAAATGTACAAATGATTCATTTTCCTTTTCAACCTCTGAGCTACACACCTTCCCCCAGGGTGAGTGGGCGGTTCTGAAAAGCAGCCTCTTTCCTGCATTAAACCTTGTTTCAGTTGTTAGGACGACCTCTTGGTCCTAATGTCCTACCTCTCCTATTTCCTTGCATTTAGGGTTGAAATATATGTGATTTTTGTTCCCTTCCTGTGACATCTTCCAGGCCCACGAGAGAATATGATCTCCCTCCACAATGCATGGAGATAAACTCCCAGTTATGTTTATTAAATTTGGTTTACCAGTTGTCTTTCTGCTGTGTCGCCTCTTCAAGTGGC
>NW_012149952.1:3151206-3157826 GCF_000956105.1 Propithecus coquereli
AAAGCTGCCAACAGGAGCTGTGGCTTTTGTAAGGGGTGCCCAGGGGCATCAAAGCCGCTCTTTCCTGCTGCCCCGTTCGGAGGCCCACACGGAGTCAAGCGTGGAAGGAGGGGGCCTGGAGGGGCGATCGGAGAATACGCAGCCCCCTGGCTCGCTGATCACGTGAACTGCCGCCCTCCCACCGGCACCCAAGCCCAACCGCAGAGCCAGCTCGCCCGCCACGGTCAGTCTTAGCAACCAGCGGTCGGTTGCCATGGAGACCTCGGGACCTGCGCGGCCCGAAGACGCGGAGCCGCGGCGCGGGAGCAAGTGCGCAGGCGCGCGCTGCGTCGCCAGGCTCGGCTCCGCACGGCTGCCAGGATCGAGGCGGGACGCCGCGTGACCCGCTGGGGCCGGTGCGGGGGTGGACGGCGGCTTCTCGGCTCCTTCTGCCCGGAGCAGCGGCGTCGGGTGGCCGGAGCCAGCGCCTGAGGAGCGGCTGCATCCCAGCGGCCTCTCCTTGGCCTGGCTGGGCGGTCGGAGGCGGGGCTGCCGGGTACATCCCAGCCGGGCAGGCCGAGCGCCAGGCCCGGGGAGGGGCCGAGGCCAGTTTGCCGCGGATTCCCGGACACGTGTGAGCACCCGGGGCCCGGCTGGGGGAGGAGGGTCTTGGGAAATCGCGAGGCCTCCTCCTGCAGGCCAGCCACGGAGGGGGCTGCTGGGATCTCTGAGCGTGGCCGATTTCACGGAAATCTGACCTCATTCTCTTGTGACTTTGCAGGGTTAATATTCGGGCAGCCCACGTCCTCCTTGTAGACTCTTTAGTACACGTGAGATTAGAGCCGCAAAGTGTCCGAGACCATGGCCATGAACCTTCTGGAAGATTGGTGCCGGGGGATGGAAGTGGACATCCACAGGTCCCTGTTGGTCATAGGCATCCCAGAGGACTGTGGACATGCAGAAATTGAGGAGACCTTGAATGGGGTGCTCTCTCCCCTGGGCTCATACCGCGTGCTCAACAAGATTTTTGTGAGGGAGGAGAATTCCAAGGCTGCCCTCATCGAGGTTGGCGAGGGTGTGAATCTGAGCGCCATACCCCGGGAATTCCCAGGAAGGGGCGGTGTCTGGAGAGTGGTCTGTAGAGACCCCACCCAGGATGCCGAGTTTTTAAAAAACTTGAATGAATTCCTGGATGCCGAGGGGCGCACCTGGGAGGATGTGGTCCGCCTGCTCCAGCTCAACCACCCCTCGAGGTCCCAGAACCAGAATCAAACCTCAGAGAACTGGGCAGAATCTTTGGGGGTGCTCCTGGGCGCGGTGGTGCAGATGATCTTCTACACGGATGCTGAGATCCGCAGTCGGGAGGAAGCCAGGGCTCAGGAGGCTGCCGAGTTCGAGGAGATGGCAGCCTGGGCTTTAGCAGCAGGGAGGAGCGTCAAGAAGGAGCCAGGGCTGGCTGCAGAGGTGGGCTCTGCCTTGAAGGTGGAGAACCCCGACAACTGGAATGAGGTAGAAAACCAGGGTGACCCTCCCAAGCCTTTGGTTCGCAGGGCTGGCGCTAAGATTCGCTCCAGGAGAAAGAAGCAGAGGAAAAACCCCAAGCAGGAACCAGTACCTTGGAGAAAGCCCAAAGGCAGCCACTCCAGCAGCTCAGCCTGCTCGGAGGATCCTGGCGCCGAAGGCATGGAGATCTCAGAATCTCTCAAGAGCAACAAAAAGCCCTGCGTGAAGCAGGAGGAGGTGGCCTTGAAGAAGCCCATGGCAAAATGTGCCTGGAAGGCTCCCAGAGCGCCCCCTCCCGAGGCCCCTGCAGAGGCTGAGGGCCTTGGCGCCGCCTCTGAGTCAGACCAAGATGGCGGCCAGGAGAGCCCCCCGAAGAAGAAGGCCGTGGGCTGGGCCTCGGCGAAGAACCCTGCTCCCATGAGGAAGAAGAAGAAGGTGAGCTTGGGCCCTGTCTCTTACGTCCTCGTTGACTCCGAAGATGGCAAGAAGCAGCCGGCGATTCCGAAGAAGGTGCCGGGCTCGAGAAGGGATGCGTCAGCTCAGAAGGCCCCTCGTGGCCCGCGGCCCACTGAGTCACCAGCCTCAACATCCAGGGGTCCGAAGGCCAAGCCAGAAGGCTCTCGTGATGACACCAATGGTGAGAATGACAGCAGAAGTGTTTGAGATTGTGTCAACAAGTGTTTGGGGTGGGGGGAGCAGGAGTGGCAGGTGGGGGCAGAGGAGCCCCACGGGGTGGTGGGTCAGGAGGGTGACGAGCAGGACCCCGGTGCATTGGAGGAGGTGTGTGACACTCCAGTTGAGGTTTTAGAGGGTGACAGCCCAGACTACCTTCCTAGGAACCCCTGAGGGTCAACACTGGGGACCTAGCAGGCAGGAGCAAAGCAAAGCAAACCCACCCACCAGTCTTTTATTGATTAGTGTCACTGTAGTCATTCTGTCACTCCATCTGACCATCTCCCTCCATACGAATTTTTTTTTTTTTTTTTTTTTTGAGACAGAGTCTCGCTTTGTTGCCTGGGCTAGAGTGAATGCCGTGGCGTCAGCCTAGCTCACAGCAACCTCAAACTCCTGGGCTCAAGCAATCCTTCTGCCTCAGCCTCCTGAGTAGCTGGGACTACAGGCATGTGCCACCATGCCTGGCTAATTTTTTTCTATATATATATATTTTTAGTTGTCCGGATCATTTCTTTCTATTTTTTAGTAGAGACGGGGTCTTGGTCTTGCTCAGGCTGGTCTCGAACTCCTGACCTTGAGCGATCCACCCGCCTCGGCCTCCCAGAGTGCTAGGATTACAGGCGTGAGCCACCACGCCCGGCCTCCATATGAATTTAATGGTTTGGGGTTGCGTTGTTTGTGGCTTTAAGGATGAAGTTTTCTGGAGGCCTGGTCCACAGGGATGGAAATGTTCAAGGACTCAGAAGGTCTTAGGAAGTAAAACATTTCCTACTGACACCTCTCTCTGCTTCTCCTCTTGAGCTGTTCTGATTTATCCACAGACTCTAGAAAGCTTTGATGTGGGGCGCCACCGGTACCTGAGGAGTTGAAAGAAGACCAAGGAAGAAGTTCCAAGGCAGGAACCAAATTTTCTCTTGTCACTGGAAGAAACAAGACTTTTGACTCTTTTAGGGACCCAGTTTGTAGATACCTGACTCTCAGAGGTAAATGGTTGGTGAGATCTTGGGTGGAGGGGTATGGGAGGGAGGTATAGCTCTGTGCCCTTCTCTCTACCAAGCATGCTTTTTCACCTCCTCCTCCACTCACCGTCAGAGGCAGGAGAGTTGTTAAGTGGATTTGGAAAATTCTAGAACATTCATTCCCCTTTATGCATGGGAAGGGTCCCTGTTACACTTATCCATGTTCAGCCTTTCTCCCCAACTCCCTGCTTCCTCCTTGGGCTCCTGCGTGGTCAACGACCTCTGCAGGACTGGGGATTTTGAACAGCTGGGCAGCCATTTTGTCCCTTCCAGCCTCTCTCCTGCAACCAGCCGGTAAGTTAGGCCAGGACCTTTGACGCATACCTGGCTGGCTTGCTCCCTTAGCCAGCTGCCATCTAGTCATCTAGCCAGAAGGTGGTAAGGTCCCAAGAGTTGGTTTTAGGGGAAAAGAATGTCTGCTTAGGCCTTGAAGTATTTACGTTTTAGAGTTTGTTAATGAAAATGGCACTTTGATTCTCATTTGGGGTGAGCCTCTCAGGAAGCTTCTGGGGACGAGAGATGACTGGCAGGGAAGGACTGGGGCGTTCCTACGTGTCCCACTCTGCAGCTCAGATTCTGTCCCATACGTCCACCCACCAGACTGTCGCCACCTTTGAAGCTGAAGACGTCTTCTCACATTATAGTAAGAGGGGAAGAAATCTTTTAAAAATTAGCTAATTTTAATTTCTGCCCTCTGCATTTAGATGCTAAATTAGACCAGACTACCATGTGTCATTGTGTGCATATGTAGGGGAGAGGGCAGGATCCCCAAGATCAGTGGTTTCCAGAGTGTATCCTGGGGAGTCCCCAAGGCATCCACAAAGATCTAATCCAAGTCTGTTTTTTTCATGTGCTTTAAAAAAACTGAAAAATGACGACTCAGATGTGTTGTAAACCAAATCAGTGGCATTGAAGACCATCGGAACATTACCTTGCATTCATAGATTAACTTGTTTTTGTACAGGTCTCGAGTTAGTTGTTTCTGTGTTTTGAATTTCTTGTAAACGTGACTCCAATAAGCAAGGTTAGAAGTGAAAGAAATCCAGCCCTGTGCATGTCCTATAATCCGACACTCCCGAAGGAAAGTTTCCTTTTGTAATTCACATGCCCCCACTCTGCTGTGATTCTTCAGTCATGTGATAACAAGTAAATGTATTAATACGGCACAAAATAATCATATATTCTGTCTTAGAGTTTTAGCCCTTGTAAGTTTTCAGGGTATCTTTTCTGACTTCAATCTTTGTGCTAAAAATGTGAACACAGTTGCTAGATACTGTTAGTGATTCAACTTTAAAACCAATTTCTTGTGACAATTTCTTTCAAAAACCTGGATGAATCTAATTGAAGCTACAGAAAAAGAACAGTTTCCATTCGCAGCTACTCACCTGTGTGCATCAAGGTTTTCCTTGGGTGTGTGCCAGACGGGACCCGGAAGTGCATTGGACTCCCAAGCTTCTGGAAGCCTGCGGCGACCGCCCAGCTCCTGATTTGTAAATCCCGTCCTCCGGGGCTTCATTGTGTTAGCAGGTTGACACCATGACACCATGTAAGTGTACAACACATAAAATAAAGTTTAGCAAATTAATTGTCCTGGTCAGTCTCTTTTATAAATGGAGATTGCATGGACTATTT
The DNA here is from genome assembly GCF_000956105.1 of Propithecus coquereli. Lineage (NCBI taxonomy): Eukaryota > Metazoa > Chordata > Mammalia > Primates > Indriidae > Propithecus > Propithecus coquereli. The sequence continues at coordinate 3,156,015 of NW_012149952.1, forward strand.
ATTTCGAGAAAAGGGTTCCCTGTGAAACAACACATACTCCCGGACCTCCAGGCGTACACGAGTGGTCGTCAGACCTGGGTTTGAGCTTCAAGGATTGTTAATTTTCCATGAGACAAGAAGCCATTTCTCCTTTTCACTGTGGCCTTCCACCACTGTGAAAGGATCTCCCACAGATCTTAGGGTTTCTAGAAGGTTCTAGGTAACTGGTGGTGTAAATTACCTGAAAGTGCTGGTTTATTTTATTTTATTTTTTTAATTGATACAAGCTTAGAATCCCTTTAAATGTGCTGCCTTATTTTTAAAAGCAGCTGGAGGGTGAAAACCCTTCCCTCCCCTCCCATTTCTTCAGAAGCTGAGGCCTTTTAGCTAAAAATTTAGTTTTCTTCTGCCCAAGGTTTCCCCCCAACCATCCATTCCCCACCCCCCCCAAGGGACTCCTGAACCAGGCTGGTCACTATATCAGTTACTTGGAATCTTTGTTTAAAATGCCATTCTGTGGCCCTGCCTGCTAAGGCAGGGTCTCTAGGGGTTGAACCTGGGGATCTGCATCTTCAACAGTTTCTCCTGAGGATTTCAGTGCGGACATAGATGGAAGAGCTGTAGATGGAATAGTTGAGACTTGGGGAAAGGGAAGTATCCTTAGGGGTCAAGGTTGGGGTTTTGCGAAAGGTGAATGGAGGTTGTCGGGGAGGGAAGATGCAAAAGAAACCAAAAAGGAAGCTGGGATTTGAGACGGGGGAGCTCACGGGGAACTGGACACTGAGTCAAGGTTTATTTATGGGGCCCTTCCCTCCCTCCCCTGCACCGTGGGAAAAGCCACACTTGGCCAAGATGTTTAAGTACTTCCCACGATAGTGGTGACTCCGTCTACACCCAGGCTATCAGGAAAGAATGAAAGGCCCACGAGGCCTGAAGTAGGGGTGGGCACATGGCTCAGGGGAAGTCAGCTGTCTTGGAGGGAACCCCTCAGACAACATCGTGGGCGGTGGCAGTGTTGTGTTCAGCGCGACACTTGAGAGACAGCTGTGGCACTGCCAGCAGGGCCCAAGGTCAAGTTTCCTGGTCTGTTGATGCTGACACTCAGTTTATTGGCATCTGTGTGACAGCCAGAACGGCAAGATTCCTGGCCTGGAGCTTGACGTTCTGATGAGGGGACGGACCTTACTTAGGTCCAGGTGGAGGGACGAGCTCTGGCGGGGAACAAAGCAGGAGAGGGTGAGTGTGAGCATGGTAATTCATTTTTTCCAGATGTTTTGGAATAAAGAGTCTCCTTCAATATAGTGTTAAATGTGCCATGGATTACTAAACTGGTGGCTTTGTGATGCCTTGATTTTTAAACTCACAGCCTAAGCATGTCCTCCCTGCCAACCTGGAGAGGCGGGAGAGCTGACCACACAGCAGAATTTTCTTCAGCTTCTCTGCTACTCGTCTGCTCCGGTTTCACTGCGATAATTACAAGCGAAGCTGAACAAATTCTGCTGGCATAATCTGGCATTAGAGATGATTTTTGTGCTTGTTGTAAATTTGGGGTGCTCTCCTAATACCTCTTTGTGGGAAAGAACATGAGCGGCAGTTAGTATTAAAAATTCGACACCGAAACAAAGATCTACCATGTTCTTCCAATTGGAACATTTCCTGTGATTAGAGGGTGAATGGTTTAACATTCTTACAATTTAAATAGCCAAGAAAATTCTCAAACAGACAAGGAAAGAGGATGGATCTTGTGGGATATAAAAGATATTATAAAAATGTGTCGTGAAGCCGCAATAGCAGACAGAGTAGAACAGAAGAGCCAATTCAGAAACGGACACA
>NW_012149952.1:3157876-3159878 GCF_000956105.1 Propithecus coquereli
TCAGAGAACAGTCAGCTACTAGCTTGTTCATCTGGCTACTCTACTTCTGATTTCTGATGCTAAATGCTGAAGGAACAAGACTTTGTTTCTTACCAGCTCTGGTAATGGTGACACGTGACTGAATTACCATGCTTTCCTTTCTCACTAAAAGTAACTGACTGAAGTGGAAGATTTATCTCTTCTTCAACTCTTGAAAGAGTTTCAGGGAGTGAAGTTTTGTGCATTGCTTTATAAAGCTGCTTTGGGGAATCTTTTCGGGAGAAGACTTAAGATTTTTGCTCTCATTTTTTGCTGCAGTAATGCTCTGCCAATCATCATCCATTCTTGCTGCATTCCACCTTTGCAATTCTCCCAATTATCTGTTGCTGCCTAATAAGCCCCCCCAGAACTTAGTGGTGTAGAACAACTGCTTTGTTATACTCATATAGATTCTATGGGTCAGGAATTCACACAGGTTCAGCAGTGATGGTCTGTTTCTGCTACATAATGTCTGGGACTCAACTGGGAATATGAAAACAGTTGAGGGTAACTCAGATGGTGGAGAGCTAGAATCTTCTGTTTCTCCACTCACATGCCTGCTGCCTGCACTGAGATCCTTTGAAGGCTGAGCTCAGCCGGGAACTGGTGACTGAAGCACTGATACGTGGTTTTTCTGTGTGGTTTGGGCTTCCTTGCAGCATGGCAGCCAGAGGATAGTTGAACTTCCTACTGGGAAGCTCAGAGATCCAAGAATGAGTGTCCCAATGGAGGAGGAAGAAGGGGCAGGGCCTTCTGCAACCTGCTCTGAGAAGTCACTTAGCTCCCCTTCCACCGGCTTCTAGTGGTTCACTTTCCTTTACCCATTATTGGTTAAAACAGTTACAAGTCTGCTCAGATTCTAGGGGAGGGGACATACATCCCCACTTCTCAACAGGTGCGTCAAAGAATTTATGGGTATATTTTAAAACCACCGCATAATCATATACATTCATTCAACTGATTGAATTTCAACACATAAACTACATGAAATTATAAAACTCTGTTCATAGCTAGAGTGTTTATCTTTATTGAGATATTTAGAAATGAATATTGATTGAGGTGTTAATTTGAATGACATGGGTTTTTCCTGTTTGTTCCCCAATCACACAAGCATTGATCACGCTCAAGTTTAGGGATGCCAGAGATGACAGTGAAATAGGTATTCGACTATTTGGCCTTGCAAAGGCCAATTTCAAACTGAACCCACAAAACAGATTTTGGTTGAATATCATGGCTACAATCGTACTTCAGTGCATCTTTCATATGTGATCTCCCCGGTTCTTCGAAACTTCCTAATCGTGAAGGTTTTTATTAGCATTCCTATTGTGGAGAAAAGGAAGGAGCTCAGAGAACTCAAGTTACTTGTCTAAGATCACACAGCTAGGAAGCAGCATTGCTGGGCGTATCAGTGAGGCCCTAGCAGGGAACAGACGGCAACTCAAACTGAGTCACATAGGAATGGTTTTTAATTAACTGCTAACAAAGGTGTTGTCCATGGGCAGCAAGTTGAAGAAACGAACAAGGAAAGGTGAGGCGCCATCTGTAGGCCTGGGGGACTGGGGCATGGGGGGGGGCGGGGAGAAGTTTCTAGAAGTTTCTGGAAATTCATGGAAGAACCCGGGAGCGGAAGCTGGAGAAAGCTGCCAACAGGAGCTGTGGCTTTTGTAAGGGGTGCCCAGGGGCATCAAAGCCGCTCTTTCCTGCTGCCCCGTTCGGAGGCCCACACGGAGTCAAGCGTGGAAGGAGGGGGCCTGGAGGGGCGATCGGAGAATACGCAGCCCCCTGGCTCGCTGATCACGTGAACTGCCGCCCTCCCACCGGCACCCAGGCCCAACCGCAGAGCCAACTCGCCCGCCACGGTCAGTCTTAGCAACCAGCGGTCGGTTGCCATGGAGACCTCGGGACCTGCGCGGCCCGAAGACGCGGAGCCGCGGCGCGGGAGCAAGTGCGCAGGCGCGCGCTGCGTCGCCAGGCTCGGCTCCGC
>NW_012149952.1:3159928-3160694 GCF_000956105.1 Propithecus coquereli
ACTTCACTGTCAAGCTCCGGATCCATTTAAATTGAAGTGTATTCTGGGTTTGCAAGGCAAGCAAGCTGTTGAACAATTGTTACCATATGAGAAGACAGGAAATTTTCTGGAAGAAAACATGTACTCTGTAGAGGTTGCCACATGACCTAAAAAAAACGTAGTACGTAAAAATGTACATAAACGTATTTTAATTCATTTAAAAGGTTAGCGTCTGTGCTTTTAAGCACGGAAAAGATAAACTGTGAATTTTGAAAAATATTAGCAGCATAAATAACAGACATTGGGTTAACTTCCTTAATTTACCAAAGCTAATATGAAATAATAAGAAAAAAAAACAACCTAACAAAAAAATACACTAAGGCAGTTAGTGTGGACAGGCAGTTTAGAGAAAATAAGTGAAAATGGCTAATAAGTATGTAAAAAGAAAGATGCTCAACTCCATTTCTATTTTAAGAATTAAACATTAAGAGCAATGAATTACAGTTTTTCACCAATCTGAAATTTAAAAGTTTGGATAAAACCCACTGCTGGTGAGGCTGTAGAGAAATGAGCAATCTTACAATGGTATTGGTAGGACGGTGAGTTTGTGCAATCTGGAAATAATCTAAATGCCTGTGATTTCAGGACTGATTAAATAAATTATTATAGACTTCTTTATGAAAAAATACCATGTGCTGATGTGAAAGGATTCTAAGCTATCTTACTAATTGAAGAAAAAAAATTGGGAGGATGTATATTAAGATTGCATTTGTTTAAAGACAAAAAA
>NW_012149952.1:3160744-3162314 GCF_000956105.1 Propithecus coquereli
TGGGATTATAAACCATATATTTTTAATTAACTTTCTTATATTTCCCTACATTAAAAAAATACAACAGCACAGACTTTTAAAAGCACCCAAATGCATTATATAATTCAACAATATTAGCCACTGTTGTCAGATTAACTGATTCTCCCACAGAATGCAGTAACTGTTTCTGTTTACCGATTTGCACTTTTGTGACAGTTTGAGTGATTACGAAGATCAGAAAGCTGTGCTGGTCCGTGCTAACTGACGGTCACCACAGGGCACGTCCAGGCCTGTAAAATTGCACCCGGGTGTCCTGGGTCTACACCTCACATCTGTCCCACTCAATTAAACATCAGGCATGGCCGTCACAGACCCGTTGGGTCCTGGCTCTTGTCCAGGCCTAATGGCCATGTAATAACAAGAGAATGCGTGACAGGTCTCTGCGTGACAACGTGGTATTAGGGATCATCTTAGTGCTCAGTGTAAGATTTGGTGTTTCTCCTGTGACTTCTACATTTTTCGATAAGGAGAATGAGGAATTAAACAGTGTTAATGGTCCATTATGAGACTGTATCTCCTGCGACTTCACTGTCAAGCTCCGGATCCATTTAAATTGAAGTGTATTCTGGGTTTGCAAGGCAAGCAAGCTGTTGAACAATTGTTACCATATGAGAAGATAAGAAATTTTCTGGAAAAAAATGTACTGGGTAGAGGTTACCACATGACCTAAAAAAAATGTAGTATGTAAAAATGTACATAAACATATTTTAATTCATTTAAAAGGTTAGAGTCTGTGCTTTTAAGCATGGAAAAGATAAACTGTGAATTTTGAAAAATATTAGCAGCATAAATAACAGACATTGGGTTAACTTTCTTAATTTACCAAAAGCTAATATGAAATAATAAGGAAAAAAAAAAACAACCTAACAAGAAAATACACTAAGGCAGTTAGTGTGGACAGGCAGTTTAGAGAAAATAAGTGAAAATGGCTAATAAGTATGTAAAAAGAAAGATGCTCAACCCCATTTCTATCTTAAGAATTAAACATTAAGAGCAATGAATTACAGTTTTTCACCAATCCGAAATTTAAAAGTTTGGATAAAACCCACTGCTGGTGAGGCTGTGGAGAAATGAGCAATCTCACAATGGTATTGGTAGGAAGGTGAGTTTGTGCAATCTGGAAATAATCTAAATGCCTGTGATTTCAGGACTGATTAAATAAATGATTATAGACTTTATGAAAAAATACCACGTGCTGATGTGAAAGGATTCTAAGCTATCTTACTAATTGAGGAAAAAAATTGGGAGGATGTATATTAAGATTGCATTTGTTTAAAGACAAAAAAAGATTTGTATATAAATGCTGGTATATGAATACTTCATTTCCGTCGGAGTGATACATAAATAAACAGTAATAAGAAACTCTAACTGTTGTTATTTTGGGGAGAGCGACTAGGGAAAAGAGACTCTCACTTTTCATCCCGTGCCTTTGAATACTCCTAGAATCTTTCAACCACGAACAATAAATGTATTTATTTATTTAAAAGTAACCAGAGAGAGTACAACTACTTTGGAGGACTGTTTGGAAGTT
>NW_012149952.1:3163464-3165798 GCF_000956105.1 Propithecus coquereli
GGGTGGCGGTTGCACAGCCGTCAAAATGAGTTTCTGTCAAAACTCATCAAATTGTGTGTACACTTGAAACGTGTGCATGTCACTGCATGTAAATTATATTTCAATAGAAGCTATTTTTACAACGTAACCGCAGGTCTATTTTATTTTCATCTTTACGATTCTATGCGTTGAAGAAATAGCCCAAACCATAGCAACGCTGCGCACCAAAGCCACCGTCACTGATGAGCCCGGTTCAACACGTTTCGTGTGTGATTGTCAATCTTGTGATGATCTGTGGATGTCACACTCAGTTTGAGGTCAGCGGGCTGATTTGTGGGGGCTGCGCGGTCCAGGGTGAGGGTGCAACAAGTCTCTGCCCCAGAGGAGCTATTGGAGAGGGTTTTCCTGTTACAAACTGTCACCCTTACATTTAGGAGGGGAAGGTGCTCAGCTATTAGGGGACATGAATGATACGAGATGACCCAAATTTCCCATCCTTGACTTACAAGCGTTTAGATTGATTTCCCCAAACTACATCTTGACATTATAAAACAAACTACTGTATTTTAAAATCTGCTACCCTCTGAGAATGGCCAAGAACATTCAGGAAAAGGAAAATTAACGTGGGCAGATTAACCCTATTAGTAGATAACGAAACGGACTGTGAGGTTGCAATATCACTATAGTTTATTCGTGATAAAGAAATAGGCCAACAAAACAGTGGGACAGAATATTAAACCCAGAAATAGAGCTTCATACATCTGAGAATTTAGACTCGTCATGGTGCTATTTATTTTAAAGTACTAGGAGAGAAAAGAGATTTTCTAAACTTAGCTGGTGCTTAGAATAGCCATTTGGGGGGAAAAAAAGGGTTCAGTTTGGTTTCCCTTTGAAGGGTTGGGTTTGGAGGTTTTCCCCAATTCCTTTCCGCTTGATTCAACCTTTTAATTGAAAAAATTGAATTGAGGGACCTTTTCCTTAAAACCGGCAGTTTTCTTTTTCTTTTTGGAGGCGGAGGGCTTTTTTAGGAGGGCTTCAAGGTTCGGAGTTCCCAAAGGAGGGGTTGATTTACTTTGCTTTCTTAACCTTTTAATTCTTCAAAAGGAAAAATAAATCCACAAAGTCAAAAGACAAACAAACTGGGGGACACATGTGCCACAGGATGACAGACTCAGGATTAATTTCTTCGATTTACAAAGAGCTCACTCCTATCAAGGAGAAGACAAATATAGAATTTAATGTGGCAAAGGATCTCAATAAGGAGTTCACAGAAAAGAAAAAAAAACGAGGAACAAAAAGCCAACAAAGGGTTTACTTATTGAATCTAGCAACGGTTTATATAATACAATGTGCCAAGCACTCTACTAAGCAGTTTTCTAATAACTATTTAAGCCTTAAATAAAACTATTTTAAGGCCAGGGCATGGTGGCTCACGCCTGTAATCCTAGCACTCTGGGAGGCCAAGGTGGGAGCATTGCTTGACCTCAGGAGTTCAAGACCAGCCTCAGCAAGAGTGACACCCCATCTCTATTAAAAATAAACAAATAAATAAGTAAATAAAACCCTTTTATAGGTGAGGGAACGTCCACCTGAAGAGGTCCTTCTGCCAGCAAACGACAGAGCCCCGATTTGGAGCCAGGCAGTGTAGGGCTGCAAAGCTCTTACTTAACCTGGAGGCCACACTGGTTCCCCATTTCACTCACGTGCAAAGCAAAACGGCCACATGATTTCATTCATGAATCAACTTGGCACAAACAGAAACGTTGAGGGGCGCCCGGTGCCCGGGAGGGTCTGGGGGAGTAGGCGCTGGGTTTTTCTTAGCAGGCGTGAAAATTGGTCCCTCCTTCCTTTTGAGGGTGACGGTGGTTTTAGTGACCAAAGCTTAAATATACTCCTCTGTGTGTGCTGAGATACACCAGGAACGCTCATTCTAGCACTTCTGCAAAAGGGAGAGGGAAACCGGAAACAGTCTGGGTCAGGGATACATGGAACAGCGTAGAGATGCCATGCGGTGGTTAGAATGGAACGGATCTCTGAGTGCTGATTTCCAAGCCGTATTTTAAAGCATTTTCTTGAAAAGTAAGCATATTCTCAATGTTCAGGTGGATGCATTTTCACAAGTGGAACACGCCTGTGCAACTGGCTGCCCGACGCTCGCCACCCCATCCCTTGTCCCCGCACGCGCATGCGTGAGCTCCAACCAAGCCAGACTTCCTAGCGAACAAACCACACTGCAAAAAAGATGCGCCATGATCCCCTTTGGTGACTATTTTAAAGAGGGACAATACACTGGTATCTGTTACTGAATGCATACAGGTATCTTTGTTTTCGGGAAGGTACACGGATAGGTTTTTT
>NW_012149952.1:3165848-3167669 GCF_000956105.1 Propithecus coquereli
GAACAAAAAGCCAACAAAGGGTTTACTTATTGAATCTAGCAACGGTTTATATAATACAATGTGCCAAGCACTCTACTAAGCAGTTTTCTAATAACTATTTAAGCCTTAAATAAAACTATTTTAAGGCCAGGGCGCGGTGGCTCACGCCTGTAATCCTAGCACTCTGGGAGGCCAAGGTGGGAGCATTGCTTGACGTCAGGAGTTCAAGACCAGCCTCAGCAAGAGTGACCAGCCTGAGCATGAGTGACACCCCATCTCTATTAAAAATAAACAAATAAATAAGTAAATAAAACCCTTTTATAGGTGAGGGAACGTCCACCTGAAGAGGTCCTTCTGCCAGCAAACGACAGAGCCCCGATTTGGAGCCAGGCAGTGTAGGGCTGCAAAGCTCTTACTTAACCTGGAGGCCACACTGGTTCCCCATTTCACTCACGTGCAAAGCAAAACGGCCACATGATTTCATTCATGAATCAACTTGGCACAAACAGAAACGTTGAGGGGCGCCCGGTGCCCGGGAGGGTCTGGGGGAGTAGGCGCTGGGTTTTTCTTAGCAGGCGTGAAAATTGGTCCCTCCTTCCTTTTGAGGGTGACGGTGGTTTTAGTGACCAAAGCTTAAATATACTCCTCTGTGTGTGCTGAGATACACCAGGAACGCTCATTCTAGCACTTCTGCAAAAGGGAGAGGGAAACCGGAAACAGTCTGGGTCAGGGATACATGGAACAGCGTAGAGATGCCATGCGGTGGTTAGAATGGAACGGATCTCTGAGTGCTGATTTCCAAGCCGTATTTTAAAGCATTTTCTTGAAAAGTAAGCATATTCTCAATGTTCAGGTGGATGCATTTTCACAAGTGGAACACGCCTGTGCAACTGGCTGCCCGACGCTCGCCGCCCCATCCCTTGTCCCCACACGCGCATGCGTGAGCTCCAACCAAGCCAGACTTCCTAGCGAACAAACCACACTGCAAAAAAGATGCGCCATGATCCCCTTTGGTGACTATTTTAAAGAGGGACAATACACTGGTATCTGTTACTGAATGCATACAGGTATCTTTGTTTTCGGGAAGGTACACGTATAGGTTTTTTTTTTTAACAGTGATTGCTCTTGGAGTGAGGAAGGGGGCGGGGAGGGAGCCTTCAGGGTTTATTTTAGTTTCCAGGACTTTGTCAATTTCCGACCATCAACACTGATTGTTTTTATTTAAGTGGTAAATATTCAACCATGAAAAGGAATGAAGCACTGATACGTGACATGATATGGATAAACTTCAAAAAACACTGTGCTGCGTGGAAGAAGCCAGACACAGAGGCCACAGATTGTATGATTCCGTCTGTGTGAAATGTCCCAAACAGGCACATCCATAGAGACAGAAAGCAGATAGATTAGTGGTTACCAGGAGCTGGGGGTAAGGGGGATGGGGAGTGACTGCTTAATGGGGAAGGGGTTTCCGTTTAGGGTGATGAAAATGTCTGGGAACTAGCTAGAGGTGGTTGCTGCACAACGTTGTGAACATACTAAATGACACTGAACTGTGTACACTTTGAAACGGTGAGCTTTATGTTGCGTGGATTTCATCCCAATTTTTCAAAAAGTAGTAAATAATCTGGCAGCCAGGATCATGTACCTTTTTCGAAAGGGGATCATGTACCTTTGCGGGGTGGGGGTGGGGGGGCGTTTCTTCTTCATATTATACCTCCCCTGCATTCAAAAAGCCACAAAAGGCCAGATGCGATGGCTCACGCCTGTAATCCTAGCACTCTGGGAGGCTGAAGCGGGTGGATCGCTCAAGGTCAGGAGTTCCAGACCAGCCTGAGCAGGAGC
>NW_012149952.1:3169242-3169841 GCF_000956105.1 Propithecus coquereli
GAGGGACCCAGTAGCAGCTTTTGGACAGCTGCCTGTTCTAATCTTGGTTACCTAGATCCAGAAGGATTCAGGCTGGTGTGGTGGAGCAATTCTTTTTTTATATATATTTCTGAGCGGAATTATAAAACTCTTTTCGTTTCTCATCGTAAATGAGAAAGTCACAAGGAAACTACCCTGAGCCATCTGTAACAGCAAACCGTTGTGTTCAAACCTGTTACACAATCACTTGTTGTTGTAAAGCCCTATGTCACCGAGGCTGAATAAATCCTTGGCAGATGCTCCTGTCCTTTCTTGAAGCCTGAGGAATGTGAACTGTGGCAGCTGCTGGCTTGGCCAATCTCACATGCTGGGAGGTGCCTGGGCCGAGGGCTGGGAGTGTCTTAGTCGGCGACAGATTTGCAAGAGTAAAACTGAGTTAAATGAAGGCGTTTTGCCAGACCTAGAGAAAAGGGGGAAAAAGGAAAAGAAAGAAAAAAAAGAATGATTGTGGCTGTAGCCTATAACGTGGTCTTGGCTTCTAACACATTTTATTTTTAGATTGCAGTGGTTTGGTTTTTATTTATTAAGGAGCCACTTAAGGAAGAAAACAAGGAATGACC
>NW_012149952.1:3169891-3171318 GCF_000956105.1 Propithecus coquereli
TTTTAAAATAAAATAAGATGTGTTAGACATTTAAACAGTACAGAATTATAAAAAGAAAGTACCACCCACCCCATACATATTTTCATGTATGTATGTCTGTAAGTTTGTGTCTATGTGTATAATATATGTATTTGTGTATATATGTGTGTAAATGTATGTACATGCTTATGTGTCTACGTGTATATATGTTTATGTGTGTATATGTGCATTTATATGTATATATGGGTGGATATGTACACACGTATGTGTATATATGTATTTGTATATATGAGTATATATCCGTGTATATACATGTATGTATATCATATGTATGCGTGTCTGTGTATGTACACGTATGTATATCATATGTACGTGTGTCTGTGTATATACATGTGTGTATATCATATGTATGTACGAATGTAGATCATATATAAGTTTACACAAAGGGATCATTACTGTTAAGACTTTGATGCACTTCACACTTGTTTTTTTTGGGGAAAAGAAAGTCTTTTAAGGAAAATATCCAAACTAGAACACAAAATATAATAGTACCACATATGATTTCATAAACATCAATACCTTCTGTACGGCAAAAAATAACGACAAAAACCAAAAGACATGTTTCAATCTGGGAAAATATTTCTTAACACTTATGTCAAAGGGCCATGTTCTTTAAGTCATAAAAAGAATATAGAAATCACTAAGAAAAAGTAATAATTCGATGGAAAAATGGGCAGAGGAGATGGACAGGCAGTGCTTTGAAAAAGATATACCAGCATCCCATAAATCTATGGAGACGTTCTCGGCTTTACTAGTGTTCAAGTAAATACAAATGGAAATTAAAATAACTATTTTTCACTAATCAGATTGGGGAAAAATAAAAATTAACAATATACGAAGAGTGTCTCACTTTTGCTAAGAATTGGACAAATATAAATTTAAATAGAAATAAGCCATATTTTTCACTACTCAAATTAATATGACAAGTGGATAATTCTAAGTGTAGTTGTGGCTGTAGGAAAACCATGTGAGGGGAATGCTCTTTTTTTTGTCCCTTTCACATTGCTGACTGGAGTTCAGACGTGATGGCTGGAGGTTAAGCAGCCATATGGGACCATTAGGTAGAAGCCACTTGTTGAGAATGTAGAACTACAGGGCAGGGGGATCTGGATCCCTGATCCTCACGGAGACACCATACCAGCTCTGAACTGTCTGCCTTGTGAATGTTTAATTTTTGAGGCAGAAATAAATTTCTCTCTTTTTAAAATCTCTTGTTTGTGGTTTCTGTCACCTAACAGCCAAACTAATTTCAACTTATATATGAAGGACAATACAAACTTAATTACAACTGTTTCTATACTCTGCATTTCTTACCATGTGCAAGAATTCCTTTTTAGGCCGGGCGTGGTGGCTCACGCCTGTAATCCTAGCACTCTGGGAGGCCAAGG
>NW_012149952.1:3171368-3171961 GCF_000956105.1 Propithecus coquereli
GACCCAGTAGCAGCTTTTGGACAGCTGCCTGTTCTAATCTTGGTTACCTAGATCCAGAAGGATTCAGGCTGGTGTGGTGGAGCAATTCTTTGTTTATATATATTTCTGAGCGGAATTATAAAACTCTTTTCGTTTCTCATCGTAAATGAGAAAGTCACAAGGAAACTACCCTGAGCCATCTATAAAAGCAACCCGTTGTGTTCAAACCTGTTCCACAATCACTTGTTGTTGTAAAGCCCTATGTCACCGAGGCTGAATAAATCCTTGGCAGATGCTCCTGTCACTTCTTGAAGCCTGAGGAATGTGAACTGTGGCAGCTGCTGGCTTGGCCAATCTCACATGCTGGGACGTGCCTGGCCGAGGGCTGGGAGTGTCTTAGTCGGCGACAGATTTGCAAGAGTAAAACCGAGTTAAATGAAGGCATTTTGCCAGACCTAGAGAAAAGGGGAAAAAAGAAAAGAAAGAAAAAAAAGAATGATTGTGGCTGTAGCCTATAATGTGGTCTTGGCTTCTAACACATTTTATTTTTAGATTGCAGTGGTTTGGTTTTTATTTATTAAGGAGCCACTTAAGGAAGAAAACAAGGAATGACC
>NW_012149952.1:3174646-3175530 GCF_000956105.1 Propithecus coquereli
GCAAAATTAGCAGGGCTGGCTGCTATGAGAACTTGGGCTTCTACTCTGCAGGTGAAGCTCCTGGTACATTCTAAGTTCACATTCCAAAATTCTCATTTTTCTGAAGAATTGAGGCCGTTTCTCTCTTGTCTGAAGGTTGAGAGCCCGCATTGTCTCCTCCTGCAATCCTATCCTGGTACCTCCACCAACTGGCTGTGTGATGCTGAGTGTCCCTCGTGGCTTTCTGGGCCTTGTTTCCCTACTGGAAGTGAATCAATAAAAAACATTTTTGACCGCAAGTAACAGGAAACAGTGATATAAACAAATAGGTAGTTATTTTTCTCACATGATGAAAAATCTAGAAGAAGAAGGTTTCAGGTATTGGTTCAATGACATCTAATGTCCCAGGTTCCTTCTGTCTCTCTGCCTCACCATCCTTAGCATGTTGACTTTCATGTCTGTTGCCTCATGATCACAAAATGACTGCCCCAGCTCTGGCTATCACACCCACATTCAAGGCAGAAAGAATGCAGAAGCCCCTTCTGGACCTTGTTACCGGGGACACAAAAGGTGTCAGCCTCCCATATGACTTCTGCTTTCATCTCGTTGGCTATGATGGTGTGACATGACTGTCACTCATAGTAAAGAAAGCTGAGAAAATGAGTCCCTGGTTTGCAGCCTCTAAAGTAGAAGAGGGTAATGAAAAAGGGGGCTGGGAATGACCATTGGGTTACCACTCCAGTGGAGTGGTACCTTGAGTTCAGTGTCATGAATGAGATGAGGAGGGGAGAATCTGAGACAAGGAGGAGACAGAAGTAGGGTCCCACTCCTGCCCACTAGGAATAAAAACTGAAGTCTTGGCCGGGCGCGGTGGCTCACGCCTGTAATCCTAGCACTCTGGGAGG
>NW_012149952.1:3175580-3176156 GCF_000956105.1 Propithecus coquereli
TCATGACCACAAAATGACTGCCCCAGCTCTGGCTATCACACCCACATTCAAGGCAGAAAGAATGCAGAAGCCCCTTCTGGACCTTGTTACCGGGGGCACAAAAGGTGTCAGCCTCCCATATGACTTCTGCTTTCATCTCGTCGGCTATGATGGTGTGACATGACTGTCACTTGTAGTAAAGAAAGCTGAGAAAATGAGTCCCTGGTTTGCAGCCTCTAAAGTAGAAGAGGGTAATGAAAAAGGGGGTTGGGAATGACCATTGGGTTACCACTCCAGTGGAGTGGTACCTGGAGTTCAGTGTCATGAATGAGATGAGGAGGGGAGAATCTGAGACAAGGAGGAGACAGAAGTAGGGTCCCACTCCTGCTCACTAGGAATAAAAACTGAAGTCTTGGCTGGGCGCAGTGGCTCACGCCTGTAATCCTAGCACTCCGGGAGGCCGAGGCAGGCGGATTGTTTGAGCTCAGGAGTTTGAGACCAGCCAGAGCAAGAGCGAGACCCCGTCTCTACTAAAAATAGAAAGAAATTAATCGGACAACTAAAAATATATAGAAAAAATTAGCCGGGCATGGTGGC
>NW_012149952.1:3176641-3178137 GCF_000956105.1 Propithecus coquereli
AGTAGAGACGGGGTCTCGCTCTTGCTCAGGCTGGTTTCGAACTCCTGAGCTCAAACAATCCGCCCGCCTCGGCCTCCCAGAGACCTAGGATTACAGGCGTGAGCCACCGCGCCCGGCCCCGGGCTGGTCCTTTCAATGTACCCATGAGACAAACCCTCAGTGCCACCCTGCGAGGATGCACGAGCATCCCAATGTACAGATGGAGCAACTGAGGCCCAGGGAGATGAAGAAACTTACTGTATGGAGTTTCTGCTGCTGTTCCAAATGACCACAAATGCAGTGGCTTAAAGCAAGACAAATGTGCTGTCCCACAAGTCTGGAGGTCACAAGTGGAAAATGGGGCAGCAGGGCCATGTTCCTCCCAGAGGCATCACTCCGAACTCTGCTCTCATGCATGCATTTCCTTCTCCGCCTCCCTCTTTTCTTTATAAGGACTTTATGATGACACTGGGGCCCCCCGGGCAATCCAGGATCCCGTCCCCCATCACAAGATCCCTAACTTCATGACATCTGCAAAGTCCCCTTTGCCACTCGAAGTCACCTATTTGCAGGTTCTGGGGATTGGGACGTGGTTGTCTTTGGGGGGCATGATTCGGCCTCCAGCTAATGTGGTGGGGAGGTGGCTCACGACAGCCCTGCTTGCTCTGGTGTCCAAAGCTAAAGTCCTGGGCTCTGCTTTCCCCCCGCCTCCCCTGCCAGCCCCCAACTCCTCACCCCTGCCTCTGGGCTCCAGTTCCTGGAATGTTAACTTGTTTCCTTTGGCCGTGGCCTGTGAACACCCTTCCAGGGCCTTCCCTCCCGCTCGGCCGGATCTGGCTGTGCTGGCTCCCAGCGCTCAGCTCACAGGGCACCAGGTGGCCAGCTGGAAGGACAGACGGGCCACTCGGCGCCAGATTCCAGGCCCCCGTGAGCACCCAGGAACCAGAACACCTCTGCATTTGCAGATGGACCCTAGACTGGGGAAGGGGCCGCGCATCTCCCCTCCTCCCCCACCTCCCTGCCACCCACAAGCCTTTCCCTGCCACGAAGCAGGAGGAAACCCAGCCAGCCAGCTTCCTGGATTCCACTGGAAACCCGGCACCGCAAACCTCCAACGCGGAGCCCTCCTTTTTTTCTAATAAGTTTTCCTCTCCAAGATGGAGGCTTCTGACTCTCCTCTCTCCTCCAGACTCCGCGTGCGCCCACCCAAATCCGCACTGGCTGATCTTGCCTCTAAAAATAAAGTGCATTTGCACAATAAAATGTCCTTTATCACGCACACAGCACAGAGCGGTATTACAAAGTCTCAGAGTGTCAGTTCTGCAGCTCAACTGTCTGACTTTAAACCATCCTGCTTCAGGCTGGCTGTGTGACCTTAGGGAAGGTGCTTCCCCTCTCTGTGCCTCAGTTTCCTCATCTATAAAATGGGGGTGAAAATATAACAGTAGCGACCTCAGAGGATTGTTGTGCAAATAAAATGAGTTAATATTTGCCAAGTGTTTAGAATAGGGTCTGGC
>NW_012149952.1:3180267-3184826 GCF_000956105.1 Propithecus coquereli
AAAAAATAAAGGAAGAGGAATCAGCCCTTCTATATATGAAAATAGATCATGAAAGCAAAGTTTTCAAACAGTCTGGGGCTGGCTCCAAATGGATACACAACTGGTTAAAGAGGCCAGATTAGGGAGGCCAGTAATACACATGGGAATTTATATGATAACAGTGGAATTTCATATCTTTGAAAAAAAAGACTTTTCTCCATAAACAGAGATGGCTGAGTAGTTCTCTGGAAAGACATAAAGTCGAATGCTGTTAAAATACCACAATGCAGTCCATGTGCATTGGAGATTTCAATGTCAACAATGACGCTTTAACCAAAGGAAAAAATAGTGAATTGTCATCTTAGCATAAAAAAAGCCTTGTTAAGGGTGACACTGACCCTAAGGTCATCAAAGAAAAGACTGATGCATTTAACAACACAAAAATGTATTCAGACAAAATTTAAAATGACCTGGGAGCCTTAACGTATCCTAAACAAAGCCAAAGCCAAAAACTAAACTTGGAAAAATACTCAAGACACGTGATGCAAAAGTGTTCATTTCCTTTTTTTGCAACACTCTCTTACCCCTCAGCTAGAAAAAAAAAACCTCCAATTTAAAAATATATGTGGATAAAAGAAACGCATAGGAGGTTCACAGAAAAAGAAAAAAAGGAAATGTTGCTCAATCTTGTGATTAAAGAAATGTCAAATTACAAGACACGATTGTAGCCTGTCAGATTGCAAAGAAAAAAAAAGTCACCTAGCACTCTGGGAGGCCGAGGCGGGCGGATCGCTCAAGGTCAGGAGTTCGAGACCAGCCTGAGCAAGAGCGAGACCCCCATCTCTACTGAAAATAGAAAGGAATTGGCCAAACAACTAAAAATAGAAGAAATTAGCCAGGCATGGTGGTGCATGCCTGTAGTCCCAGCTACTCGGGAGGCTGAGGCAGGAGGATCGCTGGAACCCAGGAGTTTGAGGTTGCTGTGAGCTAGGCTGACGCCATGGCACTCTAGGCCAGGAAAGAGAGTGAGACTCTGTCTCAAAAAAAAAAATCAGTAACACAGAGTTGTGGAGAGTGGGGGAAACAGGCATACCCTTCTTCCTCCTGGCAAAGGCATATATGAACGCAGCCTGCAGGAGGATAATTTAGCGAGAGTGGTGCCATGGAACCTTGTTCTAGTTCCTGGAGACACAGCCTCAAACAGAACAGACTCCCAACATGGTGTAGGTCCCCTCTTAATCCACTTCCAGAATTCACAGCGTTTCATTTTATTTGTATTGATGTCTGTTGCGCCGATTGATGCGCCCCCAATATTAGAGCTAAAATACGCTGCAGGAGGGAAATAATTACTTCTTCTCGACTGTCAGAAATCCACGTCCTCCAACACCAACACCTTGCCTGACCGGCAAACTCCTACAATGCCCCGGCCTCGATGACCTCAATGACTTGCAAGATCTGGCCACCACCTCTTCCCTCCTGCCATCTGCTTTTTCTCCCAATTTCTTCTCAACTCTCCCTTGTTCCTATTATGGACCAGAGCGAGAAATTCGACCACAAAAGACTGATTGCAATTTTTTTGTGAGTCTTTATTCGCTGGCTGGCGGCAAACCCTCCGGCAGGGAATTTACTGAGCTCGGAGTGCGGCCCTGAGCCCAGGTTTATAACAACTTACATACCCTTTACCATCACACCATACAGAAAATTAAACATACACTTTGGAACATCTTAAGCAACAATTTCCAGTCTTCCGAAGACCTCCCGGCCTTATCTGATTAACTATACTTAACAAACAAGTAAAAGCAAGCGGGGTTACAGAAGCAGATAGCATCAGTTAGAACAAAGTACATTTTCCTACATCCTAAATAAGCATTTGTAAAATTTAACTCCATATAGCTGGGTGGTATTGCAAAATCAGCTCCCCCCTTACTTCGGGCCTAGGACCTGCCTTAGACCACCTGCTTTAATTATTTACCCGTTGTTACATTAGCAGATAATCATCAACACGGTAAGTAATCACGAGACATCCCTTCTTCCTATCTGGGGTGGACTCTGGCCTCTTGCCAAATGTTTGCGGACCAGAGTTTTCCTGTTTGCCCTGTCTGCCTATTGCAGTTCCCTCTGCTCTAGTCACACTGGTCTCTGCTATTCCTCAAACATACCAGGTGGCCTCAGGGCCTTTGCACGAGCTGTTCCTTCTGCTGGGAACGCTGTTCCCTCAAATACTCACAAGGTCACTCTCTTCCCTCCTTCGGGTCTTTGCTCGATCATCCCCCCATGAAGACTTCACTTCACTGTAAACATTATAACACCCTCCCCCCATGCATACGCTGTCTCCATCTCTCCCTGCCCTTGCCTGTTTTCCTTTTCCCCACAACCACTCATTATCACCACGTGCCATATTATACATCTTCTTTAATTGTCTCTGGTCTGCCTGCCCAATCGGGTGTCAGCTCTCACAGATCAGGGAGTTTTGTCTGTCTCATTCATTGCTGTAGCCACAGTGCCTGGAATCAAACTAACAAGTAATGCAATCATGACACACAGTGCAGAGAATATGCTCATTCCCTCCATTTGTAAAGCTTTCTAACTCCTCAGCACAAAAAAAGGAAACCCCAATTTTAAAGAGGGGCTGGGCATGATGGCTCACGCCTGTAATCCTAGCTCTCTGGGAGGCCGAGGCAGGAGGATCGTTTGAGCTCAGGAGTTTGAGACCAACCTGAGCAAGAGCGAGACCCCGTCTCTACTAAAAATAGAAAGCAATTAGCTGGACAACTAAAAATATATAGAAAAAATTAGCCAGGCATGGTGGTGCACGCCTGTAGTCGCAGCTACTCGGGAGGCTGAGGCAGTAGGATTGCTTGAGCCCAGGAGTCTGAGGTTGCTGTGAGCTAGGCTGACGCCACGGCACTCACTCTAGCCAGGGCAACAGAGTGAAACTCTGTCTCAAAAAAAAAAAAAATGGCTAAAAGATATGAACAAAAAGTTCACAGAAAAAAATTAAACTAGATTACTGGCCCGGACCCTCGTGTGAAGGGTGTGATTCCAAAACTGGAGTAGGGTAGAGGCGGCCCGGCACCCCCTTCTGATCTCTGGTGCCGACGGCCTCAGGATCAGACATGGCCCAGAACTTGAAGGACTTAGCGGGGCGGCTGCCCGCCGGGCCCCGGGGCATGGGCACGGCGCTGAAGCTTCTGCTGGGGGCTGGCGCCGTGGCCTACGGTGTCCGCGAATCCGTGTTCACCGTGGAAGGCGGTCAGAGAGCCATCTTCTTTAATCGGATCGGTGGCGTGCAGCAGGACACCATCCTGGCCGAGGGCCTTCACTTCAGGATCCCCTGGTTCCAGTACCCCATTATCTATGACATTCCGGCCAGACCTCGAAAAATCTCCTCCCCCACGGGCTCCAAAGACCTGCAGATGGTGAACATTTCCCTGCGAGTGCTGTCTCGACCCAATGCCCAGGAGCTTCCTAGCATGTACCAGCGCTTAGGGCTAGACTACGAAGAACGAGTGCTGCCACCCATTGTCAACGAGGTGCTCAAGAGTGTGGTGGCCAAGTTCAATGCCTCACAGCTGATCACCCAGCGGGCCCGGGTATCCCTATTGATCCGACGGGAGCTGACAGAGAGGGCCAAGGACTTCAGCCTTATCCTGGATGATGTAGACATCACAGAGCTGAGCTTTAGCCGAGAGTACACAGCTGCTGTAGAAGCCAAACAAGTGGCCCAGCAGGAGGCCCAGCAAGCCCAGTTCTTGGTGGAAAAAGCAAAGCAGGAACAGCGGCAGAAGATTGTGCAGGCTGAGGGTGAGGCTGAGGCCGCCAGGATGCTTGGAGAAGCGCTGAGCAAGAACCCTGGCTACATCAAACTTCGAAGGATCCGGGCAGCCCAGAACATCTCCAAGACGATTGCGACGTCACAGAACCGAATCTATCTCACCGCTGAAAACCTAGTGCTGAACCTACAGGCTGAAAGTTTCACCCGGGGAAGTGACAGCCTCATCAAGGGTAAGAAATGAGCCTGAGAACAAAGAACTCCACCCCCAGAGAGCAAGTGGATCTTCTTCTCCAGTTTTTGAGGAACCAGCTAGGGGTCCAGCATACTCCTACCCACCCCTAGTGTCATGTGATGGTCCCCCGCACCCACACAGGCCTCACTACCCCTCTTGGATTAAGGAAGCCTGAAGACCAGCTCTTTTTCTGGGGAATGACTTTCCTCCTTCGTGTTGGCCAGGGGTGTTGGGACAGCGTGTTATTTCTCAGTGATTTCCTAGCGTTGTTCCCTCCCTCAAGGTTGGGAGGAGATAACCACCAACCCAGGAATTCTCAATAAATTTTTATTACTTAAGCTGAAAAAAAAATTAAACTAAATATTAAAATCTCACTAGGTATAATAGCCCCGGATAAGTGATTTAACTGGCTATAAAATACAGGAGTTGCTCAATTATGTTTGTTGAATGAATGATTGATTGAATCAATAAAACAATATTGGCCAGGTGTGGTGGCTCACACCTGTAATCCTAGCACTCTGGGAGGCCAAGGCAGGAGGATCGTTCAAGGTTAGGAGTTCAAGACCAGCCTGA
>NW_012149952.1:3185538-3192231 GCF_000956105.1 Propithecus coquereli
CAGCGCGTCGCCCCAAGCCTGGAACAAGGAGACCTCTCAGTAAATGCCGGTGGCTTGAACAAACGAACCATTCTGTGACCTGCCTCTCCATGTGGAATGTGCAGAAACCCAGCGATACGCAACGGAGCGCCAAGGATTCATAAATCCACGGCAAATATTTTGCATTGCCCATTCTGCTTCACCTCTGGAAGGAAAACGCATCTCATCTTCGTCTGAAAATGGACAATGCTCTGTTAGGGAGTCGAATATGAATTTTTAATGACAAATATTAGACTTCAAAGAAATCTCTGTTGCAGAGCTGGTTTCTCAAACTCCTAAACGAGAGGGCACGTTTTCCTGCTGTACTCTCCACTGGAAAGCTGAAAAGTAACGCACGATCAGCCCAACTCTGTCGTTTCATAAAGGAAAAGTCGTGGTTGCTCAGGATTGGTCAGTGCTCACCATGGAAGCCCGTCCACTGCGAGCCACGTGGGATAAGGAGCTTGTATGGGATTGGAATTTAGGCCATCGTGGGCAAAGCTGGGGAGGCGAGGACCCAGAAAGGGATGGTGGGGACGTCAAAGAAAAGTCACTAACCAAAAAAAAAACAGCATCGGGGTTGCTGGAGGAGAAGTGTACGCAAGGGCATTGTTTCCATAACTAGTACTGGGTTTAAAAGTCTTTGTAGGTCAGCTGACTGGGCACGTTGGAAAACGGACTGGAATAGCAAGGACAAACTGGAACCTACAAGAACAATCTGGAACCCATGCGGCCACGCGGGAACCCCAAGTGTCTCTTACCACCTCCAACTTCAATGCCACGCTTGACCGACTTGCAGGAGAAGCTGGTGCCCGTCCCCCATGCCCCGGCAGAGCTGCCCAGGCGCCTGGCCCCAAGTTCACCAGTGACAATGTGCCTCAGCTGTTGTGGCACCCGGGGCCCTGAGCAGACCTTCCCACTCTAATGACCTCTGCTTCATTTCTGCCATTTAAATTTTGTACACATTTCTCTTTCAGACAACTCTAACCCAGAGGCTTCTGGGAAAGGATATTCTAGGACACACAGGCCCAGCTTAGCTAAACTGGCACAGAACAAAATCACCACACAGCCTAGAGAGGGAAGGTGACCTGCCCAAGGTCACACAGCAACTTCATGGCAGAACCAGAACTAAGCCAGGTGAGACAATATGGCACCTCCTTCTCGAGGTATTGCATGGTGTTGTATGATGTTAAACGCTTGGGCCCAGGAGTTGGGCTACTGAGGCAAGAAGTCTGACTTTGTTATTCACTAGCTGTGCGGCTTTAGGTAAGTGAATTAACCTCTCTGATTTTCAGTTTTCTTAACTATAAAATTGGAGACATTCATACTACCCATGTCATCAGGTTGTTGTGAAATGAAATAATGTGTACAGAGCTTAGCATGGTGCCAGACACATTATGTGGGCGTGTGGTGGACATTCTAGCGTTTGCTATTATTTCCAACTCCATTATTTGTTATTACTGCATAATCTAACCTATCCTGACTGATGCAGAATGTTAACCAATGAATGTTCAAAACCATTTTTAGTAGTAGTAGGATTTGTGGTAACATCACTATTATTACATCAATACTGTTAGAAAGTCCCAACCGGGTGCCAAATACACCAAAACTCTACTTCCTTTCACGTCGAAGATGAATTTGACTTTGCTAATTGCGGAGTCATTGTGTACCTAGGCTAAAGAAAGAAGAGACATGAGGGGGTGAAGTGTGATGGGCAATGGGGTCGAGAAGGTGAGGCCTGGGAGGGAAGGGAGATAAGAGCCAGAGGGTATCTGGGGGGGCGTCCCTGCTAAACTGGGACATCTTTTGGCTGAGGGGGAAGCCTCACACAAAAATGAAGCTTCTGTGTGCTGTGTGACATTCATAACTCCACAGCTATCAGTGTTTGAATTCCTTTGTGCAGAACTACTCAAAGATGTCAAAGGATGAATTAACAGAAAAAATTACTGACACAGTTAACGATGCCCATGAGGCATCTCAAACTCGAAAACCCACAGAGACAAAGTGGGTAACACAGAAGCACAAATTGAGCTGAGTGTAGGACAATAGGGACTGGTGGGGTCTGTGGAAAACCAGAGAGTAGGTGCCCTATCCATAGGGAGGCAGAAGTTTCTCAGCCCCAACAGATTTTAACCAGGCGACAATGAGGCTCCATTTTGACAGATTCTCTCATTTTTTAAGAGAAGCCAGAAATCTGCATTTTCTTTTTTTAATTTAAAAAGTTGGCTATTGATTCAAATTTTTGAAAAGTAGAGTTAACAAATAAGGTGTATTGAAAGGCCAGTTTCCAATGTTTAGGCTTCTATTCATAGTTTGTGGTCTCTGATTTAGACATTTTCCTCCAACTAACAATGGATGTTCCCCAAGGCATTATCCAAGGTCATTGTGACACTCCCTGCACCTCCTCAGACACTGCCCACGGGCTCACTGACATACACTTGCCATTCAGTGCTGGCACCCGTGGATGGGTAGGGTGCCATTGTGAGGTGCTGGGTGTAAGGCCTCATAGAGAGGTCACATCTGGAGTTCAGGCTGATGCTCAGTTAGTAGACGGATTCTTCATATCCTTGGTCACTCAAGATCCCCATCAGACCTGCCCTCAGATCTGGCAGTCCGCCTGTCCAGTCTGCTCCCAGGATAACCTAGAGGAGGAGATACTTTGAGAGTTGGAGAAGTGTCTTTGAAATTTGAGAGAGAGAAGTTTCTCAATAAATACTAGCCCAATAATGTGCTGCCTCTGCTGTAAAAATAATCAACTTATGGCTATGACAAGTATTAGATGTGAAAGAGACAGACTGTGTACATGGTAAGTACTCATGAGTATTTCTGTGTTAGTTAAGCTGTATTTTGGGATGCAACTTACAGAAAATCAAAATCGGATCAGCTTAAAACAATCCAGGTACTATCTAGACTATATAAAGAACTGCAAATCAATAAGAAAAAGATGACGGCCCAATAAAAAAATAAGTGAAAGTCTTGAGTAGACTCTTCACAAAACAGGATACTCAAATGGCCAATAAGCATCTGAAAAAAGTTCTCAATTTCATTGGTTATTAGGAATATTCAAATTAAAAACACAATGAGGCCGGGCATGGTGGCTGATGCCTGTAATCCTAGCACTCTGGGAGGCCGAGGCGGGTGGATCGCTCAAGGTCAGGAGTTGGAGACCAGCCTGAGCAAGAGCGAGACCCCGTCTCTACTAAAAATAGAAAAGAAATTATCTGGACAACTAAAAAAATATATGTATATAGAAAAAATTAGCTGGGCATGGTGGCGCATGCCTGTAGTCCCAGCTACTCGGGAGGCTGAGGCAGAAGGATCGCTTGAGCCCAGGAGTTTGAGGTTGCTGTGAGCTAGGCTGACGCCACGGCACTCTAGCCCGGGCAACAGAGTGAGACTCTGTCCCAAAAAAGAAAAAAAAAACAGAATGAGATTCCACGCAGGAAACACACAATGAGATATATACCAGAATATCCTGAAAAGTCTGACAATACCTAGTGTTGATGAGAATGTGAAGAAACTGGAACTCTCTTACACTGCTTGGTGGAAGTGTAAAATGGTACAGCCACTTTGGGCAATTTGCAGTGTCTGCTAAGGCTGAACATTTGCTTAGGCTTCAAACCAACACATATGTACATTTGTTCACCAAGAGAGTATTCTTGCCCTTGCTAGTCACCCAAGTCCTTAGCTTTATTCTGATTGGACATACTGAGTTCACATGTCCAACGCTTAACCAATCTCCATGACCCAGGAGATATGCACTCATTGGCTTTGGCTCAGGTTACCTGGGTGACCATTTCTGAACCAATCACTGTGGCAAGGGGGTGGGATTATGCTGATTAGTATTAGTTCAAGCCAATCAGTGCTCATCTGGGTGTATGGAGGACGTCAAACTAACCCAAATATGAAGTCATGACTTTATTAATGTGGTAGGGAGGGGAGGAATGGACTTTGCAGAGGCGATCACGTGTGCGGGACATTTCTTATTTCTTTTTAAAAATGTATTTGAAACAACCACAAACACAGAAAAGTTGCCAATATGGTACAAAGAATGTTTTCCTTCCTGAACCATTTTGAGAGTAAATTGCCGATCTAGTGCCCTATCAAAGCTGAACATTACAGTGTGTGTGTCCTACGAACAAGGACATTCCACTGTAAAGATACGTTTGTCCCCTTTGATGAGTAAGTATTATATGGGCAGGTACTTTGAGACAATGTAACAGCCCACATTCCTCACCAAAATTTCCATTCATTTTCTTACATCAACATGGACGTGGATTTTTATTTCATTCAAGGGATTAAAGTCTGTTACTCTTATTTTTAACATTGATGTTCAAATTGTCCCGGAGTTGGCCAGTGGGAGCCCTTCAAGCTGGCTCCTGTGTCCTTCCAGGTGTTCTCATTGTTCTTCAAGCACTTCCTTACTTCTGACCCCAAAAGATGTTCCAGGCTCCTCCTGTATGTTCCCTGTCCTCCTATGCCCTAGCTTCAGCCATTTCTCAAAGGAGAAGGGAGGGCACTTCTGATGACAGGTGGCTGACCCCTCACCTCCGAATGACCTCCTCCTCGGACTCTGATTTCAATGCAACCAGGCGGCCAATGGCAGAGGCTATACTCCGGCGGTTGCCATGGAGACCACCGGCCTCAGAGCGGAAGGAAGCGGTGACGTCACTGCAGGAGCAAAAGCAGCAGCCGCATCCTCTTCACCCCGCCACAGGGCACTGAGGGCGACCTCTGAGCCGGCAGTGAGGGACAAGCCTCCCTGCCCCTACCCACGACAAGTCCTTGGCAGCAGCCCCGGGGAGATCTGCTGAGACTGTCGGGGCCTGCGGGACCTTGGAGGCTGCCTACCGCCAAGAAAGGGGAAGCAGCATCTCCAGACCCTCCCTGGTGCGTCCTTGCCCGGGACCCAGGAGCCACGAGTCAGCTGACCAACGCCAACTTCTGCTTCCTGGGCACCAGTAAGTCCCTGGGGATTCCCACGACCCCCCCCACCTGCAGATTCCGGACATTGTGCAGCCCTGCGGCACAGGCTGGGGGCTGGGAGCATCGCTAACTAGCTGGACAAAGTGGGCCTGTCCGTAGGCGCTGGCCCTTGAGGCCTCACTGTCACGTAGCCTTTGGGAAGGGATCGCGGCACCCTGGATAACTTTTTGGATTCCCGAGGCAGCTCGGGTGTGCACCAGCGGGCATACCGCTGCCTCAAAGAGTTGGGCAAGATGCTGTTTGGCGTAAAGGACATTGCACTGTTGGAGCACGGGTGCAAGGCCCTGGAGGTGGACAGTTACAAGTCCCTGATGATCCTGGGGATCCCAGAGGACTGCGGCAACGAGGAATTTGAAGAGATCATACGGGTCCCCCTAAAACCTCTAGGCAAGTTCGAAGTGGCTGGGAAGGCCTTCCTGGAAGAGGATGAATCCAAGGCGGCCATTATTAGGCTGGCGGAGGACATCAACTACGCCGTGGTCCCCAGGGAGATAAGGGGCAAGGGCGGCATGTGGAGAGTGGTCTACATGCCCCGGAAGCAGGACATTGAATTCCTGACCAAGCTGAACCTCTTTCTGCAGAGCGAGGGCAGGACAGTGGAGGATGTGGCCCGGGTCCTGAGGCAGGAACTGTGCCCCCCAGCGAAGGGCCCCAGAGAGCTGCCTGCCACAAAGTGCCGTGTGCCCAGGCTGGGGGACGAGCCAGAGGCTGCGGCCACCACCAGGATGGACGCGGGGCCACCTCTGGACTCCTCGGAGAAGGAGAGCAAGGCTGGAGACGGCAAGCGGAGCAAGAGGAGGCACAAGAAAAACCGGCGACGGCATCATGCATGTGACAAGAAGCTGTGAGATGACGTCGGGTGGGCGCAGGGGTGTCAAGTGAGGGTGGCAGCCATCTGAGTGGGTGTAGGCGATGTCTGTGGGAGGGCAGGTACCACCTAAGTTTGGGGAATGCGAGTGAGTGTGCGTAATAGGAGTGAGGGTGGGTATGATTCCAGTGCATTGGTAACTTTGGCTAAGAACGGGTATCACCTGAGTAGCACAGATAACCTCTGACTAGTGCGAATGAGGTGGGTATTTTTATCTGAGTTTACTAACTTGTGAGTTACATCTGCGTGGGTGTGGCTAACATCTGATTGCGTGTGCGTCATTCATTCATTCTTCTTACAGATGTTTATTGCACACCTGCTATGTCCCAGACACTGTTCTAGGAGCTGGGGATAGGCAAGGGAGCGAGCCCAACAAAAATCCCTGCCTTCGTGGCACTCAGAGTCAGTGGTCAATATCTGAGTTACCTAGATACATCTGAGTGAGTGTAGGTACCCTTTGAATAGATGTGGTTAAGAGCTGAGCGATCATCATATCTGGTTGAGTGTGGGTCATTCATGCATGCATGCAACTAACTAATATTTCCTGAGTACCTACAGTGTGCCAGGCACTGGGGATACAGCGGGACACAAAACAGACCAAAACCTTGCCCTCTTGGCTGTCATATTAAATATTTGAGTAGGTGCGGGTAACCTTTGGGTTACTTGAATACATGTTGGGTGAACGTGGGTACCATTGCAGTGTGTGGGTAGCATCTGGGTATGATTGAAAGTAGTATGGGTCGGCTGGGCACGGTGGCTCACGCCTATAATCCCAGCACTCTGGGAGACCAAGGTGGGTGGATCGCTGGAGGTCAGGAGTT